>NC_034602.1:22138888-22153527 GCF_900095145.1 Mus pahari
AAAAAAAAAAAAGAAAGAAAGAAAGAAAGAAAGAAAGAAAGAAAGAAAGAAAGAAAGAAAGAAAGAAAGAAAAGGAAAAGAAAAAGAAAAAGAAAATATCTAATAAAGAAAAAACTTAGAGAAGGACCCTCCCCCCCAAAAAAATAAAAGAAAAAAAGAAAAGATTTTCCATCCCATCCTTCTGTTTTCGGCACTGACACTATAGACAGTCGGTATTTCCCTGGCTCTACCCATACCTCTGACATGGTCCTCAGCTAGCTCTTTTGAGTGTAGCTCAGATGGTTAGCTTTATGGCTTTGATTATAAAACCACTGTCTGTGCCATCTCAGCTGAAAAATAAGAGTTCTGCGTTCAGGAAGAGACCTTGTGTCAAAGCAGTAAGGGTAGAGTGACAGAGAAGAACAGTCAATGCCGTCTCTGGTTTCCTTAGGCATACACACATTGGCTCATGCACCAACACACACCTACATGTAAGTACATACTACATGCATAACATATTATCCTCTTTCTTCCTCTCTAACCCCCTATCTCCTCACACACGACCCCCTATCTCCCCACACACAGAGACACACAAACACACACAGACAGACAGACACACACACACACACACACACACACACACACACACATACACCAGTCGTATAAGATTATGTGCCCCCTCTGTACCAATGCTTTCCTTCCAAGTCCTCCCAATGATAAATCAATCTGCAGCTTTTCTCTCCACATCTACCTCACACTGCAGTAACTCACCTTATGCACTCCTGTCCTGGGGCTCTTGTACTTGTTTGCAACAATGTGCACAGGTCCTCCTTGGCGTCCTCATCCGGATCAGCCTGACGCGCTATCAGAAGCACCTCCTTGGACCATCCTGTGTAAACAGTCACATTCACCTGCTCCAGCTGCTCCGGAACTTGCTCTTCTCTTCCTCTGCGGTGTCTTCTCCACACTGTGTGTCTACTGTTGCTTCTTCACTGTCATCTTGTTCCCCCCGACCTACAGAATGTTAGTTCCACGGTCAGGAACCAACTGCTTCACTCATGCCTGCAACTCCAGAACCTTAAACAAGACTTGGCAGGTCAGGGAGCCAGTTAGTGTATCTTGAGTTCACATACCAATATGTTTAGTTTTGCACACGACAAGATGGGACCAGTAAGACACGGCGGAAGACAGGATAAAAACAGGCAAGACATCGTTATATTCTGAAGCTGAGTGCTGTGTTCTATGAAAGTACAGCAAAGAGGTATGGCCATGACAGTCTCCGGAATCATTAAAGCCAGCCTCAGAGAGGCAGACAGGTCCACTACTCATCAGCACCATTATTGTTCCATATGCGGCATCACTAAACCAAAAGATGCTAAGCTTCTAAGGACGCTGGGAGAGCCCTACTGAACCCTGCACAGGGCTAATCAGTATTTCCTCCCTGTTGGAATTAACACAGCATGCTGCCTGCTGCTGGCTGCCCCCACCATTACCCTCTGAAAGGTCCCAAGGTTGACTCTATCCCCTGAACTCTGGAACAAAGATGTTGGAGAAGGCCTACTCTGTTATATCTGCTGACATCCGGCATGTGTAGAGTGAATCCAGAAACATGATCTAATGTGCATACTGCAGAGGTATGACGGTTAAACCAAGAATTTACCAACAATTCTGTTTCCCCAGGAGACTTGCAGACATCTCTGTGCTCTGATCGTTGTTCTTTGGAATTCAGTTTAATGAGCAGATGCGACTTGGGTTGTGAGTTTACAATAGTCCGACCTTTGGAACTACATTTTTCCTCATTGGCTTCCTTGCATTTGAGATATCTGCACTGCATTGGAAAGACGCTTTTCTGTTTTGTTTACAACAGATGCTAGAGAGATGTAGCCAAGAAACAAAAAGTAATGATCATCTATCTCCATAGACTCTTGTTGGTTTAAATTCAAGTAGGTCTGAAAAATAACCAAGGACAGCCACACAGAGGGCTCCAAAAAGGCTGTTCTGCCTTAAAGATACACCACCCCATGTTCACATTTGTAAGCATGTTGATTTCAAACTACTGTTTATTCACTTAAGAGCTATTTTTTGATAATTATTATAAGCTAGTAATGTCAAAACAAATAGCATCTGGCCTCTATCTTTAAGAGGCTTGTAGACAGGCTTAAAATAGGAGTAACCAATATTTTAAATAACCATTATAGCAAATGGAGAGTGTTGACTGCTAAGTGCGGAATATCTTCTAGTGTGTGACAAAATATTCAAAACTGTGCTAAGGAATGACTGCACAATCTCATGGACACACTAAAGCCCAGACAACCATCTATGTTCCAGGAGCAAACCCAATGGTAGTTGATTCAAACCTCTACAAAGCCATTTGAAGTGACTGTACCTTACCAGAGCACAGTCTCTAACTCTGAAGATATAACAGAACACTTGGCAGGAGAGAGGTGGGACAGGAAGGATGAGAAAGACTCCATACAGAGGTCACATACAAGCATTAGACAACAGTTCCCCTATACATGTGTCTAATAGCATCTCAGACTCAACTTGGCCAGGTCCAAGCACAAAGCTCTCCCTAACATAGGCTCTCAGTCTCAGCTCAGGGTGATTCACCCACTCCAGATGTACAGGGACATAGTGCCATCCTTGGTTTTGGCCTTCCTCTCAGGGCCCTTATATAACCTGCTGCCATGGCCTTTGGCTTTCTAACAGATATAACTGTGTTCACCCTGAGCCCACACTGTGTTCCTATCCCACTTTCTTATGGACTTCACAACATCCAAAGTTTATTCTCAACAGAAGCCCCAATGATAACTTCCAAACTGGCAGTCACATGGTGCCACCCCTCAGAATGTTCCTGTCCTCCTGATAATGCCCACCATGGGCTGATGTCATGAGCATCCACCCAAAGCCAGTTATATGTTGTATGTCTGTGTTTCCTCCCTTCCCACCTTCCAGCTGGTTAATGACTTGGCCCTTGACAGTTATTTCAGTGGCAAAGGGTCTTTTTTTTTTTTCAGAAGTGTGATATCACAAAAAAGAAAACTTTCCTAAAGACACATTCTAGTCTCCCAAAACATGGGCTTCTGGGAGAGTCTGAGAAGAGTTCAAGCAAACTATGTCCAGAATGAACATCCTCAGCCAGAAGAGGGCTGGAAATGGCAGGACATTGGTCACAGCTCCGAAGCCCATGAAGCTACTTCCAGGAAGTAGAAAGAGAGATGTCCTTCCTTCCTTCTGGGCTCAAACCTGCTTCATGAGCAAGAAACAATTCATGAAGCCTAAATGATCCCTAACATCAAAACCCATGCTCTGCTCTCATACTGGCCCAGGTGACTGCAGGTATCATGGCAAAGAATCTTTTAGATAGAATACAATATATAGCACCCCTGTTGTAACCTGTAGCTGCACAGGACATTGCAGGATTGAGCGTAGTTTTCTCTTCAACCTGGTCTGACCCAAGGCTTTATGGCTAGGGCATTGGGAAACACACCAGCAGAACCCAAGAAAGCCATTTGCCATGAGTTGAGAAACCAAGTGACAGAGAGCAAGCAAAGAGCCCAGGGACATCAGGAAGCAGCTCAATTTGGGGAGCCTAGAATTTAACCTCATCTGCTCAGGGTCCTTATTGCTACTCTTGAGGGTCTAAGGTACAAACACTGCACAGGTGAGTACTAAGGCTGGTCCCAGCTCCAAGCTCTGCCATGTCCTTCCCATCCTACCCTCTACAGTAGACAGAAATGGCCAAGGACACAGACATCCTCTCACCCTAAGAAGTCCCCTGACACTGGACAATCTTGGAGCCTCCCTGCACTTCAGGGTCCTCCAAGACTGAGATAAACACTCTTCTGAGTATGAGTTTCTATTGCTGAGGCAAACCACCATGATCAAAAGCAACTTGGAGAGGAAAGGTTTTTATTCCATCATTCAGAGACTTCAGGGCAGGAGCCTGGAGGCAAGAGATGATGAAGAGGCAATGGAGGAGTGCTGCTCACTAGTTTGGTCCCCATGGCTTGCTCAGCCTGCCTTCTTACAGCACGCAGAATCACCTGCCCAGGGGTGTCACTACCCACAGAGATCTGGGTCCTCTTCCTTAGCCACTCTCCACATCAAAGTCGGACTGAGCTGCTCTACACAGGCCCATCCCACTCCCAGGAACTGTAGTCCATTCCAACAACCTTCTTGGTCCCTTTTAACCCTCACCCTTTTTACAAGGCTAACAATCCCATATTCTGACCCTGCCAGGTCTCCTATGACTGTAGTGCTATTCTTATATCTAAATATGTCCTCAAGACCAGTTAGCAGGACAAGTCACAAGCTCTACTGATTTGTTTTTTGTATGATAATCTTGTCTACCTTCTGGATTAAGGGAGAATGCAAGAATAAGGCACTAGGGGAGAACAGTAAATGCTTATGCAAGTGCCCACAGTGACAGCATCGTGGTGTAGAGTGGAGTGAGTGAAGTCCTGGATGATGCCTGCTGTTGACAAATGAAAGACCATACTCTCAGATCCATGGGAAAATGACAGAGTCATATCACCACCATTACAATCACCACCATCAGCCCCATCCAGGGTGAGGCACAGAGGGATGGCAGAGCCTTCTTCTGGTCTGCATGTGAGTGTTCGTAGTATATTAGAAAATACCCACCTTTTTTCTCCCAGGATATTTATGACCTAAAGACCACTCCCCTACAGAAACTGTTTGTACCAGGATTTGGTAAACCTGCCCCGACCCCATCATCTTTATGCAACATGTCTGGGTTCATCTGTGTGTAATAACTCCATCACCCTGTTCAACCATATATAATAAAAATCCTGAGTTTCTGGAGTGCTGTGATTTCTCCATCAGGGACCCCAAGTCCATCTGATCCCAGTTTTTCTCTGTGTCTCTGTGCTTATCTTTTCTTCCTTCTCTCACCACCTCAGTCATGTCTGTCTCTGGATTCACAGTGGGCATAGCAAACCACATCACAGCAAAGATTTGGAAACCAGGGCCACTCTCCTAGGAACTTCCACCAATGATCTTCCTCAGAATCACAAAATCTTCTCACATTAACAACTGTTACTGTCTTAGTGGGATAGATCAAACCCAGGTTTTGAAACCTGGCCAGTCAAGCAGGAAGTTAGAATGAGATTCCAAGTGCCCTAGATCTTGTCCTGGGACAATATCAAAAGGAAAAAGAGAAATGCCAGGATTGGTACATAGTTACTGAGGTGACTATAGAGTGGGACCACACAAACAAGCAGCATTTTTTGACACCCAAATCAAAACAGGTTCCTTTCTCTACAGGTCCCCTGGTTTGAAACTTCCCTGACAAGATCTGTCATTCAGACCCAGCAGACCAAACTGTTGTCCTAACCTCAGCTTATGCTTCTTGTGACTACTGAAGTTGGGGTGGCTATCCCATTTTCACAAATCACAATTTCACTTGTCAAATGCATCTCTGAGACACCAGGGATGAGCAAAGCAGGGACACTAAAGAAAGGCAAGGCCACACAATTATTCATTGTACTGGTACTGAGAACAAGCAAGAGAAGACTTGAGTCTTGGGTTGGGAGCCAGGGAGGTGTGATGTACAACAAGGCAGAGCTTGGTCAGATAGATTCAGCAGCCTCAAAGTTCTTTGGAATGAGTCTGTTCACCCATATACAAGCAGAATCAGGAATGTTCACCAAGGGTTCAATTTCTTTGTACCCTGAGCAGTGGAACAAGAACAGAGGCAGGAGGAGGAGGGTATCGCTCCACACAGCATCTCAAGATGTTCCCAAAGAAAGATGATGGGAAGTCACACCCCATCTGAAATCAGGACAGAACTCACCAACAGGAAGACAACTGAGAAACCACACCTGCCCATAAACAGCTATGATAAACCCATAGTGTGGAAAGACCACAAGACATTCTACAAAAAAATTCAATCTGGTCCTCCAACGTTGCCTATGCAGATTGGCACAAGGTTGCCAGCATCCCATGGAGGTACCCGTCTCTTACCTACCTTAGGGATTGAGGCACAGTGAATGGAGGTGAGCAGGTGGCAATAAATACCAAGACGAGAAGGTGAGAAGCCTGTGTCAGAAGCTAGTATTCCCACAAAAGAGGAGTGGGAGCCCTCCATGGATTCATTAAAATTTTACCTATTTGTGGATAATAAATCATAAAGAATTTAATTTAAAATAACTATTTTTTACACTTGCATTTTAGCATATACTAAAGAGTAAGATAACTTTGCCTATGAATGGATTTGATGCTTACTGAAGGACATAGAGTATCTTAAATGAACTTTTTTATTTTAGGTGTATGAGAACTTGCCTTCATGTATGCCTATCATAGCTGGTGCCCACCAAGGCCAGAAGAGGGCATCAGAGTCCCTGGAACTAGAGTTACAGATGGTGGTCATGAGCCACCATGTGGGTTCTGGGAACTGAACCCATGTCCTCCACCTATGCAAGAACATAAAGTGCTCTTAACTTCTGAGCCATCTCTCCAGTCCCACCCCACCCCCAGTGGATATTAAGGGAAATGATCACCTAGTCAATTTCATGCTGGCTAGATTTGACTTCTTTTTAATGGAAAATGAGTATTTAAGCCACCCCTTAAAATGGAGAGCTTAATTTATTTTATTTTTATTTTTTTAGTTGTAGTTAACTAAGACTAAACAAGAACAGATTTCACATTTGGCTCTGTTTAATATACTGAATAAATTCCATTATTCAAGAAGCTAATAAAAACATTTTTGAAGATTTTTCTTACTGAGTTATGATTTTTCTCAAACATCACTGTACTTCCTGATTCCTGGGAGTTTAATGTATTTCATTTATGACATATGAGTTTTCAACAAGGGTTATGAAAAGAGAGAGTGTTTCATGCAGAAGAAAGGATTGAGAAGCTACTAAACATTAATTTTAGAAAGAGAAGCTACAATCTTTGACAAGAGAGGTAGTCAATATCATTTAGTAATTGTTTGCTATTGCCAAGTTGGTTCAGCTGTTGGTGTTTCTCAGAAAGAATTCATTTTTCAGAGCCTCCTATGAGACTTCAGCTCCTTGGCCAAGAGCACGAGCCATGATATAGTGGGCTTGTTGGAGCATGTGGCCACAGTGTGCTCACCCCATCAGAGGTGCAAAGGTACAGTTACCTGCCCATCTGTGTCCACAGGAGAACTAGCTGAGCACCTACTGTGAGGATCCCCATAGGTAGGAGTGACCAAAGTTGCTTCTAAGTGAAATCCCCACCGAACTTGGCCAGAGCATCAGACAAGTGCAGATGAAATTCAGTTTGACACAGGCCCTATAATTGGTCCCCTTTCTAGAGAAGAAAACTGGCCCTCAAAAGCAGTAGAATATCTACCTAAAGTCCCCCAAACTAGGAATGACCTGGATCTCTTCCGAGTATGTGGCACATATGCCATGGCTACTCTGAATCGAGACACTGCCTTGTCTTTCTCCTATGTGCCACTCACACTGGGATTCTCTGTGCTCAGAGTTATGCTAGAAAGCCATGGCCAAGTGAAAGTTCTCTCTCTCTCTCTCTCTCTCTCTCTCTCTCTCTCTCCATCTCTCTCTCCATCTCTCTCCATCTCTCTCTCCATATATAGATACAGTTATAGGTATATATTTGGGGGATGGTTTTGTGCAGTGTATATTCAGATGCTGATTACTGTGCCCAAAGATCTGGTTGCAGTCCAGATGGTGGCACTATCAACCATCTCCTGTCTCAATGTTATGTAAAAATGATTTTCCATTACCTCTGATTGGTTAATAGAAAGCTGCAGCCAATAGCTGGGCAGGAAGAAAGGGGAAGCATTCCTTCTGGTCCTATTCAGGGGTTCCAAGAAAGAGACAGACAGAGACAGAGAGATACAGAGAAAGATAGAGACAGAGACAGACAGAGAGAGAGACAGAGCCAGGGACGGAGGAGATGGACGATGAGGATTTGCCATGAGCAGATCACCAAATGAGACTCCAGGAAGACACACTCAATCAAGAGTGAGCCAGGGCAAGACTCATATGGCAGGTAAAGGGCTGCAGGGCTGGGGAAGTAGTCTTGGCCAGCAGAACTGAGTTGGAATAGATAAGTATCTGCCAGCTATAATGCTTGAAGCCTTTTAATAATGGGAAGGTTTCTATGTCTTTATTTGGGAGCTAAATGGGATAGAACATATGTAGGAAAGCCCCCCAAATTACCCATATTACTCGTACATGTATATGTATAATAGTGTGTGTGTGTTATGCCATAAAATAAAATAACTTTATGTATATGTATAATGTGTGTGTGTGTGTGTGTGTGTGTGTGTGTGTGTGTGTGTGTGTGTGTGTGTGATATGCCATAATGGGCAGGGGGTACTTATCTAGACTACTAGAGTTTCATTTGGGTTCATTTTCAAATATCTCCTTACCCACTGCTGGATACCCAGTAAAATTCGATTTTTATCATGGACATGAGGCCTGCAGCAGTCAGCTAGGCATGTCCTTCCCCATGGATCATCTAAGTCAACATCCCTATTTACTCAAGAAGTACCAATGTAGGCCACATAAGCACCTTGGGAAGCAGTAGCAGAGACAGGAACAGAAGCCCACTGGTCACCAGGAAGAGGTCACATCTGGGAGGTTTGGACCCATATCATTCTCATCAGCCACCTGCCATGTTGATCTCTATTATCGATTTTCAGTAAAAATAAATTTCACAAAATCACATAATTGATAGAGGCTAGCAAGAAGATACTAAGGTTTTTTTTTTAAACTTATAATGGCTCCCCATGACATTTCAACTAACTTAACTTCATTTCCCAGAAAATATGATTTGGTCAAATAAAATCATAGGGTCATGAATCATAGTCAGAAAGACACATTGTAATGCTATTAAAATCTTTCATTAAAAAAATGAACCCCTGCAGTTTACCCCCAATGAAAGAGTCCTTTCATCATCCTTTTCTGTGAAGCTACTACAATAACGCAACCTTATCTACAGTTTGAATTTACAGTCAAGAACATGACACAGGACATTCCAGAAATAATCAGTTTGCAACTTGGAACTACATAGTAATCCCAGACCCTCCAACTTCTACCTACACAGGGAGATAATCATCCCATTGTTCAACAAATCCATGCTATATACACCACTTGCCTGTTAAACACTTTGTAGCAATGTTAGTTATCAGACTGATGGTTGAGGAATCACAGTACATATGTTCAAATGACCCTTATTTCATTAAGCAATGACTCAGACTGAGAAAGTACTGATGCTGGCCACCCAGACATGACCAAGAAGCTGAAGAATGGAAACATAATATATTAGTCAGGGTTCTCCAGAGGAACAGAACTTATAGAGAGAAATTAGGTGTGTGTGTGTGTGTGTGTGTGTGTGTGTGTGTGTGTGTGTGTATGTGTGTGTAAAGGGGATTTATTAGAGTGTCTTGTAGGTAGTGGTCCAGCTAATCCAACAGTGTCTGTCTACTTATGGAAGGTCCATGAATCCAACTGTTGTACAAGGCTGGATGTCTCAGCTGGTCTTCAGTATTTGCTGCAATCCCAAAGAAGTGGGCTCTAATGCCAGTGAAGGCATGAACTTACGATTGAGGACAAGAGCAAACAAACAGGCAAAAAGCAAGATTCCTTCTTCCATGTCCTTTACATAGGCTGCCAGCAAAAGGTGTGACCCAGATCTTCTCACCTCAAAAGATATGGATTAAAAGTGGTTCTTTCCACTTCAAATGATTTCATTAAGGAACATCCTTCACAGGTGTATCCAGAAACTTGGGTTTTAGCACTCCACAACTAGCCAATGATAATGGGGTTTTACATCCCAACCACAGTTTCCCCTCCATCCTCTACTCCAATCCCTCCCTCACCTCCCGTCTTATTCCCTCCTCCATTCCTCCTCCATTTCTCTTCAGGAAAGAGCAGTCCCTCCCCCCATGGATATCAACCAGCCATGGCATATCACGTGCAGTACAACTAGGTACCTCCTCTTCTACAGGGCTGGATGAGGGAACCCAGTAGGAGGGAAGGGTCTCAAAGGCAAGCAGCAGCGTCGGAGACAGACCTACCCTTGAGAGTACCACAAGAAGACAGGCCACACAACTGTAACTATGTGCAGAGGCCCTAGGTAAGTCCCATACAGGCTCCCTGGATGGCTCTTCAGTCTCTGTGAGCCCCTATGAGTCCAGTTTAGTTGACTCTGTGGGTTGTCTTGGGGTGTCGTTGACCCTTCTAATCTTACAGTCCTTCTTCCCATCTTCCTCAGAATTCCCCAAGCTCTGGCTAATGTTTGGCCGTGATTCTCTGCATCTGTTCCCAACAGTTGCTAGGTAAAGCCTCTCTGACGATGGTCACCCTGGGCAACAATCTATGAGTATAGCAGAATATCACTAAGAATCATTTCATTGACTTTTTCTTTTTGACTTTCTTTTCTTTGTGTTTGGTTGTGTCCTAGGTCTCTAGGCTATCCAGCCTCTGGACCTCCAAGCAGTGTCAGGGGTAGGCTCCCACTCATAGCTTGGGTCTCAAGCTGGACTTGTCATTTGTCAGCCACTCCTGCAATTTCTGTGTCACCTTTACTCCCAGCACATCTTGTAGGCAGGACAAACTGTAGGTTGACGGTTTTTTGGCTGAAACGGTGTTCCAATCCCTCCACTGGAAGCCTTGCCTAGCCACAGGAGATGACCAATTCAGGCTCTGTATCCCCCTTTGCTAGGGTCACCCTCATAGATCTCTGAGAGCTTCCATTGCATTGGGTTTCTAGCTCATCCCAGAGAGCCCCCCCCCCCGATTCCAGTTGTCTCTTCTAGGACTCTCTCCCTCCATCCTTCCTACTCGTTCCTGATTGCCTCCTGTTCCCATCACCCCTCCCCATCTAGACCTCTCCCCTGTAGAGATAATATCTTGTGTATTGTATGGATGCATCACCTGTCTATTTAAAAGCCTATGGCCTACGGCTTAGGTAGGAAATAGAAAGTGGGACATCTGGGAGAAGAAAGAGTTCTGGGATCAACTGAGGCGCAGAAGCTTCACTGGGAAGAGGTGATGAGATGGGCACTTGGTATCTGGGCATGAGGAAGAATGTATGGTAGAATACATGAGATATTTTAAGTTATATCTAGTCAGAGAAGATCCTAGATATATACCCAATGTATGTGTAAATACGTTTGGAGTCTGAGTCTTATTTTGGGAGCATAGGTCTGGGAGGAAAAACCAGGATCTAACTTCTACACTTGGCTTTCCACCCATGATGCCTATGTTAGTTCCCCTTCTCAGTGAGATTCAAGAGTCCCTGAGCCCTCTGTATCACTTAGCCTCTCTGGGTCTGTGGATGGTAGCATGGTTTTCCTTTACTTTACAGCTAATACCCACTTCTAAGTGAGTACAAACCATGCTTGCCTTTCAGGGTCTGGAGTAACTTACTCAGGATGATCTTTTTCTAATTCCATCTATATGCCCTCAACTTTCTTGATGTAATTTTTCTTAACATTCTGAATAATGCTCCATTAAGTAAATGCACACATTTTCTTTATCCATTTTTTTATAGATAGAGAGCTAGGTTGTTTCTAGTTCCTGGCCATTGTGAATAAAGGCTGCTATGAACATAGTTGAGCAAGTGTCCTTGTGGCACGATGAAGCACCTTTTGGATATATGCCCAGGAGTGGTGTAGCTGAATCTTGAGGTAGATCAATTCCCAGGTTTCTGAGAAACCACCATATTGATTTCCAAAGTGGCTGTAAAGTTTGCACTCCCACCAGCAACGGGACTGTTCCCTTTGCTCCACATCCTCACCAGCATGAGTTGTTGCTTGATCTTTTGATCTCAGCCACTCCTACAGGTATAAGATGGACTCTCCAAGTCGTTTTGATTTACATTTTCCAGGTGGCTAAGGATGTTGAGCATCCCTTTGGGTGCTTCCTGGCCATTTGAGTCTCCTCAGTTGAGAATTCTCTCTTTAGATCTGTTCCCCATCTTTAACTGGATTATTTGGTTCTTAATGTCTAGTTTCTTATGCTCTTTATAATCACAAACAAAAACACTATCAGTTTAAAAGTAAGATGAAACATTACCAAAATATTTGTTTGTGCAAAATTTTATATGCTAGATTACCAGATAAAGCTTTGTTTGAAAAAGAATATTTCTCTTCTGAGGCCATTTAAAAGTTTTCTAAGATCACCTTTGAAGTTGTCCCATCTATGAATCTGGCACATACCTGTCTCATCTGTTGTCCTCCCACATAACAGCCCCTCTGAACTCGGGTAGGTGGGAAGCACAAACTTGGCTGGCACCACATCAAATACAAGGCTTCTTTTTTTTTTTTTTCCACACCTGAGCACTGATCTGTCTTGATTCAACTACAGAGCCAGAGTTCATAAACTTTCCCTGAGAAGGACAGCATGGAGGCAAATCCCCTTGTTTACAATAGAGCTGGAGTAGATGCAATGGGAACACTAGAACACCGCCAGGCTGGCCAGGGGACATGCTGCAGACCATGCATAGTTACCAGAGGTGGGTGTGATTAAGGGTGGGTATGTCTAGATGCTCATGTGAATAGGAGGAGATGCCCATCAGTGAGCAGACACAGGCACCCAAGCCCAGGAGAAGGCACAAGAAGACCATGAAGGGAACAAAAGCAACTGCCAGGGTAGCTTGCAGACTTCCTCAGTGTTGGGCCAGGAAGGGACTTCAGAGGCTTGGTCACCAGCTCTTGCCTTACAAATAGACAGAACAGACTCAGGAAAGGGACTTTTTCATTCTTTGTCCCACAGTCCCTTTAATGTGGGGTTATGTGTGAAAAGGCAGAATCTGTCTCAGCTACCAGGATGTGATAAACAAAGGCAGATAGGCTGAGCAAACAATGACCTCACTCTGTATCAGAGTGGTCAGGCACTCGGGCTTCTACGGGCTCTTTCTAATTCCCATGAAAGGCACAGAGGGGCAGGGCACTGTGCTGAAGCACCCAGGGGATGTCTGCCCAATCAACCAAGGCAAACCTAAGGGCTCCCAACTCAGGGCCCATTTCATCGTGATCCCTGGAGAGCCACTAGCCCACACAGCCTTTCAGCATCCTCATCTGGGGCTCTCGTCCCCATTGTGGTGCCAAATACCTCAGCTCTTCAACACCCCTCAATTTCATTTTCTTACTGAACACCAACATGGGGAAACAAAGGAATCACAAAAGTGAGCCAGCACAGGGAGGGCCACGGAAGCAAGAGGAAGCAAGGACAGTGTGGACAACCCCATCAGAGTACAATAGAGAAAGATCTGCCCACCTATGAGGATATACAGAGCAGTGTGAACATGTTGTCCTTTGAGCCACCATGGGACCTGGTTTCATAGCAGTCAACCTGGGGCTGGGTCCTGGATAGTCTGGAACAACCCCTTGAGTCCCACCAGAGCTGGACTCAGTGATCCCTCCCAGAGCAGAGAGCTCCAAATGCGGATGGTGGTTCACACACTTCCGCATTCACCCAGCAAGGCTCATGCTCCTACGGAACTTCCAGAAGTCCAGCCAAGTTAGAAAGCCAAGCACAGAAGATAAGACACAGAGTGAAGGAGTCACATCCAGTTCCCTGCAATTAGCACTGCTGTTTGACCAGAGCACTGGGATCATGCAGGGTGGATACAGCCTTCCCAAATGATGGTGACCATCACAGGGGCAGGGTTCTGCTCCTCCCTCTCTATTAACACAGACCAACCTCCTCTAAAAAGGAGTCAAGCTACAAGACACAAGCACTGCAATACAATTATCCAGAAGTACTGACTTCACTTCTGAGACCTCATTCCTGCTGCCAAGACTAAAATAACGACAAAACCTCTATGCCTGCTGAACTTAGGGCAAATCAGGGCACCAAAGAACTAGTTCCAACCCTGTAGATTGCTGCAGGAAAAGGGCTTGAATGCTTTGTCTTAACGCACTTTAATTAAGGTTGGTGGTAGGCTAGACTACTGTCTCTGGTTCCACTGAGCCTGAGATTGCTCTGAACTTGCCCACAATCAAGTCCCTCCATGAATCTGACCACGTATCCATGTCTACGTGTGCTCCCTCTACTGCACTAGCCTTGACCTGCTTGCAGTTCCAGTCAAAACCTCTCCATTTGGGTGAGTCTCACTTCGCCCTCCAGATGTTTACCGTGGGTGGTCACTGCTATTGCCAAGACAACCACACTGTCACAGGCCATTCAGATATTGACGCGTCAGACGTGTTCTACTGCACGGTGAATCAACACTCTCTGTTTCTGAAACAAAGTGAGGAAATGGAATATCAGAAACTGCTAAAGTGCAGGAGGACGGGGAGGATGGCTGAGAGCTGACTCACACTGCTTTCAGTCACTGTGGAACAGACCTACATTAACCCTGTGATGCCAACTCAGAACTAACTATTTCAGCTGCAGGCAGCAGGTTCTGATGGGGATTTAGGAGCCAGAACAAAGCATCATGAAAGAGGGAGTATTACAACCCACCAACCAGTCTCAAGGCAATACAGTTCTTATCCCAATAGTCCTGATGATGATGGACCCCTGTAATGTCTGATAAAATCATTCTTGTAGACAAATCTTACATCACTGCTGTGATAGCCTCTGGATCTGGAAGATTAAAGTGGGATCCCCACAGACACATTTCATGAAGAAAGAAGAGGAGGAGGGGGGAGGAGGAGGAGAAGGGAAAAGAGGAGGAAGAGGAGG
>NC_034602.1:22153666-22158770 GCF_900095145.1 Mus pahari
AAGAAGAAGAAGAAGAAGAAGAAGAAGAAGAAGAAGAAGAAGAAGAAGAAGAAGAAGAAGAAGAAGAAGAAGAAGAAGAAGAAGAAGAAGAAAGAAGGGGAAGAAGGAGAAGAAAAGGAAAAGAAGGAGAACAAAGAGAACAAAGGAAATGAGAAGAAGGAGAAGGAGAAGGGGAAGAAGGAGAAGAAGGGGAAGAAGGGAAAGAAGAAGGAGAAATGGAAGAAGGAGAAGAAGGGGAAGAAGGGGAGGAAGTGGAAGATGAAGGAGAAGTCGGGAAAGAAGGAGAGGCATCCTTCCCTGGGATCAGTGGCAGACCTACAAATCCTTAACATTAGGTCACATCTGGTTCAAACTCAGGATTCTTTACCAAATAAAAGATGCCTGTCCAGTGAAGGAGCAAGTGCATCCATCCACACCTGCTGCTCTCTACTGTTTCCGGGATGCTGCTCCATCCCTCTCTCACCATTCCACCAAGCAGTCTGGCAAATCCTTTACCTGAAATACTGCCCACTCTGATCTCTGGCAGGTCAAACACGGTATTGGCTGTGCTTACTTCATGGGGAAATCAAGACTCAGACCATTGCCAGGCCATAAGGAGAGCAAAAGAAAGGGGACCCGAGGCCACATGTCACTGCCAAGCGAAATTCAGACATGGAGGAGGACAGAACACCACCTGGTCCTCTGCTTCATGCTGGAAGCCACCATGGCTGGAGGTAACAACTAAGCAGCTTGTGAAACTGAAAAAAAACTAAAGTCTGATGGTGGTCTGGAGGCAAGGAAGGGATTTTGTTCTGGGCTGGTTTTCTGCTCACACATTATTCCAATGGGGTCACAAAGCTGAGCTTTGTAGGCCCTAGGAAATGTTTGATTCCACACTGGCAGTCCCTAGCCACACAGCCTAATCTCATTCCACATCTCCTATAAACCCACAAATCTCAGGGGTGCCACTTCTGTGGTTCCCAGAACCACCAAGAGTTCCCTTCTCCCTATTCCTTATCTAAACCCCAGCTCCGAGTGGATGCGGGAGAGGCTTGAGGTGAGGGTGAGGAAGGAAGACACAGAGCTCGGGAAGGCTGCAAGCCACAGGCTCTCCAAACACACACAACCTCAGTGAGCTCTGCCTTGAGTGTCCCTTGGAGTCTCAGGCTCCTAATGGGAAGCAAAAACGTCAGTGACACCCGTTAGCCTCACCTCAAGCCAGACAGTGAGGCTTGTGCATCAGTTGACCCCAGAAAGTCAACTACCCTGAGCATAGCGATGGTTTCTCTATGTTTTTCTTCACAGCTCTGTCTTCTTGGACCTGAGTCCTTTCAACTTCCTGTAGCAAGTACAGTACTGAGAGTGAAGATGCCTTCAAGAGCAGGACACTACTGTGCGCCCCTCTCCCACTGTTCTGAGGAGCCACCATGGCTAGCAGTAACAACTAAGTGGCCTGTGAAACTGGGAAAACTGAAGGGACTGGTGTTCTTCTGGAGGCAAGGAAAGGCACCAAGGATTTCTTTCTGGACTGATTGTCTTCTCGCACATTATTTCAATGGAGTCATAAAGCTGAGTTTTACAGGCCTGGTGAACCAGGCGTGTGACTCCCCACCAGCTCTGAAGTCCACAAATGGAAAGCTCTTGGCATGATGGCACCAGGCAAGGCTCAGCAAGCATCACTACTGCCCTTCCTCTGGAAGTCACTGCAGCCATACTGTGAGTGCCACAGGCTTCTGTAAGTTCACAGCTCACAGAATCCATGTACTGGATTGTCACTTGGATCAGCTTTTGCCCTCTCTCACGTACCCCCATTGTTTCCAAGAGTGACAGTGAACACTGGTGGACTCCATTAATCTTTTCAGGACAGATGGCAGCAAGGACTCAGGGACTCAGTTCTGAATATCTGCTCCCAACTATTTGTTTGGGAAGCTTTGAGGATGTTTCCCAGGGACAAGAAGAGATGCTGATGTGCATGCCTAGGCTGAGGGGGGGGGAGACCCTGAGGCAGAGGAAGGAAGGACTGCCATTGCTACAACATCATCTAGGATCAGGGCAGTTGATGAGTTTGGAGCAACTGAAGGTGCCACTGATACCCTTAGCTCTAGAGGCTCGGCCACCTTGCAGTGGTCATTGCTGAGTCTTACACAACAGGATGATTGCATGTATGTTTCCATTTCCTATTGGGGCAGGAGACTGGGGAACAGGAAGGGACAGAGTCAGGGCTGCCTGATTGATGCTGCAACTCTAAGACACAATCTAAGCAAACAATTGTTCAGAACGAATGGGGCTGTATTGTTCCTTGACTTTAGGAAAGGAAAATGTAATTAGCAAATGAGCCAAGAGGAGGCATGAGGGACAAGGAGGCCCAGACAGTAAGTCCCCTAAGGCCCAGCAAGTGGCCAACTTTGGAAACACAGCTGGGAAGAGACAGCCACAGTACGTCTGTTTCCAAGGCAATGACTAGAAGGATCCTCACCGCACAACCCCCCCCCCCAGTTGCTCTGTAAAACTCAAGATAGTCATGGTCCCTGTTGGACATCATTGTTACCAAGAAGAACTCATAACCAAAGCTATGCACTGCTTCTAGAAGGATTCTAGAGAAGCCCTCATTACTCTGGCTCTGTGTTTCTCTCACCTGGGATTTTTCTTTGGGAACAGAAGGCCTGAGCCTCATCGCCTCTGAGTTTCTCCATCAGACCTAGATCTCATGGTAGTAATGACGGAAGCTACTTTAAGGTGCTGTGGTGTTCCTTAAATGGCATAATAGAGCATTAAATTTGATTAACAACACATAATCAGAGACCTGCATGCATATTATATGAACAGACCACTAGTCAGATGTAAATACAAGTATGCATTCCTTTTTAATAGGAATCCTGAGGATTCTGGCTGTGTCTGCTCCCCAATTCCCAGGGGATAGGGGCTTTCCAGAAGACTCTGTACACAGCTCAGGATTTTGTATGGTTGGGGAGCTGTTGAGTGACAGAGTTCCAAAATGCATGGTGTGTGTTTCCTAAAGACCCTGGGGACTTTCTGCTCAAATCTTTCCTGGGTTAAAAAAAAAAGGGGGGGCTATGAAGGAACAAGAAGTCAGGGAGCTGTTTTAGAGCATGAACCACTAGCCTACTCAGCTCTGTCTTTTTCCTTAACATCCGTTCCTCGGGTCTCTGAGACGTGACTCTCTGTCACCCCACACTCACAGGGACTGTGGATACGACCCATGGTTTGCCCTGCCCAGCCTTACTCAGGGGCCCCTTTCATGTGATGGCTTCAGCTACAATAAGCCTACCCCTTGTCTTCTCCTGTGTTCCTTGGCTACACGAGCTAGTCACAAACGAGCTCGGTGGTTGGCACTGTGACACCACCATAATCCAGCCTCATTGTCCATCCAGGGGACCTGCTCAAGACGCACGTCACTCCATTCCATCTCACCCCTGAGCTGTCACTATTATCACTGTTGTCCCTCCTGCATCCCTGACTGGCCAAAAGAGACAAACTTTTGTCCAGTCTCATAGAATCCAGCCACGCAGGAGAGACAGATGGGAATTGCAAAAGTAACGAACAAGCCAAGCACCAAATTTGGAGAGGCATCAAAGTCAGCGTAAATGGGGTCTCCAGAAAGGCCTAATTTCTGGCCTGCAATGGGTGAAAGCAGAGCTATAAGTCACAAACCCACACAACTCAGCATCTACACGCAGGTACCACGCCCTTCCGAATCTATCCAAGACTCAGCCCTGGCAGCAGTGAAATAGATGGGAGAGGGGCAATGTAAAATGTGCATTGGAATATCCAAGAGCATTAGAGAAGGCAGTGCTAAATAAGGAGGTGAAAGCCAGAAGCTGATGTCCCCCGGAAACATCGCTCACCCTGTTCTCAACTAAAAACTCCTGTGTATTGATGTCCTCCAAGAATGGCCTCATAATTGGGTAGCATTCTTTCCAAATTGACAGATCCTTTCCTGAGGTGTCCAGAAAGTCAGGACATTAAACAGTCATAAGCATTAAGAATCGTCCTAGCTGCCTGTGGAGAGTGCTCGAGACATGGCTTTACTAAGTCCACTCATGCTCGAGTGGGCCCTATAGCAATGTCACCACTGCCCTTGAGTCACCTCTGACCCTGTAAGGAACTCACTGGTTCTTCAGGCTAAAATATAATGGGGTCACATCTTTGGTCTTTCATCAGTGCCCTGTCTGAGGTAAATAGACATTGTTTTCATCTCCCCCAGAAATCACACAACAGGTCCTCACCATGATATCCTCCTTGCAGGGCAGACGAGCTTTTTGTTACTGTGATAAACACCATGACCAAAATCACCTTAGAGAAGAAAGGGTTTAATTCTTTTTACAGATTACAGTCATGGGAGAAGTAAAGACAGGAACTCAAGGCAGGATCTTGAAGCAGAAACTGAAGCCAAGATCATGGAGAACTATTGCTTCCTGCCTTGCTCTGCTATCCATCTTCCTATAGAGACCAGGCCAACCCTAGAAATGGCACTGCTGGGTCCTCCTACATCAATTAGCAACTAAGAAAATTCTGCAAACAATGGTAGAGGCCAATCTGATCTAGGCAGCTCCTTAGTTGAGGTCCCCTCTTGCCTGATGATTCTAGGTTAGTGTCAAGTTGATTGCTGAAGCTAAATATGGCACCAACTAAAGAGGCATGGCAGAGGACCAACACTTTGGAAAGAGTGCTGACCAGAGTTACAGAGTGAGTCACAACGGGATAATAAGGGCAGCAGCCTGACTTATAAAAGGATGGGCCTCTGCCTCTTGTGTCTGCTTCTTCTTGTTGTAGCTAAGAAGAATTCTCAGGCAGACAGTTCTGAATGCCCATAGCTGGAAGCTTCAAGTTTATAACCTGGGGTGCTTAGAGTCCTGCCAATTCCTGGTCCAAGGTTTACCTTGGAGCCTGTTGACCAGAGAACATGACTGTTCATCCTTCATAATGTGCTTCTAGAAAGGAGGCAAGGAGGGCCTCAAGATACAGAAGCCACCGTGCATGGTGGCGCATGCCTTTAATCCCAGCACTTGGGAGGCAGAGGCAGGCGGATTTCTGAGTTCGAGGCCAGTCTGGTCTACAAAGTGAGTTCCAGGATAGCCAGGGCTATACAGAGAAACCCTGTCTC
>NC_034602.1:22159368-22175241 GCF_900095145.1 Mus pahari
AATGTCGTCACGCCTACTCGATTGGACCCGCCTTCTGGACACAGCTCTGCGGAGGACCAGACTGCGCGCCATTCCGCCATTGAGAGATTGGGACATGGAACATTGATCCATGCAGAGACAATGGGACATGGGGCACGTGGGAGAGGGTTGGGTTCTCCCGCATGTAATCAATAAATGATAATAATCTTTCTTGCAGATCATCTTATTTCAGGAAGATTAGCTCTGCAGTACGAACCCACCCCAAGGTGTTTTCTGCCCACGCAGACAGGCACCGGTCAGCGTGCAGGCAGAAACACTACAGAGACAGAATGGACCCTCCCAGAAATTGAGAAACTGATAGGCTAAAGAAGTGAGGCGAAGAGTTCCGGCAGAGGGCACAGCCATGTAGTATGTGTGTATATGGGACCTTTTCTGATGCCATTTTTATATTCTTGCACTTTGTTTTGCTTTGTGTATGCTGTATACAATGGACAAATATGTCTAAATTTTCAACATCTAGACTCTAGATGTTAAAGAGGCTGCCAATGTATGACAAAGTAGTAAATTTAGCACATAGTGTACACCGTTAAAATTCATAGAAAATTTTGTTCTGTAAATGGCTNGGGGATAGGATTTGCTCAGCTGTTTCTAAGCATTACACATGCCTATATTTGTCTATTGGTTTGAAGGGAGAAGAAAGTGGGTNGAAGCCCAAATGGTTATATTTAGAAGATACCTCAGATAATAACCATTGCTTTGCATACAGTTTTATTTACCAGTGCCATGTCAATAGCAGATAAGTTCTTACATGAAACATCTAGTCTTTTAGATATCTGAAAGTGCTTGATACTTTTAAAGGTACAAGTAGTAGAATAATATTTTGTGTATATAGTTTTTTTTTAAAAACTGGAGAAATGCTGTGTGTAGAAGTAGAATTGTTAGCCCACCTCTGAGAACAGCGTACCGGCTGTGCTTGTTCAGTGGATCGAGGAGGTGNGAGGGAAGGAACTGCAAAAAGATTCCATTTGTGTGCTAGACATTTCTAGCTTGCCCATCCCCGTGTGTTGCGCACATCTCATGTAACTTTTCTATGCTGTATATATTGTACATACTGGACAAACGAGTCCTATGATATCTAATCTCTAGGTATTAAAGAGGTTGCCAATGTATGACAAAAGTAGTTAGCAAACCCACACATTCTGTATACTCTGTTAGTTCATAGCAGGGTTGTCTTCTGAAGAGTTGTGAAAGTGTATCATCCCAGTGACAGGTGCCTGTGTCACAGGACACAAGACGGGCTGAAGGGGAAGAAAGGTCGGAGACCAGAATGTTCTCACCAGAAGACACTTTGAGATCTAACTAGTTACGTGTGTGTGGTTTCAGCACTACTATGTATATAGGGGACAAATTCATGTCCTCATCTGAAACATCTAGTCCTTCTAGGTGTTTAGAAGTGCACAAAGTATGTTAAAAGTAGACATAGTAAATAATACATGTTGTAGATTCTTCTGTTTAAACTCATGGTGAAGTGCTGTCTTTTGGAACTAGAAAGAGAAACTGCTTCTGAGCAATGCAGCCTTGCTTGCGCGGGTCTGGGAGGGAGGAAGAAAGAAAATGAATGAAGGGCCTAATGCTAATGCAAGTTTAGTAATGCAAGATTATCCGTTGTTGCTTATATCTGTGCATCTTACTTTGCAATGTATAGGAGACATACGTTCAAATTTGCAGCACCCAGTCTTCCTAAACAGAGAGAAGAGAGGTGCCAGTGTGTAACAAAGTAGAGTTAGTAAAAAGACATTTATAAATTATGTTAAAATTTATAGGAAAAAACCTTGAAACCACTTAGGAAGTGAAATTGTTAATATTCCACAAAAACAAGACAGATGCATACACATGGCCCCTGGGTGGAGAGAACTGGAGGAGGGGCTAGACCAGAACCTTGATGTTTAGAAGGCAGTTTCACTGCGGTGTACACATTCTGGGGAAACGGAAGTGCTTACTGGGAACATCTGGTCTCTCGACTAGATAGACTTGATGTGCATGATAGACTTGATGTGGTAATGCATGCCTTTAATTCTAGGCTGAGGCAGGTGGATCTCTGTTCTGGGTCAGCCAGGGCTATATAGACTTTGTCTCAAAACAGTAAGAAAGTGTACATAACGGATTGGCAGGGTGCCTCAGCACGTAAAGGTGCTTGCCACCAAGCTGGAGACCTGAGTTTGATTTCCAGGATCCACTTGATAAGAGAAAAGGGATTCACAACTTGTCGTTTAGCCTCCACACAAGTGCAGTGGCGGCACACATGCATACAGTATTGCATAAATGTAAATGCACACCATGGTAAAAATAGAGGGCTGACACCACTTTGTTAAGGATTATTTTGTTATTTCATAGGAATGGTCACACTGGGGAAATGGAGGTTAAGCTTGGCATTTGAGAAGATGCTGTTACTAGGTGATGGAGGTGGGCTAGGGCAAAGATTAGTGCTCAGAAAAAGTGCACTGTAGCTGTTAGTTGGTTCAAGTTGTCTAGCCATTGGTTGGGTGTGCATTTCAGTTAATGCTGCCTGGTAGTAGAAATAAGTCCCAGTGCCTAAAGGATGTTAGAAGTAGCAAAAGAGTCACTAAAGATCAGGCTAGTCTTTGGGGAGGGCTGTCTTCTGGGCATGGCCTCTGTTAATCCTCTCACTAGCATCATCTGCACTTAGGACTTGTGGAAAGACTGCTAGTGTGTCTGTTGAGAGGACAGCTGTACCCAGGGGCCTATGTCCATCTTGGTAAAATACTTGTGTTCATTATGCACAGTTGTCATCTGAATGTTACACCCTAAAGGAGAGTGCATGGTTAAGAATAGAGCTAGTGGCTATGGTGGGATTGACAAAAGGGTTCCTCTTGACCATGGAACTGCTAAGCCATGTCTGGACAGTGTGGGGAAATTCANGTNGCTAGGCNGACNGNANGNACAGANGTTCACAGGGCAAGGTCTGCAGGTGTGTTGAGACGGAAGTCCTGAGAGCCCCTGCTGTAGGTGCATCTCCCAGCTGCTCCATGTGGAATACATTTGTTGAGTGGGAACATCCCTTCTACTTATGCTAGTATATAGATCTGGTGATAAGCTTAGGAATGCTATACTTAGTGTGGTCTGTTGCTTTGCGTTTCCTTGTAAGCTGAGACTGAGCAAATGCAGAATTTAATTGTAACTTTGCCAGTACATCTATCTAGAGGCCTGCTGCCATTTTTGTCTTCTATGAAATTTCTGTTGCCAAGGAAGACAGGATTACAATNNTGTCTGACAGATTGAGATGGCATGATGTATTCTTGGTTATCAAAATCCTTGTGTAGTGTGGGGTTTTTAATTGGTGAATATTCACAATGTGGGGAAAGCATGGTACATACTGTATAATCTCAGTTACCCAAGTGTGTGTGTGCGCTTGCAGGATCTAGAACGACACATTGAGCTGAGCCGCTTGTGACTGGGTAACTTTGTTCTGGCTTTCTTGTGTTTTGTTTCCTGTAATGCATATGCTAAAAAAATAAATGAAAGCTTCTTTAAAAAAAAAGAAGAAGAAGAAGAAGAAGAAGAAGAAGTGAGGCGAAAATCAGCCAGGACTGGAGGAAGTTGGAGGGTGGGGGAGATGAACAGAAGGAAGGCCTATGACCTAGTTGTCTGGAATTCTCATATTGAATCAGCTTTGGAATGAACACCATGATCTCAATGTCTCCATCACAGAGCTGAGACCATCAGATCTGAACAGAATGGGGGAGCCTCACTTCCACCTGAACCCCAACTGCTATGGCACAATTGCAGGTACCGGGCTTGGATTTGGAGCAGGAAATTTTGTGCCAACAGATACACAGAGATATAGCTGATACCGTGGTAGTCACATGTATACACGTTGTTCGTCAGGGAAGCAAGCGCCTTAGGTCCCCAAACAATAAAGAATATTGCCGCCACCAGATAGAGAATGAGTCTCTATTGATGAGAAGATACTTTGGTTTCGGGACACAGGGAAATCAAGCTGTCACTGAGCTGAAAGCTTCCTTCCAACAACTAGCTAATATCCAGAGTGATGCAAGCAAGTGCTATCCAGGCTTCTGGGAGAGGAAAATCAGCAGTCTCAACCAGCTAGGAATACTGCATGCTATACCACCAACCTGTCAAGAGAGACGCGCCCACTGGTGCGATAGTGGTGTCACTGTTAAAATGGAAGGCAACCACTTTCTGATTGGATCTGAAGCCCACTCCACTTGAGAGAACTAATGCGTGTTACTATAAACCAGTTTAGAAGCCCATGGCTAAGGAGAGCAGAGGCTCTAATGGAGAAACTATAACTGTTGTTTTGCTAAGTAGTCATGCTATGTCTATCGAACTGCCTAAATATTTTTATGTACCAATAGATTTTTGTTGTTCTCAGCCTTGGCCAGGGCAAGCCTCTTTTTGCAGTGAACAGTGGTTACTACAGAGACTCAGAACTGGTCAAAATGATGAAAAGAAATGGCTTCCACGACTCAGGGGCACAGCAGAAGGGAAGGTAGAAAGAATGTGAGACCTGGAGGAAGGGGAGGATAGAAAGCCACAGGATGCTGTCTATGGGCATCATCAGATGGCCATGTACTCAAACTCACACGAGACCTGTGCAGGACTGGGCTTATCAACATTACCATGGGCAGAGGAGGAACTTGCAGGGCTCCATTCCTCCTTGAGAAGCCTGTGGTCACTGATGGTTTCTAGAGAAACAGGAGACATTTTCTTCAGTGTTATAGCCATGGATAACTTTCCTGTGCTCCTGTACAGAGCCCACACCACTTCTTATGTAAGTTACCCCAATTGAACTCGTTAGTAAAACCTTCCTCAGAAGCACTACCAGAACATAATTAAATAGGACATGATGGCAGAGAGGCAACTGGTTGAAAAGAAAGCAAAGAAAATCAGGAATGGAAGCACATGAGAGCGGGTGGGGGTAAGTATTATCCAAGTTAATTATATGCATATAAGAAGTACATTAGTATGTAGAATTAATATCTGTTAATTTTTTTAAAGCAAACTAAAAGCAAACGTAGGGGACTGGCTAAGATGAAAACCTATAGACACAATGCATTTCCAAACCCTTACTTTGTCACAAAGCCCTCCAGAACAAGAGCCCCATCTGCATCTAGAAATCCATCAAAATGTCCTGAGCTCTCTGGCCAGCCAAGCTAGCCAATAATTGGATCTCAATTTTCAAGTTCAGTGGAAAACCTTGTCTTTAAAATAAGATGGAGAAAGCACTAAGAGACTTTTGACAGCAACCTCTGGCTTCTATGAAAGTGCATGTGTACATGTGTGCATGTGTGCATATGCATGTGCAGACATATGTGCGTGTGTGCATGCACACACACACATCCTGTACACGCATGCATTCACAGTTCCAAACAGAAGGACAGAAGGTCAAGAGAAGCCTGGAAGTCAGCCTGCCTCGGTTCTGAGTTTCCTTTCAAACCATGCTAGTAAGGAAGGCCACCACCTTAATGAGGCTCCCTTCCAGTTCTAAACTCCTGGCCCCAAGTCACAGTCTACTGCTTGTACTGAGCCACTTTAGTTTGCAAACTCTGAGTTATATTCAAGGCCAGTGCAGAATGCTGCCTGTTCTGTTCAGCCTCCCACACATGCCGAGCAGACACAGCACGAGCCTGTCCTGGGCAACCACTGCACTGCTCTTCCATAGCCTGGCCTGACATGCTCTCCTCCAGGTTCCTTCTCCCAGGGCTTCCTCCAGCCAGACCTCTGGCCTCTGTTGCACATAATTTCAGTTGAGTTTAGTGGTCACTGATTTTTAGAAAGCTCTGGCACAAAGAGAAGTGCCCACAGGTCATTTTTCTTTACCAAACCATTCCCAAAGGCCAGTGGCTTTGTACTGTGTCTTTGATTGATAATGATCCCACACCTGGGACTCAATCACTGCTTAAAGATGTGTCACTGGGCCCTGAGACTTCCTAAAGGGCTGGACAGTTCTGGTGCTGCTGTACCAAAAGTAACAATTTGTCTAGAGTCTGGAATGGTGGGTGGGTATGGTATGCAGCTGCGATATGGAAGAGCAGGATGCTTAGGCTTCCAATATTTGCAGGAAAATGGCCAAGGAAAACATCAATAGTGCCCTTGTTTACTGAGAAGGCATACCTTCCAACCTTGGGAGAGTTTGACATCAATTCTTGAGTGAGGCTAAGACGTGATAAACACCTTCTAGATCTTGTCACTTCCCTGCAGTGACAGCATGACTAGAGGACACAACTAAACAACAAAGCTCAAAAGTCCCTGCCATCCCTGGAGTGACTTACTTTGTGTTATACGTAATTCAACCTAAAATTGGAATGGAGCTAATGGCACTTCCATGACATTTACAGTCTTATCAGGGTACACATACATATAACACATTCACATATAACACACATAGACACACACTCACACATGCTTGTATACCACACAGAAATATACATATATTGCATATACATATAACATATGCATATACATACACCATAGATATTACACACATAGGTACCACACAGAGAGAGATATACCTATACCACTCATATACATATCACACACAAACACACATATATGCCACATGCACATGCACCTATGCATTCATGCCACTTATATACACAGGTACACACATATCTATACACATACATATATGCACATATCCACTACACACATATATACATATATATATATCATACATATCATACACACAAATAAATGCAACATAGCTACTCACATATGTATATGCACACATGTCACACATAATACATGTATAGATGCAAACTCAAAATTTATGTATACATACATACCATGTATATATGTAAATATGTACATATACATATAAATATGTATATGTATATATATACATATATATATATATCAGACATATGAGTACACATATACCACACATAAACTATACATATACCATGCATACATACACATACACCACACACAGAGACATAAACAAACATACTCACAAATATGCACCCACATACTCCACACATATATATACACATATATCATACATACACCACACATACACACACATATACCACACATATTCACACACACACACACATACACACACATATATATTCAATGTGTGTCTTTCTGTCAGACTGTGTGTCATATGTGCATACAACACACACCCATACAACACTTATGGTCAGTTCTATCCTTCCATCATGGTTCCATTAACTGAACAAAATTACAATGGGTGACTAAGCCACAGCCCCTAGGGAAGAATCTAATACTATTATCTTGTTAAGTGTGTATGGTACTAAAGTGCCCACTAATCTCTTATTTTTATCTTTCATAATTTCATGTGTCTACAATTTAATATTATACTCACTCCCATTTTCCTCTGCCAACTCTTTCTAGACATCTCCTGGGATGTCCAACTCTCACCTTTATGCTCTCTCCTTCCCCTGCTCTGAGAACCCACTATGTCCATTAAGTGTTGCCCATGATTGCATGAATGTGGGGCAATCCACTAGAGCATGGGCAGCCTATGAGAGGCAACATACACAAATAATGGTTCTCCCCCAGTAGCTTGGCTTGCTTGCACAGCTAAATGCTGGTTCGTCTCATGTCTTCACTGATCTTCCCTTCCCTGAGAGAGGCTCAGCTGAGAACTTCTCCTGGCCTTCCTCTGGGTCCCTCCTGCTGACTCAAGACGAGACTGAAGCCTGGCTGTCTCTGCTAGGTCATGTCACCACTGTTGCTAACGCGACTCTACCGAAGTGGACTGCTGGTGGATCTGTGAAGTGCTTGCGAGTGGATCAAGCTGTCCCTGCCTGCTAACCTGTGAACTGAACTGCTGATTTCCAGGCAACACAGACAGGAGTTGCCCCAAAGAACCTTTCTAAACGGGTCCTCTCCCAATCTCACCCCTGTATCCTTTCTTTTCCACTACTTTTAATGGGTGGTGGGTTACAAGGGAGGTGAAAGCATTTAAGAACCATCATTAAAAATAGAATTTGAAAACTTAAAGTTACACATTCATCTGTTGGTAGACAGCGAGATTGGTTCTATTTCCTTGCTGACGTGAACAAATCAGCAATAGATATGGGAGTATGAACACCTCCATGGTGGGGATGGAGTTCTCTGGGTATTCCTTGCTGTGAAATAGCTGGGTGATATGATAGCTCCATTTTTAACTTTGGAGGAATCCCAAAACTATTGCTGTAATGACTATGCTAATTTGAACCCCCACCAAGAGTAAATAAATATTAATCTCTCTCCACAACCTTTGCAACATTTCTCATCAGACTTCCTGATGACGGTCACTCCGCCTGAGATAAGATAATATCTCAAAGCAGTTCCAATTTTTATTTCCCTGATGGGGAAGTCCAGGGTCACCTAGCCACAAGAAGAAGCCCTGTGCCTCTGCGAAGGTGGTCACAGGGAGGCTTCTTTAGAGGAAGGTGGGAAGTGGAGGGGCTAGCACCAGCTAGGCAATAGCCCAAGGCATGTGCAGGCAAACGCACTCTTTCCTGCCCACGGCATGACTGGCCACACTGCACTCTGAAAGGAGGCACCTGACTTAACCGGGTGTCCCAGGGCTTGCCTCGCCTCACTGCCCTGGGCCAGCCTAGCCCATTTCACCCTGGGCAACCAACCTTACATAGACTCACACTATAGCCTCTGTCTCTACATGTTTTTCCCCGTCTGCCTACCAAGTCGAGGCCTTTAGCATAAGGTAGGCTTGGCAAAAGCGATTGGTCAACTAATGTGTTTAAGAGATTGCAGATAGAGTTACAGCACTCAGGGAACAGGAATGAAGTGAAGGAGAGGCAAGCCCCCTCCTCCCCCACAGCATCTCCAGCCTGAGCTCTAGTGAGAGCGGCAAGGGCACTCTAGCTCTCTATTTATTTATTTATTTATTTATTTATTTATTTATTTATTTATTTTCTAGCTTTCTTTTCTTGTTTGGTTTTTGTGGTAGTGGGGATTAAGCCAAGAGCCTCGCCCATACTAGGCAAGCACTCTGCCCTCCCAGTCACCCTCACTCAGCCCTCACTTATTGCTATTTATTCTGTAACATAACCTTGCTAAGTTCCCTAAGTAACCTGAAACTTTCAATCCTTCTGCCTGGGGTCTGGAGTACCTGGGATCCTAGGCCTGCATCGCCAGGCACGGTTGCATGTTTTCTCATGCTCAGCAAGGTGAGTTTTCGAGTCTGAGCTCAGCAAGTCTACACTGGGACCGTGTTTGCGTGGTAGAGTGGTGCACTCTACTGATAGAGAAGGGGGTTTTAACATTCTTCCACCAATGGCCACAGAGCAAAAGTCACAGCAGCACTGTCCCTGTGCTGGGACAGAACGTCTGTTGCCTTGCACCGACCACACAGTCTGAAGCATCGGCTCTTGCAACTAACCCTCACAGGCTAGGAAGAGAGGCCCCATCCCATGAAGCTGAGTGGGCAGAGCCTAGATGCTGCTACACTGCAATGGGCACAAATGCTTCCGCAAGAGCAGACTGAGTCACTGGGCAAGCCCCTTCTCTCAACATGAGTCTAATGGTTTCTCATACTATTGTAAAAGCTCTGTGCCAGCTACTTTGTGGCTTTGGTTTTGATTTTCATGCGATACCAGCAGAAGGCTAAAAGGAGGCCTATAGGTGTGAGTGCTTTACAGATAGACACTACATCTCTGCTAGACTGAGAGCTATCAAATGAGAGAGACCCCCCCAGATCTAGCCAGACATCAGCCAGGGTAGACACCTATCGAAGGTCTCCCCACTAGGCTCTGCTGTAACTAAGATCCACCAACATCCCCCAACAGTCCTGCTGAGCTTTCTTGGCAAGGGATTGGCCATCTCTGCCTTATTCTCTTTGTCTCAGGATTGTTTCCATGAAAAGTCTCCACTAGAAGGGGGGGTATGCACACTTTGCTGGTTAGATCCCCAAACTGTACTTTGTTAACTGATTCTGGACTGCAGAACAGTGTCAGCCGAAGACTCACTCGGCAGGGAGGCAGAGCCAGGAGCTGAGCTCTGTGAGCAGATGGGGCCTACACTGCACTCTGCCTACTCCTGCCAGAGCCCAGGGGGAGGGAGGATTTGGGAACTGCCTAATATCTTTTCTTCCCTCATCAAGCTCACTAGAATCTGAAAACATCCCCAAGTTAGGCAAGATCACAAGGGCTTCCAACCTTGTGACTTTCTTTTGGTGGATCAACACTTAACAAACCTTAAGCAGGGACTGTGGGTTGCTTGGGGCTCCCTACATCTGGTCTCCCCCAAGAGTCTGGGGACTCAGCTGTTTATGTGCAGCTTGTTAAAGAAGTTACTTGTTCTTACTCTTAAATAATCTTATGCATTAGAATGTGCTCCTTTGCCCATTCAGAAGTACCGTAGCTGTAACAACCCACCATAAGCAGTTCTTATGTAATCTAGGGCCTTTCATAAAGAAGAAACGATCAGAAGTCTTTGCTACATTTTTTTCCAGCATGTCAACAACCTACAATCTATCTTTGGCAACTGCAATTGTTTTCAAAATGAACTGATGCATCTATGCCAGTCTTGACAATCACTGCTTTCTAAACTATTGATGATTATCCCTCAGCTAATACTATGCTCAAACTTGAAAAAGATGAGGTAAAGTGATAAAGTATGCCCACCTCCCTCACTCCCATTCACACAGACTCACACTGGCTACTTGCATCTCTTCACACCACTCACACAATCTCACACCAGGGTGACAGGCAAACTCTCACACTCCGTTGTGTCCTTGAAGTTTGTTTAAATGACTGGGAATGAAATCTCAGCTCAAAACTTACCGCCTTTGCCTCTCTAGGAAATGAAATTTTATCCAACAATAAAATCCCACCCAACTCTTCAAAAGGAGCTGGTCTGCCTACACGGTGCTGGAATTTGTTTTATTTTGTTTTGTTTTGTTTTGTTTAAAGCCTGGTGGTTAGCATGCTTGCCTGGGCCACCCTCTTCCCTTCCCTTATCTTGTCAGGTTTTTTACCTGCCCCAGACTTTGAATACAAACCTGTACTCTAACAAATGCCAGGCTCCCTTTATTTATCCAAGGTCACAAATTCTGAAAGCAAGGCACACGTTATACATCTAGTGAGCTAAAAACAATTACTTCTGAGCTAAAAAGAAGCACTTGAATGTTATACAACAAAACACAAAACCATAGGACAGAGAAGAGCTGATCCTTCAAAGGCAGGGGAGTGTGGGCTCCTGGGTGCTGGTGTTGCCCATTCCTGTCCACTTGATACAAGTTGGCATTATCAGAGAATACAGAGCCTCAGCTAAAGAACTGTCTGCATCAGAATGGCCCATAGGCAAGCTTATGGAGTATTTTCTTGATTGAGGTGAAATAGCCCAGCCAACTGGGGTGTGTAACTGCAGGCTGGTGGCCTTGGGGTATGTAAGAAAGCAGTCTGTACAAACCACGGGAGGCAAGACAGCAGTGTTCTCCCTGGTCTTGGCTTCAGTTCCTGCTTCTGGGTTCCTGCCTTGAGTTCCTACCTTGACTCTTTCTCACTGGTGAACTTTAAGCTTCAAGATGAAATAAACCTTTTCCTCCCCAAAATGTTTTAGCTCTAATATTATCATAGCAACAAAAAGCAAACTAGGAAAAAAAAAACTGGTGCAAGGAACTGGAGTGTGAATGGCATAGACCTGGCCTTGTTGCTTTGAGGGAGGATTGTGGCACCATTTGGAATTTGGGGCTGGAAAAGCCGAGTGTTACAGCTTAATGGTCTGTGTTGTAAGGTCTTAAAACATTAGCATGCTGAGAAAAATGTAGATGATGGAGATCTGGTGTGAGAAATTTCAGAGGGAAGTTTGAGAGTCTCTCAAAGCATGTATTTGGCAGTTCACGTGAATTATTTGAATTAATAATCTATGGTTCAGAAGACCAACAGCATCAACTAACCTGGACACTTGTGGCTCTTAAAAGTCTGAACTACCAATCAAAGATATACATGGGCTGGACCTAGGCCTCCCTATACATATGAAGCAGATGTGCAGCTTGATCTTCATGTGGGTACTGAACAACTGGAGCCGGGGATATCCCAAAGGCCTGTATGTGGGATATGTTCTTCTCTCTGGTATACCTTGCCTGGTCTCAATGGGAGAAGAAGCACCTAGTCTCACGGAGATTTAAAGTGCCAGAGTAGGGGGATACCCATGGGGCCCCACCTATTCAGAAGGGAAGGGGGAATGGGGAAAGGATTGTGAGAAGGGCTAACCAGGAGAGAGGCAGTGAGCAGGAGGTAAAGGGAATTAATGAATAGATAGGTAGATAGATAGATAGATAGATAGATAGATAGATAGATAGATAGATAGATAGATAGATAGAAATCTGTGGCTCTGGTCAGCTGAGGCTGAAGAGTCAGCTGTGATTAACAAGAGACCAGCACTACTGTAATGAAACCTTTTCTCCTTGGGACAATCAATGCTGGTTTACTGGGGCTGAAAAATAAGCTGTGGTTCAAAAGAGACCAGGATCATAAGATGAAATTTTGTGGGAAGTATTTCCTTAAGGCCGTGGTCCATATTGTCCATGGGACAAGTATGTGGTGCATGCTATCACATGCACTTGGTAATAAGTAAGAGTCTCTCACATGGTACTGGTTTTGAAAACATGATGGAGTATGTAGAGAAGCTAAAGCCTACCCTATCAGAGGCTGGGAGAGGCCATTGGTTAAGGCCCAGCTTCTGTTGTAGTGGAGGCTCCGGGATTTGAAGAAGCCAAGGAGGAAAACTGAGGCTTAGCACCAGGGGTCAGGCTGAAAGTCCCTGCAGAGAGCCCAGGAGAATGTACTGGTGAAGACACCACCCGATTTGCAATAGATGCCCAGCTTATTGAAGATGGCAGAACCATGGGGCAGACACCAAGGGTGGTGGCAGATGTGGAATGAAGCCCACCTGAGCAGATCAGACAAGTTATGTGTGGCAGAGCCAGAGAAGCGTGACCCAAACTTAGCCATTTCTACTATTTAAAATGAGAGACTTCTTTTAAGTTGCATGCTTAGAGAGCATTAGACCTGATTTCAGTATTTCTGTACATTAGGGAAGAGGGCGAACAGCTGGCCAGAGGCACAATGAGAACACACACAGTGCTGGTCAGGTTCATCATCTAAAATAGTACAGTACTGAACTCCAGGACAATTACAATGCCCACATCAAAGACCATCTTAACAAATATAACAATAATAAATAAAAATTGTAAGTATTATGAAAATCACCAAATTGGAACAGATAGGAAGTGAGGGCCCAGAGTTGGAATGGTAATGAACTTGCTCCAGGCATGGTTTCCTAAGCCTCCACTCTATAGAATTTGCACATTAAAATGAAGTACTGTAAAATACAATATGCTTCCACTTATATTACATGGGAAGTTTCAAGCAACCAAAGCCAATGGCGACAAAATTGTACGGGTGGGATAATCTCATCTATAAAGATGAAAAATCCATAAAGACAAGAATACATTTTCTCAAAATAGGTAGGGCATCTGAGGGGTGAGAGTCAACGAAATTCTGGCCCTGTGTAACTGGAGTTAAGTCAGACTCCATAAGACTGCCCTCAGTTCACATGCCAGCCATGACTAAAATATCAGAGTTTTCACATCACTCTGATGTTTAAAATTTATCACAATAACTCATAATCTGAGTGTCCTTCATATAAGTAATAAATTTGTTACACACAAACACACACAAATACAGTGTATAAATCAGTGCCAGTCAAAAGAAGGGACCTGGGCAGGTCCCAAATAGGAACCTCCTTACCCCAGGACACATCAGACTCAAGGCTCCTTAACATGTTATCACCCACCTGAGGATCACCTGGACTGTGGGGTAAACTTTTGACTCAAATCTCACATCCCAGTTATGACTGACGGTGTCAGTGGATTCCTACCTCCCTTCAGGTTGAACTGATGTCACACAGTCCAATACCCTAAGTCTCCATCCACTGTGTTAGACTTTCTGACGTGGCCAGATGGTCCCCAAAATGGAGCAAATGTGGGTGTTTACCATGAGCTAACTTATTAGTACAAACTCTGATATTCTCCCAGAATAATAGAGATACATGCCACTTAGAAGAAAGAGTCTAAGGCTGCTTCCCATAAACCAAAACCATAAATGAGACAGAAGCTCTGTTATACAACAGATTCTAAACTGCTGTTTCCAATTTATCCTTTCTCTGACTTTCTTCAGTGTTTCACATAAGCATGAATTATCTGTAACAAGGAGAAACTAAATGAAGATTTAAAAAAAATACATCTGTAAGCATCAGATGGAACACAGTTGTAAATGACAAGGAACTGTAAAGAGACATCTCTGATAAAGTGTGTGAAATATACTAAGGTAAAAGAGGATCTGGAGAGACAGCTCAGCAGGTGACATGCTATCTGTACGAGCGTGAGAGCCGGGGTTCAGTCTCTAGCATCGTCTCACCCCCAAACAAAAATGCATAAGAAGCAGTGCACAGCTATAGTCCCAAGAGCTCTAGTGAGGCAGAGACAAGAGGGCCTGCTGGTGAGACAGCTCAGCCAAATTGGTGAATTTCGGCTCCAGCAAGAGACATTATCTCAAAATAAAATGCAGACCACAGCTGAGGAAGACACCTGATGGCTGCCAAAGATTAAGTGACAGTTGAGTGCATAGCCCTAGAGAAGACATTTATATGCCCCCTAAGAGCCAAGGAACACAGCAGAAGGGGGGATGGAAGAAGACTAAGAGCTGGAAGTGGGGAGGGGGCTGTACCATCAGTACCATCTTCAGCGCATAACACAGCCACAGCAAACAGGAAGGCAAAGCCACCATGGTTACTGTAGCAGATTGGATCTATTAACAGCCAATCACAGATGGAGGAGAGTCTCACAGGGTCCCATTCTTCCCTGCTGCATTATTGACTACAGATGGATTCTTGAGAGGAATAGTCATTGTCTTCTGTCATGTAGTGACAGTGAGCCCACCAGGCTTCAAAGGAGACCCCCAAACCTGTAGTCACACAAAGGGCCCTGCTTAAACTCAGGGAGTAGTCGCGAAACAAGTCACAAATGTGGGAAAGGGACTCAGGGAGGAGATGATTGGAGAGGGGGTGAAGGAGGTGTCGATGACAGTACACAGAATGCACTGTATACATATATGTCAAGGAATGGATTAAATCAATAAGAGAGAAGCAGGCAAACATTAAGGGGGATTAAATAGGATAAAACCATATAAAACCCAAACATTAAAGCTGTAGGAAACAAAAGATCAAAAAAAGAAAAGAAAAGAAAAAGAAAAACCTAAAGAGCTGGGAGGGTGGGAACAGTGCATTACCTAAAATGGAACACAGCTGTGAATGGCTGGGACTTTCTGGGGATGGAGGGAAGCGGAGGGAAGCGGAGGCAGGTTAGAAAGACAGCCCCGGATTAGAAATGTTTTCAAGTGGTCAAATCGCCATCCCAATGTCTGCATGCATCATGTGGGACCGCTTCACCCATGGCCTTCTCTAATGGGAAAAGCAGAACTTCAAGGTTATTCTGCCTTACGTATTAGAAATTGGACTTCTCCTTCAGAGCCAGATACGCAGACAATGAGACTGCCTCCGCATGATGAAGTTATGAGGTGGGTGGAGGCTTGCGTCTTGACCATGTCCAGGCTGAAACCGAGTGCCCTTCATCCAGCTCTGGACTCAGAGGAAGTGTTCACACAATCATTACTCATAACACTGTCACTCCTAGACTTTGAAGCACCAGCAGCATTTCTCCTGGAAATCAGGAAAATCGCTGTGAGCTGTGTAGAGTCCCTGTGACGATCCAGTGGCCTCTCTACACAAGAAATGTACACTAAGACGTACAGTTGGAAAGCCAAGTAGGCTGCCCAAAGACGACCTCCTCCTCCTCCTCCTCCTCCTCCTCCTCCT
>NC_034602.1:22175310-22245967 GCF_900095145.1 Mus pahari
TCTCTCTCTCTCTCTCTCTCTCTCTCTCTCTCTCTCTCTCTCTTTCTCTGCAGAACAGGATGTAACTCTCAGTCTCTGCTCTAGCACCATGCCTGCCATGCGTGCTGTCATGCCCTTGGCCATGAGGACAATGAACTAATCCTCTGAAAGTATAAGCAATACCCCCAATTAAATAAGAGCTGCCTGGGTCATGGTGTCTCTTCACAGCAATAGAACAGTGACTAAGACAACTGTTTGAAAGAATCTCACAATGTTCCACGTAAAGGAGGCCCATTGAGTGTGTAAGTGTATGCTGAAATAATGAACTATGCATATATAATATACAACTAGGCAAAAGAGGTCAATGTGGTTGTATTGACTATCACTGAGAATAGATATTAAAGCCAAAGACGAAATAAAGATATATATTGCTCCTTTAGAAAGACCAACAATTCGAGGAGCCAGAAAGACACTAAATTTGTATGTATTTAATTTCAGGACCTAGATATAATAAAACAAAAACACGTCCGAAGTTTGAGAAGAAATCTGATAATTCCAAAATAAAAATTGTTTGTTTTTTGCTGTTCTCATGGTGCTGGGAATTGAACTCATGTAAGGGAGGTGAATTCTCTACCAATGAGCTACAGCCCCAAACCAAGCTCTTTTAGAAATAAGATTTAAAAAAAAAAAAACAAAACAAAAAAAAAACCAGCATATTGTGTTTTATAATTTTAAAATAAAGTAAAACCTCTACACGCCTGAAGATGAAAGATCTAGCTGACTGCGAATCAACGGAACTATTCATCTCAACTGACGTACAGAGAGCATCATCTCCGCACAGTGTACTTATCCAGGAATAAATAACAAGTGATATTTAACCGTGCTTCATGGTCATAAAACTTTGAAATATATTTCTAAATATCATTTGGGTCAAAGACAAAAACATAAGAGGAAACATTGAAATTCCATTATATCAAAACTTGACTATAATTTACAATATCTCTTAGCTGGAAATAAATCTAATCTTAATGGTGCATGTCAGAAAGAACAACTAAAAATTAATATTTCGTTTCCCCTTTAAGAATTTTTGTCTAAGTCTATAACTGAAAATTCTACCTTAGTATTATTTTATATGTAAACTATATTGCAATACATAAAAATAAAGTATGTTTTTAAAATAAAGATAAATAAAAGTTAACATTCTAGTCAACTGTCTTCAAAGCTTAAAGTATAATAAAATATATTTTTTAAAAAGGAAATAATAAAATGAGAACATAGACTAATGAAATGGCAAATGAGCAACAGAACAATAGCCTACTACATTCCTAAAAAATTAGTTGGTCTTGGAAAAGCTTATGACAGAACTTACAAACTACAAGCGAGGCTGTTCACCAGAGAAGAGGAGGGCAAAATAATGAATGCCACATAAAAGAGGCCACAGTGACGAACCCTGTCCAAGGAAGATGATAAGAAAACATCATAAGCAAATTGAATGAATGAAAAAAAAAAAACTGGGTCATTCAAAGAGTCAATTAATAACTTAAAATAGTCCAACAAAGAAAACTCAGAATCCAAAAGTTCCTCAGTGACTTAGGAAACATTCAAATGAGTCTAATGACTCAAGGCTCACACTCGCTCTGTAGGTCACTGATTTATCTGATGGAGCTGGGACAACTTTAATAGAAGCCAGTCAGTGAACCCCCTACTCAGCACCACAGTAATATGAATGTCGTGATGTGATTTGTGATGAGATATGAATACTCAAAAGACACAACAAGATATGTAATGTATAACAAAGGAACCATAACAAAAGAACCATCGCATATGTGCAAACCAAGCAATGCACTTCAAAACACTGGACCACTACACAGACAAGCCAGGCTGGTGACACATGCATTTAGTCACAGCACTTGGGAAGCACAGGCAGGCAGATCTCTGTGAATTCAAGGTAAACCCGGTCTACATAGTGAGCTTCAGAATACCCAGGGATACACAGAGAAACCCTGTCTCAAAAAAATAAAAAAAGTATATATATATATATATATGTGTGTGTGTGTGTGTGTGTGTGTGTGTGTGTAGTTTTAAGCAATGAGAAACACCAAAGATGGGTATATAAGAGACATGAGAACTAAACACAGTACAGAAGCTCTGGCACAATAAGATCTTGGTACTACAAAAAACCTGGTCAAATCTGAATGAAATCACTTCAACATTGAAATTTTTTATTTGCCAGAAAGATGTAATAAAGTCAGAATCAAGGATAGAATGTGCCTCCTTCTCATGGAATTGTAAGTAAAGACTGCATAATAAGAAATACAATGAGCTTTCACAATTACACTAAAAGGAGAAATAGGCTTGGGACAGATTTGTGACCAAGGGAAAATATTCCATCTAGGTCAGCTCCAAGGATGAAGCTACAGATGTGCACTATGATAAAGCAAGACCATGTGAAACTGTTGCTTTGAACTTATACTGAGCTTATAGAATGAAACACTGCTTTGAACTTACTATCAGCATCCTTCTGTAACATTTTTGTGTAACATTTCATCTATGAGGTAATTTTATAAAGAACTTTTGTTTAGGAAGGCATAAAATACCAGAGAGAAGTGTGGTTTTGGGGGCTCTGCTCCACCCACCAAGTGGATATATGTATATGTCTGTCTGCCTATATGTATATACATACACACATGTGTAGGTATATGTGTATGCATGTAAGTATGCATGAACATTTGTGGGATGGATGAAACAGATGGTCAGGTCCAGCCAAAGTATGTGTCTATGTATCCATATCTGTTACACAGATAACCCCCCCTCTCTAACACACACACACACACACACACACACACACACACACACACAAAGTTATCCTTGTTTCTAGATTCATTGGTCAAAGACAACCCTGTTAAATTTATGTCCTTGTGAAGACCAAATACATGGTACTCCAAGGCTGGGAACAAAAATTGTGACCAGGTTGTCATTTGAAACAAAGAGACAAGGCATATGGGCTGTGAGCTGGCACCCACTTAAGAACAAAACTTCACATTTAAATTTGTTTAGGTGAGAAGAACACATAAATGAGCTCTGACTTCCGGCTTACCAGGCAACATGCCTCTAAGACTCACTCCTTCTAGCCACGCTATTAATCCACTGCATCTCATACTCAGCATTAGGAACCTGCTTTATGTTAAAAGGCCAGTAATGGGACACCTGAGCCAGCAGTATCCCCACGTGCATCCTGAGCCATTTCCCAGCCTCTCATACTGTTCTTGGCATTGTGATTTGCTTGACAGTTAGACGTGAAGCAGACAGAAATTGCCTTTACCTAAATGGAGGGAAATAACCATCTGTCCTTGAGTAGGTTGCATGGATGCTGTAGTGGTTGTCTGAGCAGAAAACTGCTCGGGAGAAAACATCAGAGCCAGGACATTACTATACCAAGCAGAAGCACCCTTCCAGAGAGAGAGAGTCTCCCCCAAACGACTGTCCTTTCTACAGAACATGTCTTATCCCTTTCTCCAGAAGTCTGCCATACACCTCTGTCTTAGTCACGATCCCATTGCTGTGATCGTCACAGCAACCCTAATAAAGAAAAACATTTCATTGGGACTGGCTTACAGTTCGGCAGTTTAGTCCATTATTGTCATGGCAAGAAGCATGGTGAGATACAGGCAGAAATAGTGTGGGAGAAGGGGCCAAGAGCTCTACATCTGGACTGACAGGTATCAGAAAAAGAGACACTGGGCCTGGCTTAAGCTTCTGAGACCCCAAAGCCCAACCCCAGTTACATACTTCTTCCAACAAGGCCACACCTACTCCAACAAGCCTATGGGACCGTTTTCTTTTTTAAATTATTGCTATTATCATTATTATTATTATTATTAATTTACTTTACATCTTGATTGTAGCTTCCCCTCCCTCTTTTCCTCCCAGACTTCCCTCTCACCTCACCTCCCCAAATCTACCACTCCTCCATTTCTTCTCAGAAAAAAGGGAGGCCTTCCATGGATATCAACCTGCCTTAGCATATCAAGTTGCAGTAAGACTAGGAACCTCTTCTTCTACGGAGGCTAGACAAGGCAGCCCAGTGAGGGAAAGGGATACGAAGGCAGGCCATGCAGTCAAAGACAACCCCTGCTCCTACCTTAGGACTATTAAGGCCCAGCTGTGGAGGCTTGAGAGATGGCTCAGTGGCGAAGGGCATTGACTGTTCTTCCAGAGGACCTGGGTTCCAGTCCCAGCATATCACAACTGCCTGTAACTCTCACACAGACACACATGCAGCCATCTTCACTCAAACCACCACCACCTCAGTCAAAGCAGACAGCGCCACCTCTGAAGATCCCCACCCTCCTTCCAATGCCATCTCCTCTATCGCACCTACTCCCCAATACACTTGCCAAGGTCAACACGTGTTTCTCTACGTTCCTGTGCGCCTTCTGCTGGCCTCTCTGCTCTGTGAGACTCAAATGCCAGGGGCGCTGTTCTGAAGCTTGTCCTGGCCTGAGTAGGTTTGTCCTTCCTCTGTTGGGATAACAGCACACTTGGGAGGCCCCTCTGCTCTCCCTGGCTACACAGCGCGCCAGCCTTTGGTCTCTGCTGACTTCCTCTGGACTACCCGTGTCTGCCTTGTACATGGCTTAGTGGTGCTCTTTGGGTGCGTTAACTGCAGTGCTATTAAGGGTAATGAGTCTTGGCAGTTAATGATTCCCTATAAAGTCTGAACTATGTAATTCTGGGAGATTCGGCCAGCAGATGACCCGAGGGAAGGAAAATGAAGCTCCTTGTCACCACCAACTTACCCTGGAGGGAATTCTCAAGCTTTAGACTGAATCGCACTGAGTCTTGGAAACAAAGGTCTTCAGCACCACCTGCCCCTGGGAGTCTACACCTTCTAACCAAAGGTTAGGAACGGTCAGTAGAAATGACAGTCACATTCGGAGAGATATCTGGAGCAAGCTGTCCACAGTGCTAAGGACTTGAGGCTCTCTGCTTGCTTGGCCAGCCCTGAGCAGAAGAGGAAAGACTGATATGGTAGACAAAGGTGAGATTCCTGCCCACTATCATTATTCACAACTGAATGCCAAGTACCATCATAAGGGAGCAACGCATCTTTCCCATTGTAGTGCTGCATTCATAACCACAAACACCAGTTTTAAAGTTTGACATAATTAGCCAGCATGTCAACATAAAATTACAGTTTTCTCCCATCCAAATCCTTCTTGAAATAATTATTTGGGGGTGGGGGGGAGGGTCAAAAGAAAACAGCTAAATGTTAAAACAAAATTCCCCTCGTGTCAGTGCCACGGATGTACTTGGCTGGTGCAAGATTTCATGATAAATGAGATGACAGTCGATATAAAACACTTAACCAATCCTGTGCAACCTCTAAGATGCTAGCAAACTCGGTTGAAGGCCTGGCGCTTTGGCGCCCCCTAGGAGTCCCAGCCGGAGCAAGTGCCCATTTCTCAAACTGCAAAGGAAGAATGGAAGAGCTCAGTTTATTGTGAAGAGAACCAAGCTGATTTCTCTTTTCCAAGAAACCATTCACTCACTCTAGGCGTCTCCTGTCTCCTAGCCTAATGATAAAGCTGGGTAAAAGTGCTAGACTGGTTCTGTGAGTAACATTGTATCGAACAGAAAGAAGACCTGCCACGTCTAGAATCTCTTTTGATACGAACCTTGTTCTAACTTTGGAGTCAAAGTCTCTGTGGTTATTTAAAGAACAAGTGTAACCCTAGGGGATTTTTTTCTTTCAATTTTCCAATGACATCAGAGGCCCTGTTCTTCAGCGTTAGTCCATAGGAAAAAAAGAAGGAACAACTGGGACACTTTCTAGTAGACTGTGTTAACTCTAGCCATAACCTAAACTCTATGAGGAAAAAATAATGCAAAAAAACGGGGGTGCTGTGCCTTGGCCGACTACCATGCAGCTCTGGCCTTCACGTGTCTGATCTTTTTGTCCTTTGTAAAAGTCCAAAATTTTGTCATTCTTATTTATAGTAGCAAATAAGGGGGAACTAAATTTAACTAAAATTAAGACATATTTTTAAAAGGGGATATAAATATGTGGAAAGAGAGCCACAGATACAGGAAGATGTAAAGACACACGGGTGGATGAATGTCCACTTCACCAGAAGCTACATGATAGGCAGAGGGATATGTGGGGAAGTCGTCTTTATTTGCTTCCTGCATAAAACTACTCAGGTCTCCCCAAAGACAATCTCTCCAGACCCTATGGCAAACAACAACTCAAGAGTATCCAGGAACGTCTCCTTCCAAGCCGGTCTCTCAAGTTCCCACCGCTCATCCACGAATTGTTTAAAATAAATAAATAAATAAACCGCGAAGCTTGTCAGTTCAACTCTGGACCACCAGCGTCCTCTGTCGGTCACCTACAGGAGGAGCGTGCAGACTTTGGAGAGACCAGTACAACAGAACTCAATAGCGCTATTGCGCCTGGAATTCAAGTCAGAAGGAACTCCAGACTGCACTGTAGCACATCAGAAGTTGGTACAGGGGTCCAACGATGACTAGAAGTCGTGGTGAACAGTATTCATTTTAAGGGCTGCCTGGCTACTAATCACGCTTCAGTGCCCCCCCCCTTCAGTGTCTCAGTAGTTAATTTAACGCAGATGTATCCGCTAAAAAGATTCCCCCAAACAAGAACTAGAGGAACTTCTCATCTTTAAAAAGAAAAAGAAAAGAAAAAAACTGTCCTCGCTGCCCATTCCGCTAACTGGGCAAATGCAACGAAGTATTTGAGTATTTGAGTCCGGACCTCTTTGAAAAGCAAATCTTTGAACCCATAGCTGTCAACGTGAGGTTGTGCGGCGCGAGACACTGGGAGCTCAAGTGGCCCGTGGTGCGGATTTAAACCTCGAGCTCTAAGGTTCTCCAGACCTCAAAGTGATCTGCGCGTTCTCGCTGGGAAATGCCTACTGCAGCATACCCTACAGGAGGAATTCCATTGCGGGAACTTTGCAAAGTACCCAGGAGTTGAATGGGTCCGGGCCAGCTTCCCAGACATAAACCATCCCTGGAAAGGCCAGCTTAGCCAGGCATCCAGGGGGAGGGGCTGTAGGGTCCGGGTCGCCAAGTTGGCTGGGAGTCATTGAAGGAAGAGAAGACCAGAGTCCCTGGAGTGGCTGGGACTCCAGAGATGCAAGGTGGCCTGGAGTGCCCGTGGTTCCCCGAGAAGAGGTGGCCCTGATACAGGATGTGCGCACAGGGAGCAGGTGCCCGGTGAAGACGCGCGCAGCGCGCCCCCGTCCTCGTCCCCGCTTCGTCGGGAGGCGCGGGCCCCGGAGCCGAGCCTGCGCCGGCCCACCCCCCCCCACCCTCGCCGTTCCGGGGCGTGTCCTCCGCCACCCCGGCTTCTATATATCGGCCTGCGCGCCGGGGCTGCCCAGATGCGAGCTTAGAGCGGTGACTGGACCCTGAGGACCTGCTTGTTCGCTGCTCCCATCCCGCCGCCTCATCCCGCGTGCTCCACTCCGCTCCCCTCCACCGAGCCGTCCACCCGGCGTCATGCATCCCGCGCACCCCGCGCTCTGGGCGGCTGCGCTCACTGCCCTCACTCTGCTCCGCGGACCGCCGGTGGCGCGGGCTGGCGCGGGCGCGGTGGGCGCGGGCCCCGTGGTGCGCTGCGAACCGTGCGACGCGCGTGCGCTGGCCCAGTGCGCGCCTCCGCCCACCGCGCCCGCGTGCACGGAGCTGGTGCGAGAGCCCGGCTGCGGCTGCTGCCTGACTTGCGCGCTGCGCGAAGGCGACGCGTGCGGCGTCTACACGGAGCGCTGTGGCACCGGCCTCCGCTGCCAGCCGCGGCCCGCGGAGCAGTACCCGCTGAGAGCGCTGCTGAATGGCCGCGGGTTCTGCGCCAACGCCAGCGCTGCAGGCAGCCTGAGCACCTACCTCCCCTCCCAACCTGCTCCAGGTAAGCTGTCCCTGTCACGTGCGCCACGCGCACTCCCTGGGACCCGGCGAGGGTGGCAGGGAGTGTATCTTCAGATGTTTGTCTTGGCTCATATTGAAGGTATTAGTTGGAAAATGGACCCTGGGAGGCGGACTGGGGCACCGAAGCCATTGTTCCTCTTGCTTGGTTCTCAGAGTGCAGCTTTTCTTGTAAGTGGCAAAATGCGCTCTGTGAAAATAGGTAGAATTCAGTGCCAGGACGAGTGGTTAGCAAGGGAACCTGCCAGTGGACAGATCCCAGTCACTGGAGAGTCTCCTCGCTGAGCGGGGATACCTAGGTTTAGGGCTGTGTAACCCAGCTGTTGACCTGGGTTTTCATTCCTCATAAATTGGGAAGGAGCGCGTCTATCCCAGGGAAGCTTGAGTGTAGGAATCCCGGGTTGGATCCGGACCATAAAGGTGTTCGCAGGCAGCCACGCTGTTGGAAACAGTACCTGTCGTGGAACAACCTATCATTTGCACGGGATGATTGGCGAAGCAGGATTGTGTCCCAATTTATCCAAAAACTAACGAGATGAAATTAAGAGTACTGGTGTCTTTGAGACCGTGAAACCTAAAGTTCAAAAAGTAAGAACTCCTCAATATCACCGGGAACTGCAATAGGGTTTGAGCCCCGTTTGGCCCGATAAGCACCATCCTATGCTCTGCAGCAGCGCCTTCCAGAATCAGAGACTGCATTTGGTGCAGAGGATGCAGACCCAGGCAGGTTCCCTGCCAAAGCAGAGACTAGAAATGCGAAATGCGACCCAGGAATGTTACTCTTTCTAATCTGACCTAGGTGCAGCAGCAGCAGCAGCAGCAGCGGGGACAGCGCCAATGAGAAAAATGCAAGCGTTTAACAGTTACCCCTCCTGGTGCAAGCAGGCAGCCACTCTAAGGGAATCCATCATTCATTCCTTTGGGGGGGGGGGGAACAGATTTAAATGGATTTGGCAGCTGTTGCTCTAAACGGCCAGCATTCTTAGCCAGTCTCGCTTAGTTATGTGAGTCAAGTTCTTGCCCTGGACATCTGAAGGCTAGAATTCTCCGGTTTCCCCACACCAGGCTAGCAGATGGTGCAGATCGAGCCCCCAGGACCAGGACTAGCTGGGTAGAGAGTTTCTTTATGATTTCTGTGGCTGCTGACCTACACTCCCGGGTACAGGCAAGTCCTGGTATGTTCATCCCGGAGAAGCATTGGATTCCTGGCAAAGCAAGACTCCAGTTGTTTCGCTGACTCAGACAAAGGCAAAATCGTGCTGTTTGTCTGCGTGTCTTTAACTTCTAGTGCGTTCTGTGGTATACCAAAAGCAACCTTAATACCAACATTGCCATTTTGAGTTAAGCCTTAATGACCTCTATTAGTAATCACCATTGAACACTGTAGTAAAAATTGATGTGAGCTTTGATTACAAAAAAAAAGTTTGGCTTCAATATCCTTTGAAGGAAAAAAATTATAGTTCTGTGACACAATTTACAATTCCCTGTTTAATAGTTCTCTTTTAGTCAGCCGTCTAAGGAGAACAAAAAGAAAAAAAAGGAAGTTTAAGAAATTACTTCAGCTTCTTGGAAGATAAATACAAATACGATCATTTACATATTAGCATGTCCTTTGTCCCTGTACTTTCAACAACAACAATAAAAATCCCACAAATATTAAAGCAAATTGAAACCAAGTCTACAAATTGAATTATGGATCTCCTCTGCCAGGTGCTAGTCTAGACCCGAGGAATTTGTGCTTGAAGGAGGCACAGAGTTCATTGAGGGTTTGCAGCTGAGTCTCAGGGAGCTGTTTGGCAGATGACAAACTGAGGCTCCTGGGCAAGAGGGCCTTCTGGGATCCTGCACGCCAGTTCCTCTAAGAGAAGGGAGAAGCTACAACCCTCCGACAGTTTCTAGAGATTGAAGCATTCGCTCTTCTTGGCCTAGAGCCAGAGGCCCAAGTGGGCAGGATGCCCCAGCCTGGCATTTCCTGCGAGGCCAAATCAAAAAGAGAGGCCAGCTAGGGCCCTGAACTTTGCACCCAGACAGAATAAATTCAGAACCAGATGCCAACTAGAGCTCCATGCTAGGAAAGCTATTAAAGCCCCTTTGTCAGGAGGGAAGGAATTCTGTGGCCATGACCTGAAGCTTGAACCTAAAGCTTTAAGGTTCAGAGTTGGGGGCCAATTATCTGGCCTTGGATCGCCCCTGGGGTGGGGGGGTGTTTTACTGTAAGTGGAGTGGCAAATCTGGCTTCCTGTTCATCCACAAATTTAGTCACATTCTTAGATCCAATTAATCTGCTAACCTTCCAAAGTCCCTGTCAGTTAGGACCCGTTCCCTTAGCGCCTTGGGCTATGAAAGCCAGAGGGCTTTTCTTCCCTTCCCCCCCCCCTTTCCCTCTTCAAGGTAATGAATGTACTTTGGCACCTAGAGGTCTAAGCTGTGGGTGTGATGCATTGGTGGTATCTGTATTCTGTGCGCTCCACTGCTGCATGGGGGGGGTGCACCAAAGAAGGTGCCCCTCCCACCCAAAACACAGAATCCACATGGACCTTGAAGTTGAAAGATGTACAAGCACCTCAGAAATAAACTCTACCATGCCTGCTTCGGGGCCCCAGAACATGAAACCAGAGCAGGAGAATGACAGAATCCCCAGGACGGTGTGCTGCTGACAATGGGTAGAGAATGAAATATACTTTTCCCACACACCCCTCACCACCACCACCACTACTCCCACCCCACCCCCAACAACAGTGCCTAGGGCTGAAGCACTTTTGGAGTCCTAGGTTTTCTGCTCAGCTTCACAGCAGCATCCCATAGGGCATGACTGCCCCCTGCTGGTAGCAGGTGGAGCCTGCTGCTTTCTCATCTCTGGAAGGGCTTGGCAAGCATCAGCTTGTTCCCTTGGAGCTGTCTCATAAACACATTCGACAGAGTGGCTTTCAAATCGATGGCTTCCTAAAGTAAAGCAGTCACCGTGCAACCGGTGGGATTCTAGAATGCTTTTCCAATTCTCTTTTTCTTATCATGCTAAGAAATGTCAAATGGCATTGCTGGCATTGCCTTGTTGGTGTGACCTGCTCCTGACAAGGTTAACATCCCATTGTCAGTAATAATCATTTCCTTAACCCTGTGCTCTCTCCCAGGAAACGCCAGTGAGTCCGAGGAGGAGCACAATGCTGGGAGTGTGGAAAGCCAGGTTGTCCCCAGCACACACCGAGTGACCGATTCCAAGTTCCATCCACTCCATGCCAAGATGGATGTCATCAAAAAGGGCCACGCCAGGGACAGCCAGCGCTACAAAGTGGACTACGAGTCTCAGAGCACAGACACCCAGAACTTCTCCTCTGAGTCTAAGCGGGAGACAGAATACGTGAGAACTTTTCCTTGTGTTGGGGGCGAGGGGAGTAGGAAACACCCCAAGACAGTCTTCATGCAGCAAGTCCCGGGGACCTGGTTCATAGGTGGACAGTTTCTCCCTTCCGAGCCCCACCTCCCATTCAGAGACTCTTGGGAGGTTCAAGCTGAACTACAACAGTAAACAGGGTGCTGAGCCCTACAGATGAAGTAGACTTCCCCCAAGCTGCCTTTACTTTACTCACTAGGTTTTCCAAAGCATCCTGGCCTATTCTAGGGCCACTTTCCAGATCCTCTGTCTACTCTGGAGAAAGCAAAAGAGACAGGGGGTGATGGTTATTATCCTGAGGCCTTGTGTGGGAAGGTCACAAGCAGAATGTCCTGGTGAGGCACATCACACGTTCCTCTTGGGATGGTCCTGTGGCCATTGTGACATTGTCAAAACAGTAATTGTGTCCCCAGGGTCCCTGCCGCAGAGAAATGGAGGACACACTGAATCATCTGAAGTCCCTCAATGTGCTGAGTCCCAGAGGCGTCCACATCCCAAACTGTGACAAGAAGGGGTTCTATAAGAAGAAGCAGGTGAGTGGGGTCCCCGGGATGTTGTCTTCTGCTATCTCCATTGCCTTGGTGGGTAATCAGCTTCACGGTTACCTCCAGGAACCCCACCCCATGTGGCTCTCTGCTGACCTGACTGTGTCCCCTCTCCTGATGCATGTATGCGTCGCTCAGTGGCTTTCTAATTGGGCAGTTCACAACACGAATCTAGAAGACAAAAAGTAAACGGTGCTCACCCCAGCATGCCCATGTTCTGGTGTTTATCCAGCAGTCTTCATCCGGGGGGCCTGAGCCTCTCATACTATCCACTGAGTAGATTAGTTCAGCACATTTCCACTAAAGAGGGACTAAAGGCAAGGTCTGAGAGATCCAGCCTGACACAGCACAGAGGAAGCGCAGCAAGCCCTTCAACCTCCCCAGAGAGGCTCCAGCACACAGATGTGCATCCATGCACACCACCACCTACACATGGGTGGATCTGCAGGAGCCATGGCCATCATAATTTTGCCTCAGCCCAGTAGAACAACACTGGGGAGTCACTTTGGGTCCTGACTACCAGCTTATCCTCAGTGTCTCTTAGGGTTTCTATTGCTGTGAAAAAAAATACCATGACCAAAAGCAGCTAGTTATCACAGTCCACCACCAAAGAAAGTCAGGACAGGAACTCAAGGCAGGAACTGTAGCCGCGGAGGAGTACTTGGGTTTCTCAGCCTGCTTTTGTATAGCACCAGGACCACCTGCCAAGGGGTAGCATTCTCCACAGCAATCCTCAATCATTGGCTTGTCATCTTGTCAGTCTGCTGGGAACATTTTCTCAACTGGTGTTTTTTCTTCTCTAAAGACTCTAGCTTCTGTCGAGTTGATATAAAACTAGCCAGTACACATGATATTCATGTCCCGGTCTTGTCTCTCTCTCTCTCTCTCTCCCTCAGTGCCGCCCTTCCAAAGGCAGAAAGCGGGGCTTCTGCTGGTGTGTGGACAAGTATGGGCAGCCCTTGCCAGGCTACGACACCAAGGGGAAAGACGACGTACATTGCCTCAGTGTGCAGAGCCAGTAGATGCTCCGTGCCGTGTAAGCCAGAGGTCCAGGCCCCGGGCTCGGCTCCTTCAGAAAGTGGTTGAGGTTAAGGGGAATTGCTAGGAGCAACTATGGCCACCAGGTACCCACCCTTCATCTTGGGCTTGCTGGCCCAGGAGCTGCAGCCAGGACCAAAGAGAAGCAGGGAGAAAAAAGTCCTTAACCTAACCACACCCTCAAGGACAGACACCAGGGTCAGTGTAGCTTCAAAAACTCTCAGCTCTGTTCTAAATGACTTCAAATATGCACTACTGCATATGCAAGCAAGCACTGTGGGGGGTTTTAAATAAGACTTTATCCATGGTAGTCCTGAGGGTTGGAGCACACTGTTTTCTTCCAGGAGAACCTGGCGTATTTGGTTCCTGAATTAGAGATGTCCCTAGTTTTGTTGTAATAATTTTTTTTGAAAAATAAGAATATTCCTTTAGTTTGTGGTTCGTATGATCTTTAAAGGAATTATTTAAATCTAATAAAACTAATGTGACACTGATATTCTAAACCACCATTTCAGAGAATATTATCGTATTTAGCATTCTTGCTTTTTTTCAGTAAATGAGGAAATTATGGGGAGGAATAAATATGCTTTTGCTTTCTCGAGACAATTTTCGTAGGCAGAAAAAGATTTCATTTTTAGTTAGAATGTTTTCCTCATCAGTTGGAAAAATAACTCTAATTGCAGATACCATTTTTTAACAATGAAAGTATTTGACGGTGTTCTTTGTTCTGTTGAGAAAGAATAGACTGAGGTCCACCCATGCCACACTGAGCGTTTTAGGGGCTGAGCAAAACGGGGAGCCCCTTGGATTTTGGAGGTAATTATTTCAGTGTATGTCTTAACTCATTTTCTTTTCTTTCTTCTTCCTTTTAGATAACGTGGAGCTCAAATACGCCTTATTTTGCACAAAAGACTGCCAACAACATGATCAGCAGCTGGCTACAGCCTTGATTTATATTTCTTTTTTTTTTTTTTTTTTTTTTTGGTCAATTTGGCTATCTCTATTTAACCACATCTATCCACACCTCTCTCTCGCAGACCAGAAATCTGCCTGCCTCTGCCTCCCGAGTGCTGGGATTAAAGGCATGCGCCACCACGCCCGGCTTTTTTTTTTTTTTTTTTTTTGTGGTGAACTGAGTAAAAACAAATAAAACACATACACACACACACACAAACCAAAGTTTAGACAGATTTCTGAAATGCCTCTGGTCATTTAAATAGTGAACTTGATCATCTTCCTACGTCCCAGTAGTCAACAAAAAGCAGTTTGAATTTTCCTGTTGCTTCCTATGAAAAACACTCGTGTACTCCAGGCCCCGGATGCCATCTGCCCCCTAACTCACCCACCCAGTACGGGCTTCAATGCTGCTGGCCCTCTGCCTTCTTGATTTCAGATGTTCCGTGGCTGACATAGACAAATCCTCTTTCCGTCCCCTGTAAATAAGTGCAGGCCCTATGGAGAATGGGGAAACCCATAACCGAGTGACCCGGACATCTGGAAGCATACGCCTTGAGGTTCATGGTCCTTATTGTGCCATCTCTGAATAAGGGCCTGACCCTGAATCCACAAGTGGCCTGATCTACTTGGGAACTGTGGGAGAGAATATGTGTTGCCTCTCTTACTAAAAATGACTGAGAATGTTCTAGGGCCCTCTGGGAGCCCGTGAGGACAAGGACAAGGACAAGGACCTTCCTCTGTCAGGCATCTATCTTCCTGATGACTTGGCCCAGCAGAAGGCCCCAAGCGGGAGGAGCAACATCAGACTCCGCGTTCAGAGATGTCGCAAATAATGGTGCGCTTAGTTCTTCAAAAAACAATGTTTTCTGGTCCAGCCTCTCGAAATACAGTTTTGTTGTGAGGTGGGGCTGAGGGGAGGCAGCTTTTCAAAACACAGAAGTTTTCTTTTCATCTTCCTATCTAAACAGGAAAGAGGGATGGCTTGTCGGAGAGCCTGGTTAAGAGCACGGAGAGAACCACCTGTTTGTTGATCTTGGGGTCCTTCTCAAACTCTATAATTCACGCATATATGCAGACAAAGTACGTTCTTAATTGTTAACATTGTATACAACATAGCCCAGATATAATAGAATCTGTACTAGATAATCCTAGATAAAGTGTTAGAGATGCTAGGCGATGTAACCGCAGACACGCCCGAGGAAGGGCGCCTGTGTCTGGAGGCTGGGCTGCTCTCCCCCAGGCCAAGGCCAAGGAGGTCCGGCAACGCAGAGTGGGAGGAGACTGTACTACGTCCCACGGGGTGGACATGCGCTGTACAGAGCTTTCCTTGAGAGCGCAAAGGAATCTCAAGACATTCTGCCTGCCTATCAGCTTGTCTTTATTTTTTTAATTAAGTTTTTGGGGAAAAAATGTATTTTTGAAAAGTTTGTCTTGCAATGTATTTATAAATAGTAAATAAAGTTTTTATCATTTAAAAAAAAAAAAGCCCTTTTGTCTGTTTCTGGGTCTTGAAAGAGATTATTCGGAGAGAACAAAATACTCGAGACGTAGGAAACTACCATGAACATGAAGAGATATCATAGCTGATTCCATGTCTAACCAGAAACTCAGTGGTACAGTTGGCGTGGCCTTTGTTGGCATCCATGCGACACCAGGCCACATGCAGAGGAATATCCAGGTCCAGTAGGTTATATTGGCAGCTATTGTCCAGACAGGTAAAGCAGGTCACTAGGTTGTTTCCATGACAACCTTTGTTGTTTCCTTGCCTTTCCAGTCGGTGCCCGGGGTCTTCAGAGCTTCCCCATACAGATGATGTGAATGAGATTGCTGGCTTTTCTGCCACCAGGGTGCTTGGAGGAGGGGCATGGGCTGAGTCCTGAAAAGGGGGCGCACCCCAAAGGAGGCTGGGATTGCTTCAGTCACTATGGTTTTAAAATAACAGTCCCATGCCAAAATAATTCAAGCGTGTCCTAGGACCGTGACATCAAACCAATTGCCTGTTTAGAGCCATGTCGTCGAACAGACATCTGAAGTGACGGTAATGTCACAGCATTTGGTTGTGTGGGTGTTTGGAGACCTGGGGGTGTACAGTGTGACCACAGGGAGGAGCCTATGAAAGTCAGATCAACTGGGATTTAGCTCAGCTTCATGTCTGTTGGCCAAGGAATGTGCCAGTCCCACACTGCATAATTGGAAAAGACACAGTTCCCTGCTGGCTTCATCAATGCATGGGACCCCTGAGCTATAAAGCATGTGGTTTTCAGTCAGGCTAGTCAGTGCCTCTGATTATGATGTTACAATGGTTTATTGAGGATGGAAACTGATAATGTGCTTGTAGAAGGACCATAGAAAGCTGTTGCCAGGGGAAAACCCTTGCAAACCTGAAAACTGCTTTTTTTTTTTTTTTTTTTTTTTTTTTTTTTTTGCTACCCAATGCTCTGTTTCGGAGACAAATCCACCTGTCCAGCCCCTACAGACATGGGGAACTTCATTGGTCCTGGATAGGACTGGGCAAAACCTGTTTGAGCCGTATGTGATGCCATATAGACCTGGAAGTCATTCAGAAGCCTCCAGCCCACAAGCTAAGACCCACCCCCTTTAATGCAAAGGCTACCCATTCTTCTCTGTTAATTGATCTGTGAACTATTTCTCCCACCAACTTCTTATTGTCTAACCAAGAAATAAATTTAAAACATAAAGAAAAATATTCCTTCAAAGCTCAATTGGCAGCCAGGGATTTGGGGGGTTTGGTTTGGTTTGATTTGGGGGAGGGTGTTTTTTGTTTTGGGGTTTTGGGGGGTTTTGTTGTTTTGGTTTTTTTGGTGCCACAATGCCAAGAGAGAAAGGAACTAGGTTTGGGTTAAATGTTGTTAACCATTAGTATGGCCACCAAGACTTGAAAGATGCAGGCGTGCTGGGACCCACCATCGCGTTCCTTCTCCCAGCATGCACCTGTCACCACTGACAGAGACAGCACAAGCAACATGTTTCCTTCCTGTCTCCACAATGCTATGCCCTTTCCTGGAGATGTTGGTTCCAAAGATTCTACCAGGGGACCCCATGGAGAATTCACTAAACTGGAAGGTAGGGCTGCCATGACTATTGTGAGGTCCTCATGTCTGAGTCAAAAAACACAACAGAGAGCCCCTGGGTGACAGGGATCTATCCAACTACCATGAGGAAAGTAGACTGCTGGTGAGCATTGCTGGTGGGAAAGCTCAGTTCTGGAGCATAGGATCCTGTAATGGGGTTTCTTAGTTACAGCACCCAGACCCCAAGATCAATAGGCCTATAGGTCAGGCTGCACCCTCCTCTTGTAACCGTGAGGAGGAATGGCTTTAGGGTGGTACTTCGCCCTGACTGGTTCCATTTTAGAAAACTGAGTCAGGATTCACTTGGGATAGAAATGCTGAGGCAAAGGACTCCGTATCCTGCTTTGCACAAGTTTACCGCCGCCAGCTCCAGCAGGGATCACCAGTTACAGAGCTGTGATTGTAGCAGAGCTGATCAGGAACACTTATGGAGCATGCGAGGGTGTGGGGAGAGCTAGGGAGATGGCTCAGCGGGTGAAGGGTTTGCTGCTTGGCCATGAGGACTGAGTTCTGAACACAGTACCCCACTAAGAACCAGGTATGGCCATGCACATGCAGGCAAAATGTGTGGGGCAGGGGCAGAGACAGGAGGATTGCTGACAGAGGTATAGTGACTTCATATGACAACACTTGAATGGTTTTAACTTCATACTATTTAACCTGTACGACGCCCAGGCAAGAGTGGACATTGCTCAAAGTTTTGCCTCCTCTTCCAGAAAAGGATTTTGTTTGAACATGAGATTATTGTATCATGCTGTGAATTATGACTCTATTATTGACTCTATTTGGAGGTTAAATATACTTTAATGTGATGAACCGGGTGGCCAGTGATAGGCCCTGAGGTGCCCAGAGATTTAATGAAACAATTCTGAATTGTATGTGTGAGGGTGCACAACTTCTCCTTAACTTGGTCCTGAGGACCTTCCTACCACAAATTCTGCTTGATGGAAGTCGCCAGAAACCCTTGGGTTTGAGGGTTTCTAGGGCCCAGACCATCAGCTTTGTCACAGATAGAGGAGTACTGCGATCACTGAGTTCTACAGAGGAGAGCAGCCATAGATTGGGGTTTAGATAAGGAGTTAGATGATCCATAGAAGTGCCAGGCAGCAGGTATAGCACTGACCAGGATGTTCTGTGCAGATCACAGAAGTAGCTATGGCACCCGGAGAAGTAGCCCACAGGGAGCAGAGGCGTCAGCCTCTTTGTCAGGCATCAGCAGGCAGGGCAGCAGGCAGCCCGAGTGGGATCCTAGGGAGATGGACCAAACGCTATGGAAAGAAAGGGGGTAAGAGGCCAGGAATGGGGGGGGGGGTGTCAAGCATGAAAAGCCTCCAGGGTCAGTTTTGAGAAACAGGCCATGTAGGGAGAGGAGAAGACAGCTGTGGCCAGGGCTCTGGTCTGGAAACCAGAGAGGAGAGTACGCTGCCACCCAGCTGGGGCAAAGGTGGATGGAGACTCGGAGTGGACGAGAAGGCTAGAGGACAAAAGCTGTCCAACAGTTGGTGGGTAGTCCAACCTGGGCACTTGGGAGTCTGAAGCAGGGGAGTTGCTGTGACTTCTAGATCAGCCTGGGCTACAGAGTAAGACCTGCCTTAAACGCAAACAATCCAGTGACTACTCCTCTAAATGTGTACTTCAGCTAGTGGAAACCTGGGCTGTTAATAAGCTGAGGAGTGTTAAGGAGAGGAGAGGCTGGGGGCCCTGGGAAGCAAGGGAGATGGGCTGAGATGGGGGGTGGGGAAATCTCTAGTCTGGCCTAGACAGAAGCCTAAATCTGCTTGGAAATGGGGCCATGAAGTCACAGAGTGTCAGAGCAAGATGTTCTGTAAACAAACGAGCACCATCTATTGCACCATCTGTCCCCAAAGCACAGATCAGGAGTCAGGTGAGGGGGGTGGGGGGAAGACAAACGGACAGAGGGAACAAAGACACAGCTGGGATTCCATAGTATTTCCAGATAGAATATTTATTCCAGATGTGTATTTAACAATGTATCGGAGGCAGCTTTCCACGTTTAGCTTTAATTACACAATCAGCATCGGAACTTTCCCAGCAAATGTGCATCAGACACAGATCTGTGGGATACGATGAGGAAATCTCCCTGAATGAGGGCTAACCTCCCTCCCCTAACCCACTGAAAGCTCCCTGCCTCAGACTGACCTGTTCTAGGCAGTATCACTCTGCCCTTTCAAAGCAGAACTCTGGAAGAGCTGAGATACGGTATTTACATGTACGGAGATGAGAAGAGCTTCATGTTATATAAATTAATATAGCACAAGAACTGTGTAGAAAAAAATAAACTTACAGTGAATAAATACAAACCGGCTTCATATATCAAGCAGTATGTGGAGTATAAAAACTAGTTCCTGGATATATACATATGCACATATATAAAATGGTGTGCTCCAGAGTATAAATATACTATATACTTAAATATTTTGTGTGAACATGGAGAAAGAAAAGAACTTCTTTCAGTTTTGTACATTAAAATACTGGTGGCAGTTGGGGTCCCCTCTGGTCTCCAGAGACCCAGGGATTTTCTTTCCACTCCATGGGTAGACGCACCAGCAGAGCCCGGCTTCTCCATCCAGGGATGTCTCACACTGCAAACACAGAACTGAGGTTAAGAGCAGCAGGAGATGAGAGCTCTGGCCACCCTGTCCCTGAGTGAGAGCTCTGGCCACCCTGTCCCTGAGTGAGAGCTCTGGCCACCCTGTCCCTGAGTGAGAGCTCTGGCCACCCTGTCCCTGAGTGAGGCCGAGCACTGCACAGCTACCCACTGGCTAAGACTCAGCACTGCCCTTCTGGCTGTCATAACAAAATGGAGACACTGGCTATATGGCACGTGTGATAATGACCTCATCTATCTACTTAGTGGTATAGTGTTTTGACAATTATCTGCTTCATGGCCCTGCTGGCAAAGGAGCCCAGCAATAGGTCTCATTGAATAACCACCTCTACCACAGAGCTAGGCCTGGCCCGCACGCAGTTTTTCCTCAATGAAATCCCAGAACTTGCACTTAGCCGAGTCCTAAAGTTTTATCGAAATTAAACCTTGACTTCTTCTGTCTCATTTATTACTAGACATAGCACAAAGCGCAATAGTGTATTTTCCTACAGAGTTTGTTTTTATTTGTGGGAAGAGAAAAAGCAAGACATCCGTCTCCTACACAGACTCTGTTCCTTTCTTCTAGTCACAAGGAACTGAAATCTGAATGTCGGCGTATGGCGCACACATCTCTGCTGATCTGAGTGAAGGCGCCGATGCCTGATGCCTACTCCTCCCTACTGGCTGAAGTGCTCCTCATTCATCATGCTGATGCTTAGTCTCTCTACTGACTGAAATGCTTCTTGTTCATCACACTGATGCTTAGTCCTCCCTACTGACTGAAGTGCCCCTCACCATCACACTAATGTTCAGTCCTCCCTACTGGCTGAAGTGCTCCTTGTCCATCACACTGATGTTCAGTCCTCCCTACTGGCTGAAGTGCTCCTTGTCCATCACACTACCTTTCTTAGGACCAGCTTCTCCCAACTGCTGCAGGGCTGGATCTCGGAAAGCTACTTATGATATATATTAGGGCCTATGAATCATTTGACTTTTAAAAATTCATGAAGTTTTATAAGAATCTGGATGAGCAGAGCTAGCCCGTGAGAACACACGGTAGCAAAGCCACCTACCTGTTTGCTGTGATAAAATCCATTCTTGTTGCAGTTCGGCAGATAAAATTTGTAGATTTCATCTCCTGCTTTCTGTTGAGCTGCAGCTAATCTCTCTAGCACTTTATAGAGTTCCCGTTGGCAGGGCTCCTAAAAGAATAATTTTATATTAGCATGAGTACAAGAGAGAGAAAGTTACCATTTTAGACAATGACTGAGACAGAGCAGGGGTAGCCCCCAACACCTAGTCCCGGAATTCTAAGACTGTGGGTCAAAGAATATGCCCTGTCCAGGCCTTGTTTCCCATCTGCGTGCAGGACAGGTTGGTCTCAGGCTCAGGGTGTGTGGATAAAGGGGGACACACTCATCCTCCCTCAGTGGCAAGAGCTGGGCCAAGGGTGTAAAATGCTTCCCGACCCTGGCTATCTGCTGAATAACTTGAGCACCTGAACTCTACGAGAAAAGACAGTGGGCTTGGTCTCTGTATATGGAATTTAGCATCAGAAATTCGTAGATTTTCAAACAGCCGTCCTTGCATTTGACATATATCATATTGATTGTGGAGCAAGGCATTCATTTGGATAGAATTTCCAGATGAAATTCTAAAGTGCCCCCAACTGAGTTTATTCTTCCACTTCACTGAGTGGATGTACTTCTCCATTGCCTCTGCGGTACTGTCTCTCCACCTTTGGTTCTTTGTCGCCCCCAAGTGGTCAAATTGAAAACCAGCCAGTAAACTAAAGAAGTTCTTGATGCAAAGCTGAAGGCTGGCGAAATCGTGGAACTGGATGGTGGTAACAATTATTGAACATACTCAGTGATGAAGAAACCTAGACTAAAAATGGCCTATTTTATGCTGTATTTTTAAGGAGGCAAAAATACGTCAGGGATGGGAGTAGTTATATCCCTGTGCCCAGCCTCGTGTTGGGTGCCCTTTAGAAATTGTCTAGACTAAGCTCTTCACTTTGACGGATATATCTGAAGGTCTGAGTGCAGGGGCTCACCTTCCACTTTTTGAGGTTGGCAATCTCCCGGGCCCGCATGCTGCTGTAGGTGCTGATGGCGTTCCACAGGATGGGCTGATCCTCACGGGATGGGGCCATCAGGTGGAAACTATTGAGCAGCTGCTCCTCTGTCATCTCTGGGCTCTCAGAAAGCTCGTCCTGGGAGGCCACAGCAGCCTTTGCCTCTGAAAAGCAAGCCCAGGGATGCATGAGCCCCTGGAGGCACCACTCCTCTGCCAACTCACTTCTTGCCCTTAAGACCGATCTATAATGGTCAGGGGAAATCGGATATTTTTCACCAATGACTCTTTGGGAACAAGTATGTCCAAATAAGTCACCTCTTATGCAGCCCCTCACAGAAGAGGCCATCATCAGATATCAATGGTGAAGGCCCACCCCCACCCCCACCCCCCACTCAGGGGGAAGCCGGTCGTTAAGGACCATTGAGGCAGCTCTAACTTCATTCACTTGAAAGGCTCAGGTGCCTGCAGTACTGCTTCCCATCAGAATATGGAACCATGTGGCTCCTCCACACCCATACAGGACGTGCATGCAACCCAGATGGGGAGATAGGGGCTGGAGCAGAGGAAGAGGCATTTCCCAAGCTTCCTACTACAAACAAACCAGTGCTTAAATTCAGGAAAGAGCCTGATTGTCAGACTCCTAGCAGGCAACGTACACATCAAACACTGTTTGTCTATAGCAATGAATGGAAGTGAAGGTCTGGGCCTCAATTTTCACATTATGTTCTGTAAACATCTGGGAAGCACATACGGCGTGGCAGGATATATGCTACAAAGGACATTGCAAACCTCCTGGGGGCAGCGGGAGGACTCCCATCCTAAACCTTCCTGGACCCTCCAGTCATTGGAACTGCCAAGGGCAGGACCCACAGGAGGAGGCGGGAGGTGCTTAAGCCAGCACCCCACCCACCTGGCAGCCCCATAGCTCCCTCCACCTCCACGGAAAGACCGATCAGGATCAGTACTACCTAGTCTACGAACTTCCTTCACAACTCTCCCCCCTGCACGGGGCACTTGAACCACCCCTTCCAAGATCTTTCCCCGCAAGACCACACAGTGATGGCCCTCACTGAGAGACTTATATTACTATAACGGCTGAAAGCTGTTAGTGGGCCTAGAATGACTTTGTCCTAACTGCTATAGGTTTTGGATAGGCTTCTGCTGGCCTAGGAAGCACGTGTGTCCCAGCCAACAGTTCTACAGGCAGAGATGGGCTGCCGTACCTTCATGCTGGGAGCCGGACAAGGTGCTCGTGGCCGGTGCGGCAGGTTCCGGTACACAGGCTCCCTGACCACGGGTGAGGGCATGCAGGGGACGAGGCTCTCCTGGCAATGCACGGCAGCTGAGTCCCTGGGCACAGCGAGCAGTGGCCACACCGCAGGCAGCACCCATCGGCAAAGCACATGTCGGGCAGCAGCCACAGCCTGCAGGCCGAGAAATCTCGGGGCAGGAAGCGGGCACGGGTGGGCAGAGCCCCAGCCTCTCGGCAGTGCAGGGAGCACAGTGCCATGGCTGGGGGACTCCAGCGGCCACGCCAATCTGGAAGGACAGGAGAATCAGGAACGGCCAAGAAACAACAGTTAGGAACTCGGGCATCGCAACGAGGTTCAGCAGGCTGTGAATGAGACTCTGGACAGGCAGCAGTGGCTCAGTGGTCACGGCTTTCTGAGTAGATAGTAGCGGCAATGGTGGTCACAGCTCTCTGGGTAGACGGCCGTGTGCAGTGTTCAGTGCTCGCTGGGTGTGTGTCTCCGCGGGCAGTGGACCATGCCGGCTGGTCGTACTCAGCGCCTTATGAAGGGCTGGCTGTGCAGCACAGGTTAATGATTGTCAGGACAGCGTGCTAGGACCCCAGTGTTCAAAATAAGTTTGTTTTGCTTGTGAGCTCTACACAAACCGTGGGTGGAAGGGGGGGGGGGTAAAAGGATCAGGTTTCCTACTATGTTTGTCCCGTTGTGATGGACTGGGACAGGAGCTAAAGTCCAATTCTGTCAGCAAGCTGGTAGCCAGATGGGGGAGGGCACTTGTTTTTGTTCAGGGGCAAATCAAAGACCTGGCCGGCCAGTTTCATCAATTAAACTCACAGAAAACCTAAGGGACTAAGGAAAAAAAAAGGGACAGATTAGACCAAGAGGGCTTCAGGCCCCAAAGGGAGGGGAAGAAGTGGGGCTCTCTGTGACAATGCCCACAGTTGTTTCTCCCTCCCCAAGAAGCCTCTAGCCATCAAAGAAATCCATAATTCACCTCTTGGTTGTAATTCCAAAAGAACAATTGTACCGTCAAAGAGAGAAAGTTCCAGGACCCCAGGGACCTGGTCTGTACCGCCAGACCCACGCTATCTCTGACAGACAGTCTAATGGTCTAATTTAATTGTGATGCTTATCAATGATCAAGTCTAACAGCTTTCTCTGCATCGTTTTTCACTCTTTTATATCACAAGGAAAACTTCAGAAATGTTTAAGGGCAATCAGAAATAGGACTCACCTTGGAATCTCACCAAAACTTCCCAGAGGAAACTGATTAGGGACCCCCCCCTCCTTGCCTGTGAATATCTTCTAAGTCCCCAGGTCTAGATTTTTGTCTCCCACCTACCCTCGTGTCTACCTCCTGAGCTGACCACCTACCTCCTGATCAGAGCGACCAACCTCTAGCACCAGCTTGGAGCCTCTTGTCTTGCCCTTTTGGGTATTGCTTTGGAGTGGGGTAGAACCCTGAAAACCGTACTATACCACAGTGGTGAGTGCCTATCCAGCCCCTCACTGTCTTTCTTTAGCCATGGCATTTCAGAATGCCTTGGAGATCTCAACTTTAGCCCCAGGCTCTAGAGGAGGACATTGAAAGTAAAGGTTACAGGAGATTTTAGGTCAAGGTCACAGAGACTGCCCTGGAACACCCTGGACAAAAGCTCACATCCCTGTGACCCAGTAGTTCATCACTGCACCCTGTAGCTGAGCCTTGGGGGGGTGGCTTCCCGGGTGACTTCACTAAAGCACTTTAAACACACGTGCACCGATACATCGCCTACCAACGTCTCCTCTCTCATTCAAAGAAACCAGCATAGGTACCCACTACAGAGCAGGTATGTCAATAGTGACTGGCTGGCTTTTTAATTCGAGGTACAGAAAAAGCCCTAACAGATAAGAAATCAGAGACACGGGCCAGTGGGCCAGAGTGAGCAGCACACTTGCCAGGAGAGAGGACTCATGGGGTGGGAAGGTAGGTTACGTCAAGGAAAGACTGAGGAAGAGTTCCCGTGTGGGTAAAGAATTCAGGGACTCAGCTTCATCACAAAGCAAAAGGCAGCAGATGCAGGCTGGTCATTCGCATCCAACCACAGAAGCACCTTTCTTGTCTCCAGAGAGGGACAGGGGACCCGTACTGGCTGTGCTTCTGGTACTGCCACTGCACTGCCTATGGCCATCGCTGAAGGAGCTGGGTGGTAAGAGAAAGGGACTCTGAAGCTCAGAGGTCAGAAGTCTGTGAAAGCCTGTGGCTACAGACGATGACACCGACAGAGCTCACTCTAAAGCTGTCCCCTACACAGCCTAAATGTCCGCAGTCAGACACTGGATAAGGAACTCCTGGAGCAGTCCCTGAAAAGCTCGGCTCATAATGAGCCTCGCAGATCAGCTCTGTCTGTCCTAGATGAGAATCCATACAATAAGATGTTCTTCAATTAAGTAAAAACCTTCACACTAAGAAACATTGGGAGGGTACGAGACTGCTGAGCAAAAGCAGCTGTGATTCCAAATATATTGACAACCTGGAGAAGAATACAAACCAACAGCAGACAGGATGGCTACCAGGGGAGGGGTGATTCAGGAGCCCAAGGACAGATCAGTTTTTCCTGTGCCCCTTTTGTAGCCTTCTGTATCTGCACCGTGTGCTTATAAAAAGAATCATCACACTGGGCTACAGATAGAGGTGTGGGACAGAGTACTTGCCTGACACGCACAAGGCCCTGGGTTCGATTCTCCAGGCCTGAAAAAAAGAATGTGGAATTATCATGATACCCATTCCCGAGCTCCCTGGCCTCATGAAAGTGACTGGACTTGGCAAAGCCAGATTTTACTCAACTTGGAAAGTTTCCCTCAAAGGGCAGCTGGACCAATATCTGCCATAGCAGCTGGAGAAAGGTCAGGTGACAAAGCTGCTCCCAGATACTCATGGTATCTGAGAGTGTGTCTCTGATTATGTTTGTTTGTTTGTTTGAAACAGGAGGTCACTGAACAGTCTAGACTAAACTCGCATAGCAATCCTGCCTCAGCTATGCCATTTTTTTTTCTGACAGAAGTACCCCAAATTCAGTACCTTGCTAAGGAATTGACCAACTGATTTCCATTTTTAAACATTTTTATTTTAAATAAACATTCAATTTTTAAAAGAGTTTATTTTTGATTATCTGCATGGGAGAGGAATTTGTGTGCATGTGAGTGCGGGTGCCCTTGGTGACCAGTAGAGGGCATCAGGTCTCCCTGCAGCTGGAGTTCCAGGTTGTTGTGAGCCACCCGACAAGAGTGCTAGGAACTGAATCCAGGTCCTCTGTAGGAACAGTGTGTCATGTCTGCAGCCCCTAACACTTAACTGGAAGCTATTTGAAATGAATAGCTTGACTGTAAGTCCCTAAATAATTTCATTTCTGGAAGCTCTGAAGTTTCGCTTGACTTCCTCAACTTGTAATCACTGTCCGCACTTGAAATGTTTCCTTTATGAAACACGGGAAAGGCACAACAGTGACAAATATTTGCAACTCTCTGCCAGGCTATCGCCACAAATAGTTTGTTCGGCTGCACCGTTGCCCAGCGCTCATCCGGTTGTCCCTTCCCTGATTCCTCCCTCTCCTGCACATAGCGGTCCTTCCTCCTTTCCAAAGATCTATGTCCCAATGTTTCCATTGTTTACCTCACAGTCACACAAACCAAACAGCCACCAAACTCCTCTTCGATTCCCAACACTCTGTCAACACAAATGAAGCCAGCTCCCCACCTCACCCCAGGCCCATGTAGACGGCCAGTTCATTGGTCCATGATGAGTGGGATGGACTGACTGGCCCTTCTCCTGAGTCACAGCTTGACTCAGCTCCCTCTCTTGTCAATGAGATGCCCTCCTTGCCTGTTCACTGCAAACACCTCAGTTCCACTTCCAAACCAGAATTTCCCCTGCCCCTGTAACTTTATGTCTTTGTCCACAGTGAGTAGTCGCCCCTAAAAGCTGCCTTCCAAAACCCCCATGGCTTCCCCCATGTGGCACATGACCTTCCCTCCCAGCTTCTTAGCGGTTTATTTCCTAAGCTGCTATCTGTGCTTTTCCTCACTCTGCAGTGGGGCAGAGAGGAGCTGTCTTCTGGGCGAGGGAGGCACAGTCAGGCATAGGAAGGAGCGATAGTGGGATGCCCCAAGCAGAGTCCAATCATATGCCCATGCCCCAGCAAGCAGGACGTCTACGGAGGGCTCATAAGTTCATCCCATGCTGCCCTTGGCAGGAAAGACGAGAGCATCCAGAGCGTTTGGCCATCTCTAGGTAAAGGTAATAGCTCAAATGGTCTTGGAGGGAGAGTAGGGTCCCCCAAGCAGAGATGGTTAGGGTGACAGGACAGAGCATGGATGGCAGAAGGTAAGAGAACCCACCAAGCTGCTCAATGTGCCCTGAGCATAGCCAGCAATGCTCTCTGCCTGGAAGCATAGAATAATTGGGGGTCTAAGGGTGCTGATCACCGGAAAGCCTTAAAGGGACAAAACCCTTGGCATTGAAGTCATCACCAGGAAGGGGTATATGATGTGTGTCCTGGAAGCAATTGTGCATCCCAGGAGCTAAGATTTTTGAATGTCAGGCTGGAAGCAACCTGCAGTAGCAGGGGAACAGGGAAATAATGTTTTTGGTTTGGTTTGGTTTGGTCAGGGTCTCTACTTGTCCAGGCTGTCCTAGAACGTACTACACAGCCAACACTGGCCTCAAGCTCCTGATCCTCCTGCCTCCACCTCCCAAGTACCATGATTACTGGCATGTGCCACCCTGCCCACCCACTGTCTTATAGATGCTTGTTGCACACTTCCGGTGCCAGGAGGGGATGCCTAGCTGCTAGCAAGTCTCAGTATGAGCACTGAAGATGAGCGCGGCTCCTGCTTTATAAACCAAAGCCTGTGCCTTTCCTGTACACCCAGGTCCTCCCTTCTGCCCCACTGTAAAGTCAGTGTGCAGTGGAAGGAATTAGGGACAGTCTTCTCATGGCAATCCCAGTCGGTACTCCAGAGGGAGCTGTGTGAAAGGCCACACTCAGCATCTCATGAAATAACTCTTCACACCTCTGCCTTTTCGTTTTGACAACTTCTACAATGCTGTTGAATATCACATATGAAAAACTCATCTCTGACAGTTTTATTAGCACCAGCAGAAGGGGGTCAAGGCGAGAGGAGCAGTCTGCATTTTCACCTCGGATTTCCTCACCCCAGTGTGCAGCATATCCGAGGCTGTAAGAAGATGAAGGGTTGCCTGGCAGGGACTGCTCAGTCAATGTGAGCCCATAGTACGCTGGGCTGCCTGCAATTTCCCTCAGCTGCCATGGGCAGAAGCTGTGGGGCCTGAGGATGATGAAAGCCAGGGAGATCTTCCATCACACACTGTTCCCAGGCCTGCCCTCATGCAGGGCGCTGCTTACCCACACAGCTCCAGAGTTAGGCAATCCAGACCCTGGAAAATAATACAAGAGTCAAGGGCAAAGGGGAGCTTCCAACGGTGGAAATTGCTGCAATCCAGGGAAAACCTCAGAAGGGAGGTTGTTTTGAACCTGAGGAAAAACACAAAAGGATGTTCTGCCCACAGTCCATGATCAACACGGGAATGATGTAAATCCATGCAAAGGCCTGGCCTGCTGCCCTAGCTCCTGGGCAGATGAAAGGCAACTGCCCGTACAGACTACAGACCGTAAGAAGGGGGAGGATGCATAGTTCACGCCCACACTCCCTAAGCATGTGAACACCCCGGGCTCTAACAGAGCGAGAGGAGAGCTTTGAACAGCAGTCACCCCCTCCCCAGTGTATCTGAGGGTGTTGTGAGATTAGTTTGAGGGGCAGATATTAAGTGTCAGGCACAAGGAAAGTATACACACATAATTACTCACCGTCCTCTCCCTGGGGCAGGCACCCCCGTTCACTCACATCTATCATGTATGGAGGTCTAGACAGAGCTGGATATCAATGCCAAACCCCGAAGCCCGATTTCCAGGGATGTGCCCGTCATGCTGTTTTAGGAAGAGTTTAACCGGGGATCTGACCACACACACACACACATACACACACACACACACACACACACACACACACACGCGCGCGTGTTCAGAGCCAACAGCTCACGAAGCCCTCTGATCCCATCCTCGCTCACAACAACCCCTTACGGGGAGGGAGAAGTGGAGTGTGGAGGGGTAATGGATGCATTTGGTAAGCAAGAGCACCCAGCAATGGCTCCTGCTGGGGGTGGAGCGGGGACAGCATGCCCTCCCAGGATGAGGAGCCTGTGCTTCATTCATGTCTATAGCGAACGGGGGGTGAGTGGACGCATATTCTAAAAATGCACAACAGAGATGCAGAGAGTGGTGAGGAAGGACAGAGTACAGGCAGAAGGACACGTGGCTCCTGAGAAAGGAACGGAGACAGATGCAAAGCCATTTCTTTCTAGTTTCAAACACATCACAGTCTTTCTCTTTTTGAGGTGATAGGTGACTTCAACTTTGTTAATCTTGAAATAGCTAGAACCATTTGGGCTTCCCAAGAGAATCCGGTGCATGTTGCCCCTTCCAGGCAGTGGGTGCAAAGGTCAGGATCACTTTTTAACCCCATCAGCCATGCGTGCTGTACTGGCTAGCTTCGTGTCAACTTGACACAGCTGGAGTTATCACAGAGAAAGGAGCTTTAGTTGGGGAAATGCCCCCATGAGATCCGGCTGTGGGGCATTTTCTCAATTAGTGATCAAGGGTGGGGAGACCCCTTGTGGGTGGGACCATCTCTGAGCTGGTAGTCTTGGGTTCTATAAGAAAACAGGCTGAGCAAGCCAGGGGAAGTAAGCCAGTAAAGAACATCCCTCCATGGTTTCTGCATCAGCTCCTGCTTTCTGACCTGCTTGAGTTCCAGTCCTGCATCCTTTGGTGATCAGCAGCAGTATGGAAATGTAAGCCAAATAAACTCTTTCCTCCCCAACTTGCTTCTTGGTCATGATGTTTGTACAGGAATAGAAACCCTGACTAAGACAGGTGCAATTGTGTATGGCTAGACTCCAAGCATGTTTGCCATACTGACCACTTTTTAAAAGTAATATTTCAATTCTGTTTGAACCATATCAAATCATTCTATTATAGTGTTATTTAGTATGTTAATTGCACTTTTAAGAAAGAAACTATAGGACCAGAGTTGAGAGGCTGTAAACACTGGCATATGAGGGTCCTTTCATGGCCTTGTGCTTGACTGAGGACTCTGAGGTGGGGTCTAGGCCGGGTCCTTAACATCTGTATGACCTTGAACATATTACTTGACATATCTTTCCTTCTATTTTTCCCTTGGCAAATTTACTAATACCTGGTACATAAGACAGGAACATATAACTGTGTATATATATATATATATATATATATATATATATATATATATATATATATCTTGTGGTAGAAAATTATTAAACCCTAAAAGGACATGCTCACCTTCCAGAAAACAGGGTGACAGGGTGGCTGCAGTAAGGGGACTGAGACAGTATTTTCTTTCCCAGACTGGCTTCTGGTTTGAGTGGGTCTTACAGAAAGTCACCACTTCTTATCCCCTGGGAGACTGCAGGCCCCACCCTGGGTGACCTGCACAGGTGGGCTTCTTTTACCTCCAACTTTTGTCTTCTGCTCTCCTTAGGTACCTCTGGCTCTACCACCCTAGTGCGCTTGACGATTTTGACCTGCCTCTTACAGCCATGCAAAGTCCCTCTGACTGCAGACTTTAGCTGGAGAGACCAAGACACAGCGATCTCTGAAGACCAGCTCTGGAGCCACGTGTCACACTAGACACAACAAGTGTCCTATGGTCTGCCGCATCCTTGCCCTGGCCTGTTAAGGCCTGTGGCAGACAGCGTGGCTTTTCTGAAACTCCTGTGCTACCAGGAGCACAAGAATGTGTCCAGAAAGCTATCACCCACCTTAGGTGTGATATCGGTCACACTGGGTAGCAGAACCTGGGTGACAGGGAAGCCCAGACCTGATTAACTCAGACAGGGAGCTTTACTCTTTAAAATTAGTATGTGCTCATTGCGTGATCTTTTCAGGGCAATATGAAATAGAACTCCTCCCTCCCTCCCACCCTCCTTCTCAGAAGAATGGTTTTTACTATGTTTCTCTCACTGCTCCTAAAGAAAGCAGCCAAAGAGTTAAAATCCCTTGATGGAAACCACCCAGAAGAACACATTTAGCCGATTGCAAAACACTGTTTACATAAACATCAAACGTGATTGTGAAAAGAAACAATGCTAGTGAGCAGAGGCTATGCCTGCCACAGATTGCTCTTCATTATAATGTGTCTCCCAATGCTCTCCAGAACTGCTCATTTGGCTCTTAATGAGGAAAAAAAGGGATACACTGACCATGTGGTCAAAGAGTGGGGTACACTGTGGGAGGCTGATTAGGGGCACTTAGCACCACGTTATGCCTTCTGAGGTGAGCATGCGTTATTTTCACCCTCGGTACTCAGTGTCTGCTTGTGGGGTGAGCTGTGCCTCTCTGAGCTTTTTCACTAAGGTGCAGAGTGATTGTGTTGATCTATCCTCTCTCACGAAGACAAAGTGCTAAGGGGGGACGTTTCCAGCTTTCACATCCCCATGAATGCAGGGTGCCACGTGAGGGAAAGCTGCGGCATTGCCCGGACTCTGCACCTGGACGGGGCTGAGGCTGCAGTGCACATTCCAACCCTTCAGGAACTGCATCTCTAACAAGAAGGACCAAGACCCCTCAGGACAGGTCTTCCTGGGGCTTCAGAGAGCAAGGGGGATGGTAGCAGATTAGGCAGGGGGCAGCTGCTGGGTGCATATAGCACTGCACTGCTGGCTAATTTGCCACAGGTGTCAGTGCTGCGTGTGGCTGGTGAACACTCTCTTGCTGGTGGGGCTCTGGCGGGGCTAGCCCCGTGGGGGGTCCATGTTGTCATTAATATGCTATGAGCTTCGAAGTATGCCTGACTTTGAACCAGCAATTCTACTTGCTTGACCATGCCAGGGGACAATCAGATTGAACTGTCTCTTAGTTCCTTGGAGTGTTATTTTTAAATGTCCAACTAGACGCCATGGGCACAGCCTGAAAAGACACAGATGAAGCAAATTAGGGCAGAGCTAAAGAAAAGAATATTCAAAAAGAGATCTATACCCAGTGTGGTACTGCAGGTCTTTAATCCTAGCTCTCGGGAGTTCCCGGCCAGCCAAGGCTACGTAATGAGTTCTTAATAATAATAATAATAATAATAATAAACCTTTAAAAAGATAGCTCCATCAAAATAATACTATCGAGGGTACCTGGGAGGTCAGAGGATGGTACATTTAAAAACTGTTTAGTTGGGCCCACTGGCACATACCTGTAGTCTTAGCTCCTTTGGAGACTGGAGGGCAAGAAAATTCCTTAAAAAAAGAGTTCAAAGTCTGGGGAACAGTAAGCCATAATCCGCCTTCTGCTCACCCCAGGCACCAAGGCTCTGCTCTGCTGAGCCTTATAGTGTGCTTCCCTACTTTGAAGACTCACTTCTTCCCGTGCACAGTCCCCCGCACGGTTGCTTGGAAGCTCAGAGCTGGTGCAGGCTGGGATTGACTCAGTTTCTATTCTCCGCCTTACTCATGACCTGGGACAGAGGCCACAAGGTGGCTCCACTGGCCCGGCCGTCATTTTCTGGGAATCTTTAGAAAATCAATTAAGAGACACTCCCAGATCCGCTTAATCGTGCTCTGGGCTCTAGTGACTCAAATCTAAGAAGCACCAAAGGGAAGTATAGAAATCCTTGGCCACCGACATATTTGAAAGTCTAGCACTGCCGGTGCCTCTCAGCTTGTCTGAATGTGGTCTTTGGTCTTTACTGGGTTAGGTGACCAGACAGCCTTTCATACTGTAAGAATTCAGAGGTATTCTAAGGCAATACTGAGGTGTGCAGAGAAGAAACCAGCCAGGTGAAAGCCCTCAAGGGTGAGGGGGGCACTCCTGTGGCTGTGTACCCACGTGCTCATCAGGTGTGCCTGTCAGGTGTGCTCACCAGGTGTGCTCATCAGGCGTGCTCGTCAGGTGTGCCCGTCACGTGTGCTCACGCACACCTGTCCAGGCCTGAGAGCGAACTATCGCCAGGGCTATTTTTAAGCGCTCCGATTCCAAGAGTGAGGCGCAGTAACTACCCAAGAACGTCCATTTCAGAGGAAAGACAGGATGGAGTCAGACACAGAGGTAGGCCTAGAGGGGTGCTGCTGGGAGTAAGACGGGATAAAGTGTGGCGTGCGTCGGGAGAAGTCCGGCAGAATGCTGCAGTTAGTCCTGGGGATTGTTCACAGGCTGCCTGCCAACTAGGCCCCAAAGAACTCCTATCTGTGAGACGCTTCTGTGGTCCCTGGGTGTGCCCTATGTTAGATGGGTCATACCCCCACGTCCTGACCTGGAACCCCCATGCAGCACACCCTAGTCATCTCTGGACTGCTCCTTGCTAGTTCTTCCTACATAGAGGCAGACCAGAGTCTTCCATTCTGGTTCTGAGAACTCAGGAACACTCCCTGCCTCTATGCAACAGAAGCCCCTCTGGGTTCCTACTGATGCATATTTATGGGTAGCAACAGACAGCTATGTCCAGCCTCAAGAAGTGTCAAAGTCATTTTCTTTAAAAAAAAAAAAAACAACTACATATAGTATAAAAATTAATTATAAATTATATAGTATATAAATTACATATATATATATATATCATTTACTTCCTTAGGTTTCAGTTCCTCTCACCCCCCTGAGTGACAATGGCTTCCTGAACAGTCCAAGAATGTCTGCACCTGCATCAGACACTGTCACTCTCATTACAAAAACATTAAGTGCAAGAAATCACTTCCTAAATGTGGAATAAGGCAAAATAGGCAGGCTGGCCCTACTGTCAAAGCGACCTGGGTTGGAGCACAGTCGCACTGCCTGTATGAGTTTGTCTAAATTCCCAAGAAAACCATTAAACACAAGACAACAGAGTGCTAGCTGCATTCCACAGGTCATTTCCCATCAAGTGTGCCAAAGGGCACCGGAGGGAGGCGGGCCCTGTGCCGCACAAGTGCGGTTAATTTCAGGAGATCAATTCCAGGCCCTGATTCAGATGCCAGCACCTGTCTAACACACATTCCTTACGTAAAATGCTGTAGTGTTTGGGCAGAGCCCAGGCACACCTTGCTTCCTCACATCCTGGCATTCAAACAGCATGGACATTACCGGGCTGGGCTGGGAATAAGAGGAAAACCCCTGCCTGCATATGTGCATGCTGCTACTTTGAAAATTAGCTAAATTGGTTTTTGTTTCTTTAGTATTTTCTACCTGTACTAAGTTAAATCCACTGGTGTAGGGTGTACAGATACAAAGGCTGGGACATCTTTCACTAATGTCTAAGAAAAGGGTGTGCATGCTGGAGTATCTTTAGTTAAATCTAGGTTTTATGCTGGAGGAGAAATTTGGAGTTGACATATTAGAACCAAAGACAGCGTGGCCCGTGTACCTCCAGCAATCAGCTACAGCAGTGCTTCTCAACTTCCCTAATGCTGTGACCCTTTAACACAGCTCCTCGTGTTGTGGTAATACCCCACCACCACCACCATAAAGTTATTTTCATTGCTACTTCAAAACTATAATTTTGTTACCGTTATGAAACGTAATGTGAGTATCTGTGCTTTCCAATGGTCTTAGGTAACCCCTGTGAGACAGTCGTTCAACTACCTCCCCCAAAGGGCTCGTGGCCTACAGGTTGAGAACCACTGAGCCAGCACCGCTGACCCAACTACCTTCCCCTGTACGTCATTTTGCCGCCAAGGGTAGTCTTTTCATGCTGAGATTTCTGTGTTAAGATTATTCCACTGATAACATTTAGCTGCCCTCCTCCCCTCCAGGAAAGCAGTTTGCTAGAACGTTCTCTGTGCTTCAACCCTATCCTGGAGACCCATCTTTGACTGCTTCTCCCTGAGATGTCCATTAACCATCAGTGCCATGGTGGGGAGTGGGGGTAGACATGTCCCATCATGCCTGTTGTTTGAGTCTCCAGCCATGGGTGCAGACCCTCAGTGCTTAGTGTCCCCATCTCTAGGGTCACTGAGTATGTGTCTCTGAGTGGTTGTGCTTGGATGAGAATGTACTGTGTTCCCATGAAGGGGGGCTGCAACTGTCTAGGACCCAGACTTGTGTGTTTATCTCCAGATTCCTGAGTTCAGCTCCTCTCTAGCAACAAAGACGCCAGACTGGAAGAAACCTGCCATTCACAGCACTCCACAGGAGATGGCTATGGGCTGGAGCCCAAGGCCCCCCGGAAGAAACTTCCAAAGCCCCTGGTCCTTGATATCTAAAGACTCTCCCCAGCTGTCAGGGTTCAGCTCCACAGCCACCTTCAGAAAAAGGCTTTCAACTGTTGAGGACTTAGAGAGTTCCAGCGAGCAGGAGGGGCCCCATTCAGACCACTTAGCTGCAGAGGAAGAACCCTGCATGTCAGCCTCCTTGAACCAGGAGCAGCATCAGAAGAAGACAGAGGCCCTGCTGGCAACGAGCTGGCCAAAGAACTCAGGGATGCCTGGAATCTCAGACACTGCCAGTCGAAAGAGACGAGACCCAAAGAAGCGGGCAGCTGCGGTAGGTCTCCTGCCTCCCAACCTGGCCCTGGCCCCAGGGAGCTCCATGTCCCTGTATGCCTCCCAGCTATCCTGTGGGGGACATTTACCTTCCATTACTCAATTTCTCTGTCACCACGTGGGGAGGTGTGCAGAGGATACCCACATCTGCAGATGAGGTCACAAGACCTTCCAGCTTTTCTGACTCCCAGTGCTTGGTTGTCTCAAGACAGTTTTTTACTCAGGAGGAACGCTGTGGATGCTCTTGCCTGTAGACACCATGACCCCCCCAGCCCAGGGCTCTGTAAGTCTAGTCCTCAGTGCAGGTTCTGGCTGTTCCTTGTCCTAGGTCTCTAGCTCACAGGCATCCAGGTACCAACTGTCCTTAGCACTGAAGGGTCAATAGAGAAGTTGTTGATAAGAATTGTCCCATTTGTCACCTCACTACATAGGTTCTCCCAAAGGGCCATCTGTGCTTCTTCCTGCACTTTTACCTGTGCCTAAACACAGCAGGCTGTTGCTACAATCTGGGAATGTCCTGGATCAGGGCCAGGCTGAGCTGCCCCAAGTCCTCCCCTAGCCACAGTATGGGACAGTGATGGCTCACCTTCACACGGGAAGAGCATAAGCTACACCAAACCCCGACCTGCGTCTGAGGTGCTTCTGCCTCTCCTGATGCCAGGGACACTCTTTACCAGAGCCCTGAAGGTCAGATGAGTACCAGAAAGCAGCCTGGCAGGAGCAGTGGCCAAAGTAGACAGAGCATTAAGAACATTTAAGAACCTTTAGGCCAGATGTGGTAAACATCTGTAACCCCAGCCCTGGGAGACAGAGGCAGGAGGTAAGCCTGAGACCATCTAGAACAACAACTGCCCAGTTTCCAGTTGCTGTCAACAGACCCCCAATTCCAAACCCTCATACCTATTAACCAACCACTGGAAGCCTGTTGATGGCCTCATAAAGAAACTCAGGGGGGAATTTTTCCTGGTCATTTCTCCCCTGCATCCTTCCTGAGGATGCTAGCCTCTAGGGTAGCAGAGGTCAGTACAGCCAGTCCCTTTCTTGGCAAATTTTATTCTCTCACTCTGAACAGCCTCAGGGACTGAGACTGAGTCTGGGCTCCACCCCTTCTCCACCCTTGGAGTAATTAGAAGACACTCAACCCTATGGTTCAACTGGTATCTCAGACATGGACAAGGGCCCCAGGCCTGCTGGGTATTTTTTCCCCAAGTTCATTGTGCATGTTCGTTACCCATAGTGACAGCAATTCTGCAGGTAGCTGTCTGTCTTCTACACAGATGCAACGCTTGCGGCAATGGGAGGCCCAGATGCTTCAGGAAATTGAGGAGGCAGTTCATCATGAACTTACCATTCAAGAGGAGGGGATCCTTAGCACTGAGCTCCCTGACCAAGCCCAGGGGCCACTTAGCATCAGTACAGTCAGAATAGATTCCCAGGACCCTGCTGCCATGGCATGACTTAATTGTCTACACCACACACTCCAGGTGGTCCAGGTGAGTAAGGTGGGAGCAGATCTTGTTATCCAAACAGTAAGATAAGGAAAGAATTGCCTAGGGCTAGGTGGGGGTGGGGTAATCAAGGAACAGAGTTGGCAGTTTGAAAGAGAATGAAATTTTTTTGTGTTTTGAACTTGAAAAAGTCACTGGGCCTGATTGACCGTGTGCCCTCTACTACCTAGCTTTGACCTCAGGGACAATCTCTCTGCTCTGCTGACCTTTGTTTTCCTTATCTGAAAAATGACAAAAACATATCAAGTGCAATACAAAGCATATGGGCTCAGCTACTGTTGGCCTGGCTCCCTCTGCCCTGGGCCCCTGATCCCTGCCTGGGCAGAGCTCGCTCAGGCCATTGGTGAAGCAGAACCAGGAGGAAATGGGTTTTGGAGTTCTGACATAGTAGGCCAAGTGCAAGTGTGGTTTGACTGCTGAGCATCCCCACAGTGGCCAGGACAGATGGATGAAGAGGAAGCCGTCTTCTAGGTGGGACCAGGACTGGTTCAGATGGAGAGAGAAGACTGGTGTGAGCTCCTGAGGACAGGAGAAACTGGGAAAGAATACAGTTTAGGGTTGGGTTTTAGTCCCCTTGGGGATGGATTGGGTTGATTTCCCACTCATCTTCAGGGCACCAGAAAGTTCTGGTGAAAAGCTGCAGTTGCTGCTCAAGGCTGTTGTATGGGTGGGATGAGGGGATGGAGCTCCTGAAGTAGCCTGGGTAGCTACTTACCCTTGCCATCTTCTCCTGTGTTTCCTCTCTAAGCATCCCAGCCCCAAGTGGTGGATGCACCCCACATAGTGTAAGGATGGAACTTCCATTAACACAGACTGCCTCCAGTATACTCAGGCCGAGCCCTTTGTGCAGGTGTGTTGTGGCCTCCTAAAAACAGAGACAAGTTTGTTGTTTCCTTGCTAAAACCCAGACATATGATTATGTTGCCCGTTTAGTTCATTCCACCTCCCACCATTCCTGTCCACAGTGGGGTCAGCAGGGGCTGCAGATAAAGGGCTGGTGCTACTGTGAAACGAAAAGAGGAAAGCCCAGATGAAGGAACAGGGCATAGAGAGTCTAGGTGTATGTGAGGCCCAGGGCTGCCTGCTTGGAGCCGTAGGTAATGGGTCTCATTGTCTGCTTTCAGGAGCGGGCCTGCAGCTGGGATTCTGCACAGGAACTTCAGATTCCACACAATGTTCTGAGTGGTCATTTACTTTATATTTAAACATCTGCATGTTTTACAAGCTACTTCCTATTAAAATAATTCTCTATTTTCATTTGTGCAATTATCTGGTTATAAAATCAGCCTTGTGAACGTGTCAGAACTTTACTAATTTTTCAAAGACAGAATACTATTTTTAAAACCTGATTAGAACTGTGTAACATGAAGATGAACGCATCAGAGAAAAGCTCGTCCAATCTTCATTATTAAAAATAAACTCTTTTCATGAGAACTATTTCCAAAGTTTATGCCTGAATGCAAATCAGTTCAGACATAGAGCCAAGAGAATTCTAATTCCACCTCACTTTTCAAAGACTGAAATTCAAATACAGAACGAGTACAGGGAAGCAGTTTGAGGCGATATATTCTTGAAAGAATTGCAGGCCCCAGAGGGAAGGCTTAGGTGACCGATAAGTTCCTAGGCACTTACGTTGTGCTTTCTGGGTTATTGTGTATTTGCCCAGTTAGAGTATGCTTGACTCATAGACACTCCAGCTGAAGTGATTAAAATATCTTTCTTTGGTCTAACAAGATGGCTTGGTATGGGTTAGGGGTGCTTACCACCGACTCTGAAAGCCCAAGTTTAATCCCTGGAGTCTATACGTGGGAGGAGAGAACTGACCCCTCCTACAAGTCACCCTCTGACCTCATACACCAGCTGACGCTCCCACTATAAACAAAACGATGGAAAAAGTAAGTTATTTAAGACATGTTATTTAGGAGAACACCTCAACAATAAGGCCATGTAGATAGTCCACACTCTGTTGCAACAAGACCCTAGTGGGCAATCCAGTTAATGTGAGGTCCCCTTTGGACTCTGACACATTCCAGCTTGCGATCAGCCTGAGAGAAACAGAGAGCAGAAGGACTGACTGGGCATCCCCAGACTGAGCCGTGCGCTACTGCGGCTGCTGGGGCTGCTGCTGCTGGGGGTTCAGGCTGTTTTTCCAACAGCAGGATCCCTAAATTAACAATTCTGTGATAATTGATGGGTAATGGTCCTCTGGGATAATGTTAACCATGGTTGCTTAGAGATAAGCATGGGTTATCATTAGAGTCTGCAAGACCATGCTTTATGGAACAGCAATACTAATACCTACAAGAAAAATGGGGCTTCTGCTTTTCCCTCAGTTCCAGCTCGAAGTGCCCTCTATCTCTCAAAGGTTACCTCCTCCATCTAATCTTTTATAATGACGCTTTTCTCCACACAGTGCCTCCATACTGGCACCCATCTCACATGGAGTGTGGTTGGAGTGTGGTTAGGTTAATTGCTAATCTTATGACATGCCTGTCTGCGGTTTGAGTCCTCACCTGGACAGATATCTGCTTTGTTCTAACCAATCACGATTAGGTGAGTGCTTCCTTAATCACCTCCTCTGGCTGAATGATAAGTGAACTCCAGCACACTGGCTCCCAGGCACACTCCCTTATCATGTCCCCACTCTGGTAGCTCAGCTGGGTGATCTGGTAAGATGAGATCGGAGGTGACGTCTTACCTGGAATTGCTGGATAGTCCTCCTAATCTGTTTCCTTGCAATTGTAAGTCTGAGATTTTCTTCTGTTGCTGGCTGTCAGAAGGGAGCCACTTTGTTAGATGCCGATCCTCTTCTCTTGCCTAGTCACACAGTGAGCTAACCCTCTAAGCCATCAGTGACTGGACAAAACCCACCAGCCTTCATCTCTCTGGCCTATCTGTCTGCCACCAGCCAGAGACATAGGGGGCCCGTGTTTCATACCATAAAACTCCTGGCATAACAAGGAGTGATGTACCTTACCACACAATGAGGAGTGATGTATGTTACCATTATACGTGGTGAGGATAGAATCTCAGTGGAGGGAAGTCTTAGAACTTTGTCTACCACAGTGTCTTCCACGTTGTTCATCATTACCAACAGCGCAGTAAAAGCTTGAAGCTCTAGGCAACTAGGATTGATAGGATAGCTAGTCATCACTAGAATCCTGGGGTGAATTTACCATACTAAAGGAATTAATGCCCTGTTATCCCTGTGACATTTTAGCAAGTGAAGACAGACTCCCAGTGAGCATCCATGGAAGTGTGACTTCACTGAAGATTTGTTAGCAATATCGGTTTCCTTCTAAAAACATCGTTAGGCATTAGGGGTTGTTTTCAATTTGTGTTTCCTTTATTAATAGTTCTACTGTTGACCACATTTCTGCTAAGTCATATTTCTTAATCCCAGACATTCCATAATTTTGTATATGACCTTTTAAAAATTTATTCGAATATTCATTCTGTATCTTTAAAAAATCCTTTTACTACGACATGAGGACATGAGTTTATTTGACATTAAAGAGGTAGTCTTTATTTAAAAGAGGAAAACTATACATCATATCTGTTGATCGTTAATGCTCAGTTAGTTTGATTAGGTCTACACTTCAGTTGTCTACCCAGATTCCATACAAATGTTGCTGTGAAGGTACTTAAATGGGACTGCTATTTGTAAAAGCAAAGAGTGAAGCAGGTGACCAGCCACAGTGAGGATGGCCTCATGCAGTCAAATGCAAACTGAAAATTAACTTCCTCCTCAGTCACCCAGTCTGCCCAGCTTCAGGTGTGTCAGCCCCAGTCTCGTGAGCCGGTTGCTCAAGCTATGTTTTGTTTTCCCACTTCTCCCTGATACCAGAGTGTACACACGCGCGCGCACACACACACACACACACACATGCGCACGCGCACATCTCCCTTCCCACCCTCTTGCTCCTCTTTCTTTCTCTCTGTCTTGGTCTCTTTCTCTCTCTCTCTCTCTCTCTCTCTCTCTCTCTCTCTCTCTCTCTCTCTCTCCCTTTCCCTCCCTCTCTCTTTCTCTCTCTCTCTTAAAACAGCATACAAAGGAAAAACAACTTGAAAGAAACGCAGCGTGACTGTGGACGTGACTCCTCGCCATTCTGCTAACCTGGGACGGGTTAATATTTTTCAGCTATTCAAAGGAAACGGTCACCAGTTTCTCTCTGTGCTCAGGTGACTTTTTTATCTTCAAGAGTGGGCAATGAGAGCTGGGGCTATAGCATAGGGCTGGAGTGCTTGCCTAGCACGTATAGAGGCCACTAGAGACTTCACAGAGAGTAAAGTGAAACGCTTATCACTGAGTCCTCAGCTACAGGAGCTTCTGAAAGATCTGAGAAATGATCTTACCAACAAGAAGCCTCAGGCTACAAGAAGCCTGGAGAGTCCATATTAACAGTCAAATGTTGTCTGAATAAGAGAAAGATCTGAACTGGGGGATTCACAGAAGCCCGGGACTAAAAGCCAGGTTTAAAAAACTATGAAGGAGTGGCGGTGTAACAGTGAACATGGCTTACGTCACTCGGGGGTCATGTGGCATGTGACATTTTGAATAATAACTCCTCACCCCAGGAAAAGAATCATCGATGACGTCAGAACAAGCATACGACCATTTGTCTTTCAATGAAAATGGCCAGAGTTTAGTCAAGCAATTTTTCTCCTTTATTTTTGTTAAATAAGACCCCAGAGAGTATAGTGCAAACACTCAGTAGAAAAGTTGCAGTTAAGAAATGTACATTCACATTAACATCTCAGTTCATTCACTTTTTAAATAAAAATAGGACAAATTATTCAATTACTCATCTCAATTTAACAATCTTGAAAAAGACTGGAAGGTGGCTCTACAGAGTTGACATAAAAATAGACCCGTATTGATTATACAAATCTATTGTGAGAGGTTACCCAGTGATATTGAGTTATTGTGAATATAATCATCGAGTTCTCATAGCTACGGACACATCTGGTAAGTGTATCATGTGGGATAAAATGCCCCCTTTGTCCATGCACCCTCTATCCCACTGAGGGACTCAAAGCTTTCTTGATAAACACAGGACACAGGTGCTTACACATGCCTTTTTTTTTATTTTATTTTTTTTTATTTTTATTTTTTTTTAAGTAAGGAGCTCCAGAAGTGGGCTTTGGGCTTACTTTAAATCATGATGGACTTACTGCTAAGACGTGATCATAACAATTCCGTTTGTGCAAATTGGTGAGCAATCAGCTTAAGTGGGCGCAAGGTGGGAAAGGGAGCCACTGCACAGTAAGTGCTGGAGCCACACGGGCCCCATGGAACCTGGGATTGACTGAGGGTTGCGCTGTGCTCCCAATGAGCGGTAGAGGTGACTTGGGGACAAGTCCGAGCCCATCCATTCTTTGTGCATGCTACATAACGTCAAATTCAAACTAAGGTGCACACAGTTAGGAATTTCATGGCATGCAATTCCCTAGTGCAAATGGCTTGCATATACTCAATTTTAACAGGGATGAAGGCAACAGAGCAGGCCCCTCTTCCCCAGGCATGTGTGCTCCTGGTGGCCAGTGGTGTATGCAAGAGATGCTGGGGGCTTCCTTGGGCTCCCCACAGCACGGGAACGGTCCCCTGAGACTTGTGCTTCATGTGCCTGGGGTCTGGGGCTGAGTGGAGGTTGCTGGTGGGAGGTGAGAAACAAGTTTCTGGCTGCTGTCAGGCCCACTTCCCAATGCTGTGCCATGGAGCCGGGGGACCACCCCAGGCAGATCTAGTGGCCTGCAAATGTTCTTGCAGGCAATCCTACAAGTTTATGAAGTCTAAGAGATTTCTGGAGTCAGTCTCAGATAGCATCTCCGTTGAAATGCTAATTCTCGGCAAATGGCTGGAAATGTTTGGAAACCAATGCATCTGAAGTGGATGTAGTCTGGCATCAGCAAGAACCACTGGAAAGCATGTGGGGTTCGTGTATATGGGAGAGGCAGCCATGCTTTCTGTCATGCACCATTGTCCCTTCCTTGCTTTCTATGCACTCCTGGAGAACTCTCTCTAAACTCCTGGGAAGGTACCCTCACCACTGTGCATGCCTGCCTGAAGCATGGGAGCATTGAAGGTTAGAGCTGTAACTGGAGCCAGGCTGGCTGGGCAGTGTGGCTTGGGCTCTACAAGAGTGCCATAGCTCTGCCTATTCGATGTCAGGCCTTTTCAGAAAAGATTTGTTGAAGAAGATACCACTAGACACAATGTCAGTTTGTGTTTCGAAACGTTTGAGACTATCAAGGGCACTATAAGGCTGAAGCCAGGGGTTCTAATTTCTTGCTGGGTTGTCTCTAACTTTGGAGGAACGCAGCCAATCGGAAAGGAATCAAACGGCTCTAATTTAGCAACAAGAAGCCAAGAAATACAGAACCAAACAGCACTTGGCCACATGCTCCAAATGTGGGGTTCAAGCAAGTCTTGCCCACAAGGGACCTGGGTGCGTCCCTGCACCACACTGGGTAAGCATTGTTTTGTAGACGATAGCATCAACAGCAGCCTAGTTCTTACAGATTTCACTTGGCTTAGCAGAGACCTTAACTGCAACAGAAAACACGCAGCTTGGCCTGATCAGATGAACAGTTGAGGCCTGGCCCCTCCCTCTCTCTGCCTCACATTCTCAGAACAATGTGCATTGAGTATTAGCAAACCACTTCCTTCCCATGAACAAGGAGCCCACAGAAGGGGCCCAGGAATTGCAAAACTAAATGGAAGTACTAGTAATGAATGTTTGATCAATTTATCCCCACACCAAAGACCCCCAAAGGTGTTCACTAATGGGGCAATAACGATTGACCTCCCTTGTTTGAGTGTGGACTGAGCAGGCCTAGCAACATGCTGAAGAAAACACAGTACATTCGTTAGATTTTTTAAATGACCAACACTTGGACAGGACCGAGGATGTGGCATGATGGTGGTCGATTTTCCGAATTGTAAGACTTTCTTTTTCCACTACTTAGGAAGCACAACTCAAGCCAGCCTCCTGAGTCTTGTTCTTTCCCCTGGATAACCCAGACAGGCCACAGCTGACACACCAGGTGGAAGGTGTGGCCTCCACGTCAGCTCCCGGAACTTGGAGGGCAGGGCAGGGCTAATATACCTGAGATTGATGTCGTTTTGTTCCCCCCTTAGAGTTTGGATGGAGACTCACCCGGCATGTGGAGCTACCACCTACACTGTACAACGGTCAACATACACCCAAACTCTCAATCCAACAAGACGAGAGAAACAGGAGCAGCGGGGTCTCTCAGTGCACCCGGACCACAATGCTGCTATCATAGAGGTCCTTTTGCAAGAGACTTAGCAGTAGGTTGAGTGGCTCAGGGATGTGCCCAGTGTGTGTGTGTGGGGGGGGGGGGATGGCGGGTGCTGCCTCAGCTTATGGGATATCAAGTGTCCCAAATGACAGCTCACTATATTCAAATTTATTTTTTTTCTTCAGTTAGTAATCTTAACCCCAGGTAGAATAATTTTATGTCGTATTGGACATGCATACACATGTCTACCCACATGCACACACACACACACATGCACAAGAGCACACATTGATTTGAATTAAGGGTGGCCTCTAGTGGAATAATTTTTGTTTTATAAGCTACTGAACAGATCTGGTATGTGTGGAACAGAATGGATTAAACTGGTTAGAAACCTTAAAAATCCAAATGTCTCAGTCATTAGATAATGATGTGTTGATTAGATAACTGTTTAGTGACAGAATGAGGCACTTGAAGTTGGATCTGAAGTGTTTATGGAATGAACCACAGAGTGACAGATCTCATCTCCTATTATTGGAACTGTGTTTACAAGGAATAAACTCTCAGGGCCAGGCCAGGGATCCCACATACATTCTAAAGTGCCCTCTGAATTCTTGGAGGTGAGGCAGACTCTGCAGGGTGTTGACACCTGCCTTGCATGACTCAGTGTGTCTGTGTGAAGTTGAGTTCACGGTGTACCAGACCTTGTGTTACAGCCACTAGAACCTACCACATCCTCCTTGCCTCCAGCCCACAGAGCATCACAGGTGGCCTCCAGCCAGGAAGAACCCCTTGTGCAGCAGTCATCAGCCAGCATCAGGACCAGGCCACCCCAGGTCATCCAACTCTATATGTGAAATGACACGCACCAGGAGTTGCTTTTAGTCAAAGAGCCTCCATTTCTACCACATTCATCATGTCTGCTGTGAACATATCAACACGTTTTCTCTCTGGTGTCTAAGAGTGCAGAATGATTTATGTATAAGATCGTTATCTAGGTGCCTCAGCTCCTGGATTGAGACCTCTTTAACCTGAGAGGTTCTTTCCCCAGGCCAGGTGAGGGTGGCTCCAATTTTGCCTTCTGAACTCTGGGTCCAGTGACATCTCCAAACAGCTCCTCTAACTCCCAGCCTAAGGGGCCAGGAATACAAACCAACTCTCATATTCCCTATGAAAATATGCATGTGTGCGTATGTGTGTGTGTGTGTATGTGTGTGTGTACAGTGTGTTTGTACATGTGTATGTGTGCAAGTGCATATGCATACACACTTTTAACCATCAACCTACTGCCAAACCTGTAGTTGTAAATAGAAATGAGCTATTGGCTCAAGCCTGCTATAGAAACATTCAAAGCCAGAGAAGCAAGATGCTCCAACGGCCCACATAATATCCAAGCTTCCATCCTTGTTATTAATTTTACCAAGCCAAATGCATCCTTTGAAAGTTGAAGCCATTAAAAATATGAGCAAGTCAGTTTCTGGTGGCTACCTATTTACAGCCATGTAAGAATGTAAAATACCAGCATCACTTCTGCAGCATGGTGCTGACAGGTGTGCAGTTCTTTCCCTGCCACTATTACGTGAAGGGTACACACTTGCTCTATAACAACAGCACCCCTGAAATGTACATTGACAGAAGCTCTGCACAGCCTGTGAAAGATCCCTGGGACTTGGAGAGTCCTAGAACTTACCTGCTGAGGGCGGCCGGGAGACTTGAGTGAAACCTTCCCCAATTCCACAGTCCAAACTGTTTCCCTCTTACTCAACCCATTAAACAAGTCATTTGCAGAGTCTCAGAAGAGTGCTGTTAGGACAGTGGTACAAGAGTCCTTCAGCTCACATGTAAATACAATGTGAGCTCTCTGAAAGCCACTCCTATCCACCAGCCAAGCCCACAGCCTGAATCCTCCGTCATCCCTTTCTAGCTCTTTCCTGATATACCCTCAGGGGTCTCCTTCTCCCACCAGGATGACACTGAGGAGGGTGGGATGTGCCACCTGGAATATGACACAAGTGCCTTGCAATGTTGCAACACTGAAACAAACCCTCATGACCCTCAGTCACATAAAACATCACGACTGGAGGATAGGTACAGATGTAAGGATTGGAAGGCTGCCCTCACCTTTATTCCTTAGTGACAACAGTGGGGCCCAGGACTGGTGGCTGGCTCAGTCTGCTCAGCTATATCTTGGAGGGTGGGGTGTGTGTGTGTACCAATCCTGGCTCTAGGAACCAAGAAACTAGAGCTAGGCCTTCTGGGAAGGATGGGGGACCTGGATGTCAGTCCTTTATAGCCATCTCACGTGCACGGGTTGTTTCTGGAACAGCAATCTGCTTGGGCCAGACTTGTCTCTACAGTATTAGGTTATGGTTATTGCTTCTATGACAGAAGGGGTCCGGAAGCCCTGGTGGCTTTGGAGTCTGAGAAACAACTGGATTGCTGCGCATGTGGGGACATACACCTGTAGGTACAGACACCCCAGGAGTGGACTGTCCCAGGATGGCACAGCCCATGGAAGCATTTGGAAGCATTCTGGAGCTGTGTTCTATTCTACGGTGTCAGGCACGGGAGGCATGCTAGGGGCGGGAAGGGAACACAACAGGGTCATTTCCCAAGGGCCACAGCATTACAAGCAGGGGCTGAAGTGGGTACCAGGCTTTTCCTCATTTTTTGGTACAAGTGATCAAGCACCTGTAACTGGTGCACTATTTACAGAGCATCTTAAAATAAATAATTTGGAGAGAATCCTACCTAAATGGCTCTAACATTTGTACATGAATATTGTACAAGATTAAAAATAAATAAGGCAATATAATACATTTTTATCACAAGTAAAAAGAAAGTTGTTTATCACCAAACCCCAAGGAACATTATGGCTGCACGTGTGGTTCCTGACCTCACAGGAAGTAGGCGGGTTTGGAATTGCTGATGATGGAGATGTCGCCCCTGAAGAAGAGACCCAGCCAAGGCTCCTGTGTGATCTACTTCAGAACAGTCCTGTGCCCAGAGAAGGCAATGTCATCCTAGAAGGTAGCTTTCTCTCGCTCTGACCACACCTTGTGTGGCTCTGCCCATGCACCCATGTGGCCTTGGTTTTACACACGCATGCATAATTGCAGTGTTATAGACCTAGGCTGGCTCTGCTCAGCATCATATAGGTCAGGTCCAGGGGCCACTGGGTGGCCTCCTCCCTGTTGGCTCTGATGGTCTGCCTGCTGCATACTCAGGCTGTGGCCAGTTTTAGCTCCTTGTGGTTGTGGGCGTGATATCCTGGCTTCTTTGCTGGCTGGAGCTGTGCTGTCCTCCTAAGTCTCTTCAATGTGTTTCATGTCATCATCTTCAGGTCAGCAACAGAGACTCAGTCCTGAGCACACATCATACCTTTCCTGGCCATCCTTCTGTCCACTTCTGAGGGGCCCTGTGTCCGCACTAAGCCCATTGGTGTAGTCTAGGATCCTTTCTCAATCCTTCAGGCCTACCTACCCTAAGTCCTCTTGTGAAGGTCCTCCACTGTGGCAAAGGACACACACACACACACACATACACACACACACACACACACACACACACACACACACACGACCTGGGGCTGTCATGTGGGCATCTTTGAGAACCACTCTCCTGTCCCTAACCTGCTCAGCCAGAGAGGCACTAGTTCTGGGTGCCTAGAAGTCACTCTGAGGAACCCCAGGCTGTGTGAGAGGTTCTCTACCCTCCTCAATGGCCTGGAAGGCCAGGGACAGCGCCACAGCCCCCTACCAGGGCCACTATGTACTCACTTGCTCTGGGTACGCCTGGCTGAGCTGACTGCCGGACAGACAGACAAGGTGAGAAATTCCTAGTGCAAAAGAGCCCCCATGAGGAAAAGCCATTTGTCCCAAGAATAGGACAACATGGGGGGCGGGCAGCAGGCAGGAGCCACAAAGAAAGAGTACTCGCAAGCCCTACCCAGGCACCGGCTCAGATGAATCTGCCCCTTCTCAGAGCCCCCCAACAGCCTGAATCTTTCTTATAAATGCAATCTTAGGATGGTCTTCAGGGCCAGGGGAGAAACCAAAAGCCTCTCGCGCTGCCCTCAGCTCTGTGAGAGCCAGCGTTCCCACCAACACTGTTACAGCCAAGTACCACGCCTCGGGAACCAGACGTGACCACCGGAGGACGGCGAAGCTACCTGCTCTCCAGTGCTGAAGGCTGCAATGGAGTGCTGAGGTCAGTCTGGCTCTGGCTCTGGCTTCTAGCCACAGTGGGGTGACAGGAAGCCCCACACCGTGCTGCCTGATGTCATCAGAAAGGCAACAAAGCAGGGTGGGCATGGGTCAGAGTTCCTCTGCAGAAGGTGCTGCCAACCACAAGCTCCAGCCTGGTCCAGGGAGAATGTGCAATCCCCACAGCTGCCCCACCTCTGCCCTCGGGCACCATCGGTGAAGTCTCAGAGACTTGGAGACGTTGCGTGCAGCCTCCAGCTCTCCCTTGTTGAAAGTTTTCTTCCTACCCACAGGTGACCTGAGTCTCAGCCTCAGCTGAGTGTCCCAGGAATGGGCGGGCGCTGGCTGACCTGGAAAATTACCCAGGTGCCGACATAGCCACACACTTGAGCCAGAGCTGAGTCCAGAATGCCACACATGCACCCTGCCGGGGGGGGGGGGAGATAGGCTTTGCTCTGCCCTATTCTAAGGAGATAGGACCCTCAGAAAGGGGCAAGCCCTTGGGGAGCCGTGAGGAAATGGGCTTCCATAGACATGATCAGGCAGGGCTTATGCCCACCTGCCCTGCTTCAAGCTGCCTCCTATGATTGAGACTGAATATCTCCAAAAGCCAGGCTTCATCCCGCTATTTCCAGCCAGTTGCTGCCTACCAATCCTCCAGAATCCTATCCCAGACAGGATTTCCTCACAGCTGCAGTCACTGGGACGCACAGGTGGGAGGCGCCAGGTGTCAGTCAACAGGGTCACTCTTTCCTCGTCACCCTGGAGCAGGGACACCACACCCAGACTCAGGAATGCACACTCTGCCAACTCTGAAACCACCAAGAGGAGGGCTGGTTAGGCCAAGGAGAGGATGTCTTCCGGCAAGGAGAGCACTCGTGGGTGTAGCGGGTCAATCGCTCTTAGCATAAACGAAGGCTTGATTCTTGTTAAACTTACAGCATCCAAGACACCACAGAGAAGACAAGGCGGCACGCACCCCTCCTCCCTGGATGTGCAGCCAGGGCACAGGAAGAGGAGGGCCCACTGTCGCAGCCGTCAGAAACCAGCAGTCAGGTTGGGTTGGAAGAGAATGCACGGGCCAGGAGGACAGAAGTGGGGCTGTAGGGCCTCCCGAGGATTCCAGAAGACCTGCCTCTGGCTGTTAGCAAAAGCCTACTCTTGAGGAACACCAGCAAGCCCGCTCTTCGTGCAGTAAGAGGCGTCCTTTCAATCCTTCCCTTACTGCCCTGACCAAGACCTGACCAGCTCTTTGCTGTGCCCATGGCATGAAAAGCTCAACTGTCATGGCCCTGCCCAGCGGGGCCAACTTCCCAGTCTGGCACTCAGACTTGAAGCTGCTACCCAGGCTCAGAGTTACCCATAAGCCAGGACCTACCAGGGCTAGAGCCACCCATAAGCCAGGGCTTACCAGGGCCGGAGCCACCCATAAGCCAGTTGACTTGGGGCTCAGTCATGGTGGGCTCCTCTGCCAGCTTGACCTCCATAGCTTTTGCTGTGACCATGGAAGATATTCCCAAGGTCCCACCACCTATGGCAACACTAGCCAGGCATAACCAGGTCATTAGGAAGAGACAGAGCTCAGGATGCCCCAAGGGGTGGCTTGGGCACCTCTCCCACTGGCCTCAGGCCACACTTAGACAATGCTTCTACCAGCCACTTGGCTCCTCTGGCTGGTCCTGGCTAGAGCCATGGTGGCTTGTGTCACCCTGGAGCATTCTTGCCTTGCATGCATCTCCAGTGGCCCATGGGCTCCACTAGGCTTCCTTCCCTGCTGCTGTGGAAGACAGGTACTGGCTAGTGGGGGCTGGAGGGAGCCCTGGTCTGACTGGGGGTCCAGCCGCGGGACACAGTGGGGGCCGTCTGGCCTGGCCTCCGCCTCTCCCATAAGGTAACATCCTTCGCTCCAAGCGAAAGGTCCTGCCGTGGGAACTGTTTCCATCAGTCCTGCCTTCTAGAAAGTACGTTAGCATCTCTCCCTTGCCCTTGACGCTGACTTTGCCTCTGCACACGAACTGGTATGAGCACCTCTTCAGCAGCCGGTGGACTTCCTCAGTCACCTACCAGGGGAAAGAAGTCAGCATTACTCTTAGTCGTGGATAACGAGGGGGGTCTTCTGGCGGGTAGGAGCTCCCCAGTGACCTTTGACCCTGTACCTCACTTTCCACCCCGGCTGCCCAATCCTGGCGATATTTGGACAAAGCTACTTCATATCTGGGCAAGTGGGGACAGGTGGGGGTGAGAGACCTAGCACGGCTTAAGTGAGCCATTTGTGACTGCTTTGTGCACCTGTTAGGGGCTGTGTGGGACTAGCCCCAATGTTAAAGGTAGATGGGCAGGCTCTCTGAATCAGGGATCTATATACCTCAGCAAGGTAGTCGGGTGCTGGTAATGGCACCCTTAGTTTTGGGACCTGGAGTACAGCTACTGAATGGAGCCTTTGGTAGGAGGTCATAAGCATACAGAAGACAAAAAAAAAAAAAAGCTAGAAGGAAACGGGCATCTCATCTCTTTTCTCAAGTTTCAGACCAGTAGGTATACTGGCTCCACGAATCTCTGCCTCCCCACACCAGAGAGAAGATGAAGTATGAAATATCCCTGATTGACAGCATAGTCCTAAGCCAGCAGGGGAGGGCTCTACACCTCCTTGGCTCCTGGCTTTGCCTCTCCCCACATTTTATGTCCAAACAATGAAATTGCCTCCAGCTCCTTTCTTCCACTCTGGTAGAGCTAGGGAGGGTGGCCCTGCACATGAAATTGAGCATCAGCGTAAAGATATCAAATATGAGCCTCGTTAATCAAGTGCTAGAAAACGTTATTTAGGACAAAGAATTTAAGTCTTCCTGTCCCTCCACCTTGCCAGACTCTTATGTTAATGCTTTCATGCTCAAACTGTGAGCAAAAATAAAAAAATAAACCTTTCACTACAGCAACAAAACCGGTGGGGTGGGCAAGGGGGTGGGGAGCCTTCTTTGGACATGACCGGTCCGGAGAAGGCTGTAGGGGAGTGCCAACGTCTTCTCCATGGTGACACCATACTACATGTCCTGCACGTGAGAGTAGCGGGTGCTGCCCCACTAAGTGGATGCTCAGTCCACAGAGCTGTGCCTGTGAAAAGATGGTGTGATCTGTGTATTTTTACCACAATTAAAGAAATCCGGGGGGGGGGGGGAGGAAATGAAATGTCATCAATGCAAAACTGCAGAGCTGCTAAGGGACACCAGAACTTGGTGCTGGAAGCAGACCCTGGAACACATGCTTGCGCCTCACAGCTGCGGAATGTGGAGACTTCATGGTGAGTCGAAGGCTCAACGCCCAGTGAGTCTCAACTTCATAGTTGCCATGACGCCAGGAGACCCTGTCTGTGGCAGTGGCCTAGCCACAGTAAGGGGGGTCCTCCTGGGTGGCCTGTGTTCCTGCTCTGATCCCACAGGTCCTGAAACCAAGGGAAATGCACCAGAATAATGAGGATGTCACCCCAAAACCCTGGAGGGCTGCAGTTCCCTGGCGGGTGGCCGGATGCCAGGGTGCCCTTCATAAGCTCCATTCGACCTACAGAGCTGCATCTAAATGGCAGGTCTAATGCTATTCCAGGGGGAAATACTAAAGACTGGACCTTTCCCCATCACCGACGAAGACCAGAATGGCTCCTAGAATGTGTCATAGCCACCGAGTCTCGTCCTAGGTGGGTGAAGCTCCTCAGAGGCGGTGGGGGTGTCTATCCTCCTGTTCTCCAAACACTTGAGAAACATCTCTTGCTTCCTGGGTTCCTATGGCAGATGGATGGTGAGCATGGCTTTTAGCTCGCTTGTTTCTTCAATTGCTTGTGAGACCGGGTCTCACTATATAGCTTTGGCTGTCCCTGAACTCACTCTTGTAGACCAGAGTGGCCTCAACTTCAGAGATCCGCCCACCTCTGCCTCCCTCCCAAGTGCTGGGATTAAAGGTGTGTGCCACCAAGCCCAGGTGGGACCATAGTTTTTGAAACAAGGGAGATCACCTAGAAGCCAGACTGTCAGGCCACTTAGTGACCCCTTACCCCCCCCCCCCGATTCCCTGTGATTCTCGAGTTTACAGCTGCTCACTCAGAAGCGGCCCCAGTGATTCATGGAAAAAAAAATCAAATAACAAAAGCAACCTGCCAGGCTTAGCAGTTTCTCCAGGTCGCCAGCCAAGACCAAGATACTCAGCTTAGTCTGTCCTACCACTGATTGGCCCCAGAGACAAGGCTCACCTGAGATTCCTGATACCTCAGTTTCCTCATCTGAGGAATGGGTACCTGTGACTTTTGGATTTGTGGTTGATTTACCTGAATTCGTCCCTGGACCCCAGTGCTATCCATCCGACTGGCCACGTTGACTGTGTTTCCCCAGATGTCGTACTGGGGCCTGCGAGCACCGATCACTCCAGCAACCACGGGGCCAACGTTGATGCCTGAAAAACAGCCACAGCATCGCCTGTGGGCAGCTGGAAAGTGGTGACTGAGCAGCCACTTGTTCCTGGTCAAAGGCATGCCTTTCTGAGTCTTGGTTTGAGGGCCACATAGAGTCAGGCTCCATTCTAAAGGAACCCCCCACCTAGCACAGGTGGCAGCACTCTAGTCCAGTCCAGGGCTCCCCAGGTAGGCAGTGGGCAGCCCCCTCAGCATTGCCCACCATACCTGCAGCAGCACTGGCCTTCAGAGCAATTCCTAACCCTACGGAAACGTTCCAGGTCCTGTTAATGCAGGAGGAACCTGCCATAATTGAAGTTTAGAGTTCCTGAGAAAACCGAGATTGACCTCGACTTAGGTCCATACCCATGATAAGAGGAGACAACACTGGCTTAAATCCAGCCATTCGTCTCATCCACACATCGAAGAAGCTGCCTCTAAGGGCAGCTCAGAGGTACAGCGCCGGCGATAACAACCACTGTTAAGTCCTGGTCTGCCATGAAACCCCCTGTGCTCTTATCAGAAAAAGCAAAATTCTGCCCAGTGTACAAGGATGAGCCAGGGCAACTATTTGAAAACTTAAGGTGTACTTAAGAAATAATTCTGGCAATAGCCTTGCTGTGTAGACCTCCCGTTTGCCCAAGTGGCCAGACTTATCTCCTGTCTCTGTTTAAGTCATTCAAAGTGTAACCAGGGGCCGGGATCTGGGAGAGATTTAAGGATAACGGCAAATATGGAATACATAGCCTGAGGTCTGGATAAGTTAGCAAAACTCTACTCAGCAGTGGCCCCTCTTAGGGCATCAGAACTAGACGCGTGTTACTATTAGAGCACTTTCTCCTCGTTGTTCTTGAGTGTGTGGAGGGGGCATAATCCTGAATCACTGTCACTTTGGCCCTGTGCAGGCCCTGCTCTGGAGACACCAGGAAGTCTGGCTCGACAGCCTTTCTGTCCACAGTATACCTCACCTCTCTGACCCCTAACGTAGTCGTAGCTTCTTAGATTTCCTTTGACATAGCACTGAAACTACATTGCTCAGAGTGTGGGTCCTGGCACCAAGAACATATTCAAATGCACAGAGGGCGGACACGAAGCCTAGCTCCTCCCAGGGGTCAGGGTCCGGTGGCCCTCAGGGACCTGCACATCTCTTAGCATCCCATCTGGTCTAGGCGCACTCGTGTCTGAGTTACCGTTAGTGAGAATTTTTACTACAGCAGTGAAGGAGGCGTCTGCTGTCCCTCCTGAGCTCTGTAGTGAACCCTTACTCCTAGGTCCCTTTCAGAAGCAGCACCTGTCCACAAGCCACCTCCGGAGACAATTCTGTCTCCATGTGCTCCTAACCAACACAACAACCTCTTGTGAGGCCACAGGCCTGCACTGACCCTGCTCCCATCGGTGACAGGGATAAGTTCAGAGTCACCTACCAACTCGGAGAACAAAGTCGTTGTAGGACTGGTAGTTGATTTCATCCAGAACATCAAACATGTCGATGGCGAAGTCTGCCAGCGTGCACAGGTGGGACGAGATGGACTTCTTAGCCTAGGCATGAAGAGACAGAACAGTAGGTGTGTAGAGTGCCAGAGCAGGGCAGGGGCAACTCGGGCAGGTCCTAGGACTGGGATTTAATGCCTACAGAACATAGCAGCCCTGGAACTAGCAGGGGCTCTTGGTACCTAGCTGGAGACCCACTGATTCTCCTATTGTACAGATAGGAAACTCAGGATATTGCCCAAACCATGGCTTCTGGGAGATATGGGCAAAAGCCACCCAAAGTCACGCTAATCCAGATCATGCCCCTCTGGAGGTGTGGGGAACAGTCCCTGGACGTGGGCATCATGTGTCCAGGCACCTATTTGGACAATGCTGTCAATACATGTTGCACATGAGCCAAACAAGGACAAGGGACATTGGTGAGGGAGGGGTGCCAGCATCCTTCCTGGAGACTGACACTGCATCTGTGAGGATGTGACTGGGGGACAAATTCCTTACATTCGTAAAGCAGTGATGGCCAGAAGGTTTCAATTTCTCTATCCAGGAGACTTAAGACAACACTGAGCAGGTGATAAGAAGTCTCTATGTAGTAACCTCCTCTGCATACAGCTGGCTGCTGCTGAATTCTTGCATCCCAGTGGCACATTTGTCACAGTCCGTGAACCAACACTGGCATATAATTACCAACCCACAGCTCCAGTTAACATTAGCACTCACCCTTGGTATTGTATATTCTGCAGGCTTGATGAATGTATGATATCATGCAGAGCAGTGTGACACAATAGCTCCCCTGCCCTACCAATCCTCCGTGCGCCGCCGAGCCATGACTCCTGTTACCCCATACCCAGAAGCCACTAATTCTGTCTTTGTGGTTTTGTCTTTCTCAGGAGACAGTTAACTTAAGGTCTCACTGTGCCTCTGTCACCTGCACGCTTATTTTAGGACAGCAGTATTTAATTCTATGGGCATGTCAGAAGGTCTTTATCCATCCGCCTAATGAAGGGACTTCTGCTGGCTTTCAGCTTTCAGGTGATTCAGAGTAACACTGCAGTGACTATTTACGTGCAGGTGTCTGTGTGGATGTAAGCTTGCGTCTCAATTTGGTGAACACCGAGAACTGTGGTTGCCGGGGTTTACAGGCGTGGGTAAGAGTCTGAACGGCTTTGTGGGAAGTTGTCAAACTGTTCCCACAGTGACTGGAACATTTTGCCTTACCTGCAGTAAGGGATAAGAGTTCCTTTTGCCTGAAGACTCCCAGCACCCGGTGGTTCCAGTGTTCTGGATTTGGGTTGTTTGAATAGGTCAGTGTGGTTCAATGCCAATGCTTTATTCTCCTCCCTAAGAACTTAAATATTGATCATCTTCTCGTGTACTTCCTTGCCTCTCTGCATCTTCATTGATGGGACCCCTACCCAGACTGCCCATTTTAAACTAGTTTGGCATTTTTCTGATTTTTTTTTATAATCTTACAGGTCTTTAAAATTTTATTTTAAGTATTAGTCCTTTATCAGATAGGTGGCACATTTTCCTCCAGCCTGCAGACGGACTGTTCCTTCACAATGTTGCTTACAGAGTAGGGGGTTCATTTGATGGAGTCCAACCAACACAATCTTTTCTTTCAGGATTTATTCTATTGGTATTATACTTCGGTGTTACAACTAAGAAGAACCAACCCAAACTCAGGACCATCTAGATTTTCTCCAACGTCCAGAAGGTTTTTAGACTTTTGTTCTACATTTAGGTTAATCACTTTACTTGAATTGATCTTATGAAGAGCGGGACATCTTTATCTTGGTTGTGGTTTTCATGTGACTATGCAACTATTGTATTAAAATAGAGATCAACTGCGCATAGTTCTATGTGTCTCTTTCTGGGCACTCTGTCCCAGGACACTAAGCTATGTGACTGCTGTAGCTGTCTGGTTAGCTCTCCAGTATTGTCGTGGCTTCTTCTGGATCCTTTGTCAGTATAAATTTAGGTTCAGTTTGTCAAGGTCATGAGATTTCCTGATAAAATTTTGACTGAGACTGAATTAATTTCATAAATCAAATTTAAAGGCACTGATATCTTGACAGCAGTCATCTTTTTCCGTGCAGGGACATGGAATAGTTTTCCTTATATAGCTCTTAAATATACCAAGTTATATTTATACCCAGTATTATACTTTAGCACTAATATAAGTGGCATTATGTCTGGAATTTCAAATAGCAACTGTTCACTGCTATTATACAGAGAAGGATTGACTTTTACATGTGAACCCCGGATATCCTGCCTCACTCATTTGTTCACTGGTTAGGGGCGTCATGTAACCATCCCCCACCCACCCATCATTGACTCTTTCAGGTTTTCCACATATATAATCATGTCATCTGCAAAGACAGATAATTCTCTTTCTTCATTCGAAATCTATATGTGCTTTATCTCCTCTTGCCCTAGGGACTTAGCTAGGACTTCCAGAACACTGTTAAATTTAAGTGGGTATGAGTCGGGTATCCCGGTGTACTCCTACAGTCCCAGGAATCAGGAGACAAAGGAAGAAGGATTGAGATTCGTTGCCAACTTGGGCTCCATAGCGGTTCAAGTTCCCACTAGACTAACAAAATCCTGATTTCAGTAATTAGTGGTAATACCAATATTAATGCTGATGAGAAGGGATGCTCTTGTGATGCTCCTGAGCCTGAGCTGGGGAGTTTTATCTCCATTAGATACAATGTTCAGCTATAGGGTTTGTATACGTGTCCTTTGTCAACTTAGGAATCTCATTTTTTTTTTTTCTGATTTTAATCACTTTTATTCAGGAATGAGTCTTGAATCAAACGGATTTTTGCATCAATTGTTTGGATCTTATGCTGATAGGGTGAATTTCACAAATTCATTTTGGAATGTTAACCCAGTCCTATGTACCTGGGATAACCCTACCTGGCCCTCAGGTAGGGTTCACTTTATTAGTATTCGGTTCTATTAGCTCATGTTTGATGAGGGATGTATGCATTTGCATGTGTGAGAGACACATACTGACCTATGGCTTTCCTTCCCTGTGATGTCGTTGTGTAGCTTTGGTATGAGGGTGTGACCTAGGACGAGTCGGAAGCTTGCCCTCTGCCTGTCTTCGGGAAGCGGCTGGAGGTGACTGACATCATTCATTCCTTAAATGTCTGGCAAAATGAGTCCTGCTCTGGGACGATGTCAACCATGGAATCCATCTCCTTTGGAGCCGCAGACCCCTGTCATTTTCACAGTTCTACTGGGTGGGAGCGTGGGGAGTAGTGTCCAGCATCCCAAGTCTTGGAGCAAAGCGAGAGATCTGGTGGGGAGGGCTTAAGGGCTTTCCTAAGACTGGGTATCTAGACAGAACCAGCCAATGGCAAGATAGCTTAGGTTCTTCCTCCCTAGTCCGGCGCAGAGAAACTAATCCGAGTATGGGGACCTGACCTGTCCATCTGCAACAGAGCTAGGCCCATGCATGAGCGAGTGCCCTAAGACCTGCTTACCCTGGTTCCTGCTGTGGGCGCCAGCCCCACGGCAGCCATGTAAGTACTCCCAATGGTCTTGATCTTCTCCAGGTCCTTGTAGAAGTCCTTGTCCATGAGCTTTGTTTGAAACACAAGAAAACTGTGAATATCACGAGATGTCATATAGCTGTCATCCACTAGGGGGCAACAGAGGAGGTGGCCATCAATGTGCACAACAAGCTCCTCTGGTCTGTTTTGGGTCTGGCACTATGCATGAAAGAGGCATCAAGGAAGTACAGCATTGGACACATTCCTGTCACTGAAGCCAAGTTCACAGTCACTGGGGAAAAGAGGCTCTCCGGTGCCAGGGCATACACAGTGCCTGGTTGGGGAAGGACCAAGAGGTTCCCACCTGCCCGTCTAGAGTGGGAGCTACCCAGCCCTTTCCACTCTCCTAGAGCCAAGATGCTCTGTCCTGGACCCTACTGGAGACCCAGTGGGCACAGCAGGATTTGGGTCCATGGAGGGTCACCCTTGCTAGCCTGCGAGTGGATGCTGCAGCCTCACCTCATCAAAGTCGGCAATGATCTCGTTGAGGAGCCGCAGACACTCAACACCCATGTTGTTGCCATCCAGTTCTATGTAGAAGTCATTGAAGTTGGGGATGGAGGCAAACATGACGCCCACCTGGGAGTAGGACTGGTAATAGAGGTCCTGCAAAGGCAGGAGGGGTCAGAACCACCATGCAGCGACGGATAACCAGCAAGAGCAGCTTTTGGAAGGGGGACAAGCCAGGCCATAGGGGACAGGCCATAGGGGACAGGCTGTAGGGGACAGGCCATAGGGGACAGGCCATAGGGGACAAGCCACAGGGGACAAGCCATAGAGGACAGGCAATAGGGGACAGGCCATAGGAGACAGGCCATAGGGGACAAGCCACGGGGGACAAGTCATAGAGGACAGGCCATAGGGGCCCAGTTGGTTCCACAGGTAATGCTGTGGGATTGCTGGGAGCTCTGGGTTGTGCAGGGCACTGCATAGGCAAATCCTGGGTGGTCAGCTTTGTCCTTGAGCCTCCTAGGTGAAGAATGGCAGGGAAGAGGGTGGGGCTTATGAAAGCTACACATTTCCTGGTTCTAATGCTCAGCTGACTGTACAGAAACCACAGCAGCTGCTTCCGGCTGGAGGAGCTTAAGGCTGAAACCCCCAGGCTTTGTCCTTCCCCCCTAGAACTAACTACAGAAGCCAGCCTGGACTTCTTTACTTTTCAGCTGGGCCTGTGTACGCATCTCCCTTGTGCTGTGCTGGTGGCCATCTGCAACAGGCAGGGCTGTGAGAAGCTCTGGCCAAACATTCCATGCAGAGGAGGGAATGAGAGTCCCCACATTTCAAACAGACATAACGACGGATAGTCAGACAGACACACGAGCATGCTCGCCTCTTCCAGTACCTATGGACCCCACATTAGGGAAGTTATGTGAAATGATCCAATCTTGAAAAAGGATTTCTCCTCTCTGCATTTAGTTTATTAAAGCCCACTTCTGCGGTTATGAACAGCGCAGGCCAGCCCACGACGAAAGGAAAGGGAGGGGAAAGAAATGCATACCTGCCAATCTAATTTCCCCAGAGTTTCCTGGTGGCCCAGCAGTTATCCATTCCAGGGGAGCTGATAGCACGGCCAGGCAGAGAGCCGAGCAACTAAATTAGGGCTTGCTGAAGGCCACGGGCGAAGCAGAGGGACACAGAGTGGGCCACACTGAGCCATACTCCAGCTGCAGACCAGGAAGTCCTGCCAGCCAGCAGGCCCCATGGAGCCCTGACACTCACTCACTCACCATGTTCCGGGGATTGGACATGAGGAAGTGCTGTGCGACGTGGGCTGGCAGGAGATTGAAGAGGATCCTCTTATTGTCCAGCTTGACTCTCTCCATGTCACCCCGTTCCTCCTCCGCCTGGGGGTCAGAGGTCATGAATCCCAACCCTGCATGCCGCCCTCACCCTCCTACCATGATACCTTGATATAGGAAAGAAGGGCAGTGATAAATTAATGATAAAGGATCTACCAGTAAGCTTGCTTAGGGAACACTGAACACAAAGTAGACTGGAGCTGAAGGAGCCCTACCTCTTATTTCCCTGGAAGATGAGCACCACCCTAGGCAGGCTTGCTAGGAACTGCAGGAAACATCGTGTGCCTCTAACATAACTGAACTTCAGGATTGCTGGGAATATGTTCCTGCTAGAATTTAGTTCAGTAAGATTGTGGCCAACTAAGCCCTATCTCTGTATCAAAGAACACACCTTGATGATCCTGGCTCTCTCACCGAGAAGAGCATTAATCTGCCAGGCAGGATGACCTGGGGTAACAACTACTGGAAAAGAACATCATTGCTCTACATTAAAAGTAACTGCGCTCAGACTTGAAGTTTTCTGTCTCTGCTTAATTGTTCAAAGTATAACTTTATATGTGGAATGTTGAAGCCTATGACCTATATACACTGTTAAAAGTTTCATGGTTGGTTTCTCTTTGGGTGTTAGACAGAGCAGGATGTATGCTGTTAAAGAGCTTTTTCCTTATACTCTGGGTGTCTGGAGTAAATTCTCACGGGAGCAGGGGGTAGGGAGGTGAGGGGTGTAGCACACTGCTTCAACATCAGTGATCATCCATGCGGGGCTCTAGATGCATAGATGGTCCACATGAATTCTCTTCATCTTTCATACCAGACACAAGGACCAGAGCCTTAATGCAGGGGTGAGGGACTCACCACCCCACCATTGCAATTTTCAGTGTTTAACAATGGCTCCCTATTTCTAGGGTCTATTTCCCCAGATCCCATCTCTTGAACACCTCTTAGGAGCCTATGTGCCCACCCCAGACTGCACCAGCCCCAGACAGGCCTCTGATCTACCTTTCCCAGAACTTCTGTTGCCTCCACAAGAACTCGAATCCCACTGGCACTGAGATCAGAATGCTGGGCTGGGGTGGATCTAGGACCTCACCCCAATGAGTGGGTGCCCGTTATGAGTACATACTCTCTGAATCACAAGCAGGAGGTGAAGCCCTAAGGAGTAGACAAAAGGATGGCAGGAATAGCCAGTCCTAGCCTGCTTACCAAGAACTATGGCCCTACAATGCTAAGAAAAATATGTCAGGGCTAGCGGCATGTATGGGCCACCATGAGCCTCAAGGCATGCTATCAGTGGGGGCTAGTAGCATATCATATTCCATAGTTTTCAGACACAGAAGGTATTTCTGCTACAAAACTTGACCATTGCCAAGCAGGGCGGTGGTGCACACCCTTAATCCCAGCACTTAAGAGGCAGAGGCAGGTGGATCTATGAGTTTGAGGCCAGTCTTGTCTACAGAGCTAGTTCTAGGACAGCTAGGGCTACAAAGAGTAATCCTATCTTGAAAAACAAAAACAAAGAACTTGACCCTGTAAAGGATTTGGCTTGAGAAACAGTCTAGGTGTGTTTGTGTGTGTGTGTGTGTGTGTGTGTGTGTGTGTGTGTGTGTGTGTCTGTGTGTGTGTGTGTGACCATTTATGAACATGAAACTGGTGTGGCAGAAATGCCACCATAGTGCTTTTGATGCTTGTGGCCTGCCATAGAAGACATTCATTGGACAATCCATTTGGTGGGCAGTGATATACAGGACAGGGCAGACACATCTCTGTGCTACAGCATCTTGTCATCCATTTTTAGAGGCACTGTTCCTAGGGATGTATTTGTCAAAGGCTTGGGGGCGGGTTACCCTACTCTCTCTAGAGTTTATTTACCAGTTACATGGTTAGATTTCGGGTCATGATACCAAGAAGCAGTGATTCTGAGGAGCGTGGTGAAGAGAGAGGGTGCAATCTAAGAGGTGTGTGAGGAGCAGGGTGCATGGTGTGAAAGTCCAAGCCAGGTGCAGGAGCCCAAAGTGATTAAAAAACAAAAACAAAGCAAAACCCAAATCAATGAATTAGTATACTCTAGCAGAAAGGGGAAGGTTGTAGCGGATAGAAACACAAGAAAGACACCCTTGGGCCTCAGACTCCAGGTCTAACCAGAAGGGGCACTGGCCATCACTGTCCAGACAGGCTGGAGCTCGCTCTGCAAACAGCAGGACATGGCCACTGACAATTCTGAAGGGGACTCAGGGTCCATGACCTCTGCTGGAGGAAAGAGAACAACATCAGAGAGTTGGGCACACTTCTGCCCCGGGGGTGGCTCTCCGGCAGCAGGTTTCCCATGGGGTGAGTCTGTCACTTGCTTGGGTGTCTCACAGGCCAGTACCCCCTGACTTCCAGCCTCAATCTTTTCATCCCCCATTCCCGTCAACATGACATTGTAAACGCCCTCCTCACCGTGGAAAATGTATTACTGATTATATTTAACATGCTACATACTAATTACCCCGAAGGAAAGCTTTTAAAGGGTAGGATTAAGAGGAAAGACATATTTAAAAAAAAAAAAAAAAACAACAGCTTGTTTGTATTAATGGCACAACAATATTTATCCTCCCCCAAATAATTATTGTCACTATCGATAATACTTCAATAAAAACAACATAATTGAATATCCTTTGCTTAAAAAATAAAACACTCTTTAACAGTCCATGACTTAAGGGAGAGGGGATAGTAAAACACAGAATAGGAAAACATAGGGGCCAATACTGGAGTTGGAAAGATTCCGGCACGGAGTGGGATGGGGGATGGACCAATGCAGTGTTGGCAAAGGTTTAACCAAAACAAATGGCAAGTGAATGATCTATACCAAAACCTATGATCCTACAACCCAAGGAATAAGCTCAATCAGAGGTGACAGCAGCAGACCATGGGGAGATCCTCGGGTTAAAGGTTTAAGTGTGGGCAGGAGATGGAGAGAAGGCGGTTATTAGTTGTTTTGTTTGATTTTTGAGAGACAGGGTCTCTCTATATAGTCCTGGCTGTCCTGGAGCTCACCATGTAGGCCAGGATGGCCTTGAACTCACAGAGATCTGCCTAGCACTGCCTCGCAAGGGCTGGGATTAAAAGTGTGCACCACTACACCCAACCTGGCACAAAAGTGTAAGATATGTTTTCAAAGAGAAGTCAAAACTTCCTTTATGGTTAATCATTAATATGCTTGTGCACATACGTGAAACTTCTAAAGACTAAAAACAGGCTTTTAAAAATTGAACTAAAATGAAAACTACTCCTGGCTTAGCGCGCTGCATTCAAAGACTTTGTTCTGGGTTCTGCGTATACCAACTTTTGGATTTAAGGACTTCTGGGGTCTTTGTCCTTCCCACATTAACACGTGTTAATAACTCCATAATAATAACTCCATGCTCAGGCCAAAATCTCACTGACAAATGTTCATCCTACTTGAAGCAGTTATTTTTATAAAGCAATCAGGATTTGGCTTATGACATTTTTTGACAAGATGAAAATCCACTGAAATTCTCTTAAGATTTTTCAGTCGAATTTTTAAGGAATAGCTTACTGGGTGACACATTATTCTTGTCAGCAAGGTCACAGGAGATACACACTGAATTGTTCCTGAAATGTGCTCTCAGCACTTCTTCAGAAAGCATCCCCTCCCTACTCATGTGCATTACATTTCGGAATTTGTTGACCAGGCACACCCGCCAACCACGATGTAGCATTTCCGAGGAGGTCAGAACTGGTGTGCTTGTAATTTTGGATGAAGAACAGAACAAGTAATACCCCAACCTGGCACCTCCCTAGATTGCTGACATGCGCAAGGGCTGACGTCACCTTCACCCTGACAAAACAGTCTCAATCAGAGAGCACCAGCAACCCCACCCCCCAAAACCAGTGCCTGAACAGCGTGCTCCTCATGATGGATCAGCTTACACAGCTGCTCCATCCTTCATCCTCCACCGTGATTCTTCGGAGGGTCGCAGGGTACCTGCCAAGAGTTTGACCACCACTTCACACTTCAGTAGCAGGGCAACATATTATGTGACTTTCATACAGTCACTAGAAAGGCACTTTCGAAGGTCCTCTTCCTCTGAGCCACTAGTATGTTTCTCTGGAGACACCTCCAACTCTGGAAGCCATCTCTTCTAGAGGAAACCCAGGGAAGGAAATGAACTATCCCTGTACACTATTTGGCTGCTTTTAGGGCAACCTGATACAAACTAGAGTCATCTGAAAGGAGGGAACCTCAATGAGAAAATGCTCCCATAAGATCCAGCTATAAGGCATTTTCTTACTTGGGGATTGATGGGAGAGGACCCGGCCCATTTTAGGTGGTGCCATCCCTAGGCTGGTGGTCCTATAAGAAAGCTACCTGAGTGAGTCATGGAGAGGAAGCCAGTACACAGCATACACATGCACACACGCACACACGCACACACGCACACACACACACACACACACACACACACACACACACCACAGCACAGCTTGGTTTCTGGTTCACATATAGAATCACCTCCTTGCCCCCAAGTGGGCAGATCAGAGGGAGTGGTGTATTCACAATGAGGCACAGGGGACCTGCATAAATCTGCAGATAAGTCCTGGCCAGTATAGGGTCGGAGCAGGCGTCACACAAATGGTTATAAGAACAGCTCTAACCTTCCTTCTTTGGTAACTGTCACTTAAGCCAGGGAAGACTGTAAAACACACACCTCTGCACACATAAAGGCCACAGTAAGAGAACAGGGATCAGACGGGGCTTCCAACTCTCCATGCCGTCAGAGCCTCTTAGAGCAGGCAGGCAGGGTTGCAACCGCTGTCTAGATAAATCCCCCTTTGATGCCATACCAAGAGGGGCCCGGAGGCCATGTGAGCCCTCTCGCCCCTGACACACTCCAATATTCTCCTTCCTCTCTGGAAGTTCTGGGGGTAGATATTCTTAATATTCTCCACTGATTTCCAGGTACCAATAGGCAGTAGATGTGCCTCCCTTAAAGACAAGGGAGATCATAGCTCACTCTTGGCTGGAGCTACAAAGGACTGAGGAAGCACTGGTGTGCTCTGACCTGGTGTCTGGAGGACCGTGATGGTGGGAACCATAGTCACCGCCACAGACACGTAGTAGGAAGAGGAATGAACCTTGGCTAGTCAATGCTACTGACACACGCTGGGTATGTTACTTACTGTAGCACAACACAGCCTATCTAAATACCAGGTTCACAGAACTTGATCAGTAACAACAATGCTGAGTTTATAGCTAGCTGTCCTGTCAAGGCTTTGTTGGGTGGGATAGGGTTCTAGACTGTAGGATCAGAGTCAAATTCTGGTGCACACTCATTTCTGTTCTGAGTCGTTTCCATGAGAAGTCTGACTTAATCAAGATTTACAAAAAAACAAAAACAAACAAACAAACAAAAACCCCACTTAACAGCTGCCAGAAACATAGTATTTAGGAGCACACAGCACACAGGGACAGTGCACTGAGTGTCAAGAAACTTACTAGGATTCAAGCCACAAAAGTAGATTCTTTGACCACAACATTGAATTTTGAAGTAACTAACTACATGATGTCGGCAGAAACTTCCAGAGTAAAAAGCACACTCCTTGTTGGGTAAGGGAACGGAGAGGAAAATCAGAGAATACTTTGGGGTGAGTGAGCATGAAGCTATGCTGCATGCCAGCCTGCCCCACTACACCACGTGACAGCATTCCCAGAACCCCCGACAGCAACCTGGGCACATCTCTAACAGGGAGCAGAGCACCTATCTTAGAAGGACAAGCCTCTCTCAAGACACCTTTAAAAGGAGATAAAATCACAATAAATTGAGCTATGAGCAATCACAAGAATTTAAAGTCGGGTTCCAAAAACACTAAAGGAAAAGCAAGGGACGCCATGGCCAACTGTACGTCAACCAAGGGCGCTTGACCTGGAAGCAATGAACTCCCAAAACCACTGCGGAAAGCAATGGAAGCCCAGAGGGCTGCATGTTTGTTTAGGAAACTTGAATTTTAGCTTAACATCTCTTCAGTTAAGCAACAAATAAAATAACGGGGTCCAGAAGTCAGTCTATTTCATTCCACCTAATCCTTACAGAAGAACCAACTCTACCAAAGTCTCGGAGAAAACCACTGAGCCTGGAAGGCCTGCCCCCTGTCCTGTCCTCACTCCCATGTGGTTTGCTCCCAGGGGTCCTGTGTCTGGGGGCAGGGGGAGGCACAACCCAGTCCTCAGTGGGATGCTGCGGAGAGGGTGTAGGGCCTGTAAGAGGTGGGGCTTGGGCCTGGTGAGATGGCTCAGTGGGTAGAGATGTTTGCTGCCCATGCCTGGCAAAAGAACCAATGGGGGGGGGGATGGAAGGAGAAAACTCTCTTCCAGCCTCCATATGTGTGTGGTGACACGCTCACTGCGCCCCCTCCCCATACACATCACATACAGCACGGTGAGAAGAGTGGCAACGTTTTAAAAGGTGGGGCCCACTGTGAGATAATCAGAAATCATTTGCCCACACACAGCCCTGGCACAAACCTGTGCCAACCGGAAACTATGAGCCACAGCATTTCAGAATCCCAAGAGAAGGACCTTAAGTATTGTGATGCAAAGTCCCCACTACTGTCACGCCTGTGCCAGAAAGCGTGGTCAAGAACCTGTGAACCGAAGTAAGAAGCACACAACACAACACGGTCTGACTTAGTTCTACTGATGGGGATTCAGTGTGTGCCAAGACCGATCCGCAGGCAACAGTCCTCAGAGTTAGTGACGGCTCCAGCAAGGTGGGACTTTGCCTCGGATTGTTTACTGGCTAACAAACAAACTAAGTGCATCAGTACAAATCAATGTATTAGAACTGTTGGTCACAATAATTATATCTACTGAATTCAGTGAAAATAATGTTGGTTGCTGGGCAGAGCACACCTTTAACCCTAACACTTGGGAGGCAGAGGGAGGTGGGTCTCTGAGTTCGAGGCCAGCCTGGTCTACAGAGTGAACTCCAGGACAGCCAGGGCTACGCAGAAAAATCCTGGCTTGAAAAAGAAAATAATGTTGGGGTAAAATTATGCTAAAAGCCAGAGAATGTCACCGAGGGCAAAGCAAAGCCTGTTTGTTTATGCAGGGTTGTGTAGTCAACGTGGTATCCAAAAATAATTAACCCGGCTAGTGTTTGTCCGGACAATGAGGCAATAGTCTGAGGTGATCTCGTGTCTCTGTGACTGAGGGCAAACAGACAAAGTCCTGAAAGTTCCATGTTTTGCTGGGGTTATGGGAAAGCAAGGTGACATTTCTTGTTGAATGTCTATGGGGGAAAAAATGTGTCAGTGTGTTCCATTTAGCCACCCTTCCACCATGACACTATCGCATGAAGACTACATGTGAGGGAATGCATTTGTGCCCTGCACTTCCTGAAGGGCCCCTATGTGATGAATGGTGGGAGGGAGTGTGGCTGGATGGGAAGTCATGTGAGTCAATAACACTTAACTACTGCATTTAACAACACATGTCGGAATTTAATAATCAAAGCCAAGAGAAGGCCATGGCGATCCCTACAAGAAAAATATCTACAAAGGGATGACCACTGCCCCCCTCCGAAGGAATTCGTAGTCAGGCCTGATTTCCACTCGCTTCGACTGTACAGCCAACTGGATACCCTAGCAAACAGCCTTACAGATCCCCACCTCATTGTGCCAAGAGTCCTGGCCTTCCTGCCTCATCCTGTGTACATTATTCTCTAGGACATACAAGGTTGCTATGAGACCTGAACCCCAACGGTGACGGCAGGGTTAGTGGAGCAGAGCAGGCAGCCAGCTGGGTTACAGTGGACGGACAGTCGAGTAGAACAAAGACCACGATCGATGCTACCACTGCCATAGACTCTCTTCCCATCACCTGGCATGACTCGGGCAAAATGCAATTGGCCAGGCCTCCTTTCCAGGAACTGGCGAACGACGTCACTGGGGCATCCCCCACCTGGACGCAACGAACCAATAGGCTCCTTGATTCCTGCTTCTGGGTGAGGTGGGTTAATGGTAAGTGCATCAAGAACTGGCCACCCAACAGGGTTCCGGACCTGTAGCCCAGGGACAGAGCCACCTGTACAACCAAGTCAGGATTTGTCCTCATGGCAGGTCTGGGGACAGGTTGCCAAGAAGAGGAACTGGACTTATTTTGAGCAACTCGGGTTGGGATTCTCTCTCCATTATAACGCTAGCCAGAGAATTTGGTCAGCAACCAGAACAACAAGAAGCTGTTGGAATCTGTGACAATGATGATTTGATGCCACGCCCAGCCCTTGTCATTCCTGCTGCTGCTGCTGGTGCCGCCACCGCCGCTGCCAACCAGTCTCTGTCCTTCCGCTGTATAGTCTGCTCTTCAACTCAGGCCCAAGAAAAGGGGCACATCAGTAGGCTGTCCCATTCCACCAAGTGCACCCGAGCTGGTCACGACAGTCACCCAGCTTCCCTCAAGAGTCCTATCTACAGAGGGAGCCTTTGTGTCCTAGTCACTGGCTTCTCCCGACTGTCCTCTGGCCTTACCTATCTGGCATCTGGGCCCTGACTCTGAGCTGGGACCCTTCGGCCTTGGCTGCACAGTGGAAATCCCGAGTTGAAGATGTTCCTGCTTAGGCCTCACACACTGCTCACAGAGCCTGACCAGATGGCACACAGTCTGCAGCTATAGCCTGCCTCGGTTGCTTACCCAAGGCCACTATCTGACGCTAGCAGGTCCCTTTGTGGCCCCTGTTTTCTCATGTGTTTCTCAATATTTTCTCATTTCTCATCACATCCATCTCGGGCAGCTCTGCTCTGATAACGGGGAAAGTCCACCGCTTGGAAGGCCAAGGGCTGTTCTGAACGCATGCTAATCAGAAGGCTAGCAACTGAACACACATGTTAATCAGAAGGCTAGCTCTAGCTGCTGAGTCTCAGGCTCATCGGGCTGTCCTCCCTCCTTTTTAGGCAAGAAAAGTCTCTCCTGGGACAACTGGCTGCTGGAGAAACCTCTGTAAGTTCAGCAGATGAGAGCTGAGCCTGGGCAAGCCACTCAGATGTTTAACTCCCTCAATTCTCCACACCTGGGAGGAAAATGCTGGCAACTGCACCCCAGGAGCAGGGATCGCCACCCCACCATGAACACTAGTAAACCTCACTGTGCTCCAAAGGGGTTTTGCAGACACAGGCTCAAATAAGCTCTCCTCGGTTGGCACTTGCCTCACACTTGAATGGAAAGCTAAGTATGGGCTAGGCGACCCCTGCCTGGTGCCCAGATTGTTCGGGCCTGAGCCCAGCTCACATCCCTGCTAATCTCTGATGCCTCCACAGTAGCGGCCCTCCCACCTCTCCTGTCAGAAATACCCAGAAAATTACTAGGTCTTGGGTGAGCAGAACGAAGCTCGACATGTTCAATTTTCCAAGAACCCTCATGGAACCCCAGCCACTCTAACTTCAGTCCCCAGCCATGCATTCTGCAGCCTTCTGTCCAGCCATCCCATGGGTGCCAGACCTAGAACTCAAGCCTCCAAGGAAGACTGCTTCGGTGTGCCATGTAGCCAGTGAGTGCTTCTGCTAACTTCCCCGCGGGCATCCCATGTCCCAAGAGACAGAGGGCTCAACTTACCTGTGCCGCCCAGAGGTAGTCCAGACGTAGTCTGACGTCCACTTGCCTGGCGTGCAGGGCCAGCGTGCATGAGAACAGCAGGATAGCCATGATTGGCTCATAGCTGCGCCCAGAGAGGGCACCACCCCTGGAGAGGTGGAAGGGAAACCCCATCAGTGTTGGCTTCCAGGCAAGGCATGGCCATCAAACCCTAGGTCTGGGCAGAGAGCCATCTCAGCATATTGAAGCCTACAAACAGCTTGTGGGCCTGACCCCAGACCTGACTCTCATCTTAGCCAGAAGGTAGAGGTTTTGCTAGACTAAGGACTAAAGGGAGATAGAAAAGTTGCCAACCTAGAAAAAGTGATAATTTGGTTCACATTGACTTGTTAGCTTGTGCGCACATGGCCATGTGTTGTGTGTGTGTGTGTGTGTGTGTGTGTCTGTGTGTCTGTGTGTGTGTATCTGTGTCTAAATTCATGTGTCTATTAAAGAGATAGAGAAGGGAGAAAGCACTGTGACTACAGTGTTAACAATTGAGAAAATGATTAATAATAACTAATTAATGCAAATTATCAGAGGAGCATGATAATTAACATCACCCTGTCTAGAGTTCTTCCAAGGAGTGCCACACTCACCCAACCTTGGTGTATCCACTGAGCTCCAGGACAAGGATGTAGGAAGTAGTCAGTCCAGAGAGCAGGATCATCTTTGGCAAGGAGGACACCCGCAGGAATATGGCTAGTGGGAGGGTGCCCACCAGGCAGCAGAGCAGGGCATGGTGTGCAGACTCACAGGGCAGGGCAGGCAGCACAGTGCGCCGGCCACCCGCTGCGAGGACCACTAGGGAACTGTTGGACTGAGAGCTCCAGGCCCAGGGCAGGCAGCCCACCTGGGAAGCAAATGCAAGAAGAGTTAGGAAGGCCCAGGCAAAGCAAGGCAGTCCCGAGGAATGTCCAAGTGTCCCAGGCTCACTGACACCCTGGTATTCTGTAGTTGCCACTCTCCTGCCTCTGATACCACCAGCCAGGCTTCAGACTACCTTTGCTGCTGCAGCCTGCAAAGGCCCCAGCTTTCTGTAGTGAGAGCTGGGGGCAAGCAAGGTGAACCAGGTAGTGCTAGCCCCTGGCTGGTCTCCAAGGCAGACAACCCCATCCTGTGTTACAGCTCCTTCCCCTCCTCCCACCCCAGCTCTGTCTCCCACCTCAGCTCTGTCTCCCACCCCAGCTCTGTCTCCCACCCCAGCTCTGTCTCCCACCCCAGCTCTGTCTCCCACCCCAGCTCTGTCTCCCATCCCAGCTCTGTCTCCCACCTCAGCTCTGTCTCCCA
>NC_034602.1:22246202-22263702 GCF_900095145.1 Mus pahari
CCCACCCCAGCTCTGTCTCCCATCTCAGTTCTTCTCCCACCCCAGCTCTGTCTCCCACCCCAGCTCTGTCTCCCACCCCAGCTCTGTCTCCCACCCCAGCTCTGTCTCCCATCTCAGTTCTGTCTCCCACCCCAGCTCTGTCTTCCACCCCAGCTCTGTCTCCTAACTCCCGGCTCAGCCTCTGTAGCCTGCTGCTCCTGCCCCCGTGCGTGTCAGAAGTCAGGGATACTCACCACACAGCCCTGAGCTACCGAGTAGATTAAGACCACTATGAACACACACAAGGCGGTGCGGATCTGGATCGTCAGGCACCCTGGAAAACACTGAACAAAAAAAAACACCTCACTTTAGGCCTCGAGGTGCAGCTCAGTGGCAGAGCCAGTGACTAGTATGTATAAGGCTTGAGGCTGTAACCCCAGTAACACACACTGGGGTGGCAGGGGAACAAGGAGGAAGGAAGGGGGAAAGAAAGGAGGTAGGGAGAGAACTTTAACAAATATCCTATGACTGAGAAGTACTTCTGTGTTCTCAGCAAGACATCCAAATGAGGCAGGATGTGAAAAGCCCCTTGCTGGCGCCTAGAGCAGTGGGTCAAGACCCCTTCGGGGGTCAAAAGACCCTTTCACAGGGGTCACCTAAGACCGTCAGAAAGCACAGATGTTTACATTACCATCCATAGCAGTAAAATTACAAAATTACAGGCATGAAATAGCAAAGAAAATAACTTTGTGGTTGGGGTCAGCACTGCGTGAGAGGCTATATTAAAGGGTCTCGGCATTAGAAAGGTTGAGAACCACTGGACTAGAGGCTTGCTAGCTCCTCATCTTCTAAGGAAAGGTCTTGTATGGGTTCATCTATTTCCCATGTGAAGAACTTGCCAAGAAACAAAACAAAACAAAAAACTCAAAACAACAGCAACAACAACAACAACAACAACACACACACACACAAACAACTAAAGTGTTTGAGTTTAAAGGAGCAACACTCATCTCCCCTCCCAGGCACTGAGACTTGGTAGAGCAGCTAGTAGAAGCACTGGGTACTTTTACTATTGCATTCTCTGACCTCAGGAATTCCATACACCCTTCCCTCTCCTGCCTCCCCATCTCCCATACTCTCTCCCCCTCTGTTTCTCTCCCCCTTCATGTTCTGGAAGTTTATCATCACAGACAGGTTTAATATAATTCTTTAGTGCAAAATCGTTATTTTTTTAAATCTATTTACTTCACAATCTAACAATACCTAACAGGTGCTTTCATGGTTGACACGGGAAGCTCTTTATGCTCGCCATCCAAAAATCAAGAGTATAGATTACAGTATACCACCATAGCACCCAGTCAAGGCTGACACCCCCAAGTAGGTAGCTAATGGATCTTTTGGATGACATAGAGGGCAGAGTCCTCTGATCTAGAGGCCTGGCAGGAGTCCAGTAGACATAAAGCCGGGATTGCTACCACATGTTGGCCACCTCAAGGAAGGCCAGCAGTGGACAAACACTAAGGGGCAGAGAGAGAGACAGTGCAACATGAACTAGTCATCCGACTTGAAGCTGCCCTGAGTCTCCCTCTGATCCCTCACTGCCCTGTGCTCAGTATTCATTCTGTGAATGTGCTTGATGAGTTGAGTAAGAGGAGAGACGTCTTCAGGAACTGCAGCCAATACACCTGGCACTATGGCCACTGTGGAGGGAACCATATCTACGCTGTCAATGCCGCAGGTAGACATGTCCTGTCAGTTGTCCCTCATCCCACCTGTGTGACTGGCCATGCTAGATTCTCTCGTGGCTGGCCTAACTTCCTGCCAGCGGACCTGCCTGCTGTCTCTCAGCATTTACTCCACCGTCTGTCCCCATGGCCTCTGCCACAGCCTAGTCAGCCCCGAGATGAAGCCCAGATGCAACACCCAGCCCAGCGGACAGCGGTCGTTGTATGCTGGCTTAGCTCACTAGCCCTGATCTGCTGCATTCTTGGGGAATTGAGTCCCAACGCCTCTGTCCCCACAGAGTACACGTCCCTTTCTGCTTCCTGGGTGTCAGCCAGCCTGACTTCAGACACCAGAGAAGTCCAACCCCTGAAGCTCTGGGAGCTGCTACTTCAAAAACACGTATTTAGGAAATATTCCATGCTGCTTTCAGTGGAACGGGGCATGGGCAGCAGAGGCCAGCTGGCTTGAATGTTGACATCCAGGAGGTGACTGGCCTGAGTCCCCATCAAGGAGGACAGCTGTGTTTTCAATAAAGGGCGTGGTTTTAGACAGGTCATCGCAGTTGGATCTCACAGGACATGCTCTTTAAAGAGCCAGGTGGTGGTTGGGTTTGAATATTAGTTTTATGATTCCAGGTCATGAGACTCAGGGGATTGGGGTCCCCTGATGAGATGCTGGGCGAGGATCCAAGGTTTCTGCATTCCTCAGCTATACTCTGGGCTACTGCCCATTCCACACCCCCACACCCCCATCTTCACACTTTTTGCATGTATTGTGCTGTTTGAACACCATCAGGTACACACACCAGCTCCCATCAACGCAGACAAAATAACAGGCTTCAAGAACTACCATCTCTTTGTCACGCTATCATTGAAATTCTATGACAAAGGCAAGATTATTTGAAGCCCGTGAATTTCAAACTAAATGTCACTCAACCTACGGAAGAGAACAAGCTGTAAATGCGGTCTTAATATAGAGTATCTTTTAAATTTAAAAAAGAAAGGCAAGATGTACCCCCGTAATAATGGTGGAGTTAAATGAGCGAAGCTAGGCTGAACCCTCTCGAGAGGGTTGCAGTTTTCGATAATTATACCAAAGTAAAGCTGAGGCCTGGCATCACCAGGAGGGGTGTGCTGGAGATGGGGCACCGGGAAGGAGGCTGAGCCTATCAGAAAAGGATGCAGGTTCAAGAGAAACAGAACTCCAAGCTGGGCTGGAGAGGCAAGGTTATGATGCCCAACCTTTGCTTCCAAAATCCAAGTTGCACTTGAGCATCAGGGTCACAACAGCACAGATAGCCTACCTGGAACATGCCCACCTTGGATCAGGGGCATGGATCCATAAGGAACAAGCTACCCTTGTCTGTCCAACCAAGCAGCAAAGCCCATACCTCAGGATCCTTCTCATCAATATCTACCACCCACACATTGTGCCAAGAAGGCTGCTCCTAAAACAAGGCACAATGCACAGTCCGCTGAACTTAACCAGCACCTGCCACAGGGACAGATGCCTTCTACTTGCCACTGAGAATCAAGGATGGAACCGCTTTGCCATGCGACTACACAGGGAACACTCGGGTACTTGGTCTCGGACACAGGCTCACATACCTGGGCACGTGAAGAAGACACACAAACATACCTGGACCCGTGTGATGTGCAGGTACAGGGTACAGGCCACCAAGAAGCAGATGGAAAATACCAGCAGCAGCAGGACAGCCACACTCCTGGGGACAGAGAGCACACAGGTCACTGCGAGGTAAGGGTCAGGTAGGATGTATCAGCTAGGATCTCAGAACCGGGCCTCTCCTCCTGGTCCCCACACCTAGACCCCCAGGAGGAAGCCTTGCCAATATCCATTTGCCACAGGTCCCTGGGTAATTACTTCACCTGGATCGTTCCTTTTGAAGTCATCTGAGGTTCCTGGATGAGGTACCCAAGACTATCACCATCCATACTACCTCACCCTAGAGTTTAACCTTGGCTGCAGGCGAGACCTTCCCTTCTAATGGAGGAAGTACCCAACTTCACAGAGCTGCACTATTGATACCTGTCTGGGAAAGACGTTGTTTCTAGAAAAGCCTGACCTGTAGACAAAACCATCTGGTAGACTGTCAGGTTTATAGTTGTCTGTACAGCCCACAGACAGACTTCCTGTACTTAGCAGGGAGAGAGAACTTCTATGTGCTTTCTGAAAACTTGAAGGAGACATTATGCCCTCAAGGTCGGTCACACTAGGAAACAGGAGCTGGAAGAAAAGGACATTGGAGACATTCCATGTCTTCCTGGCTCCAAACTCTGCAAACTTACACTGACTCAAATGATGGTAAGTGCCATTTAAATCACTATGTTGTCTTCCTTTTCAGAGCCAATTGTTTTCTCAGGTGGATGCTTTTAAAAGTGATGTGGACCCAGGAAGAAGAACGGGCATATGTTCTCCTCAGAAGTCCCTCTGAGGACAACAGTGTGTGGCACATGATAGAGAAGACACACACACACACACACACACACACACACACACACACACAAAGTCTTAGAGCTCAGCAACTTCAAAACTAAAAACAGTGATCCTGGTATATGCCAGCAGGCTTGTCAAGTTGCTACCTAAAGTGCATGAGGAAGAAGGACAAGTGGCCAGTGATCTCCTCAAAATGCTAGGTGCAACGGGTGGGTAATTAGAAAATGGATCTGGAGCATGGAAGGAAACCCAAGTCCACCCCCAGTCTTTGGTCTCAGAGTGAAATGGGCTCAAACCCTTGGCCCTCACACAGTGGCATTATTTGGGTAGGTTGCCAAACCTTTAGGATGCGGAGCCTCGTGGGAGGAAGTGAGTCACAGAGGATGTGGTTCAAGTCACACATGCCCCACTTCTACATCCATTTGGATGTGGGCAAACAGGCTCAGGCTCCTCCCACCAAAGCTAACAGTCTCTCCTGGGGCCACGCTTCTCCTGCCAGGAAGAACCGTACCTCCACATTGTGACCCCACATCAACTCTTCGTACCTTCAGTTGTTTCTTGTCAGCTATTTGATCACAGAAACAAGAAAAACAAGCAGTGCCCCTAGAGGCCTGGACTCCTCAGCCTCCTTCCCACAGCGTTGATTAACACAGGGTCCACACTTACTGTGGGATTACCAGAAGGTAGATAAGCCCAAATAAGGCAGCCAGGATGAGGGCGAGGACAACGGCGCTGGTGAAGTACTCGTCCTGAAGCTGGTGGTACTGTGAAGGAAGGAAGAGAGGGGGTGGGGAAAGAGAGCATGGCATGGGGACAGAGAAAGACAGAGAGAGAACCAAAGGTTAATCAGCCCATCAGAAGACCACCGCCAGAGCCTCGGGGACAAGGACAAAGTCCCCACAACACTTACTTTTTGTTCTCGTTCCACATGCTTGTACTTCAGGGTAAAGAAGTTCAGATCAGCCATCTCCAGCTCTGTCTGGCGGGCTTCGAGGAGACGACTGATGTACCTGTTGACACGTGTACCGGGAGTGGTGTAGACCACATTCGTAGAGAAAGACGAACGGTTTCTGAGCTTTTCCGAGGCTGTTCTCAATGCCCTCCGCTGCAGCCACGGTGGAAATAGAGGAAAGAGTATCAAATGTTTCTTCAGCTTTAGAACAAAAGCACTCATGGGCATTGCCGGCTAGTTACCCTCACCTGCTTTTCAGAACTCTGAGACAATGTCATAGCCCTGCCCCCTGCTGGCCAGAGATGGCACAGGGGGTGTCCTACCACCCAGTATTCAGGTCCCCAGGCCTGGACGAGCAGCCTACTAGCCTATGCAGAGAGGGATGCTGGCACAAGCCCACATACGCAAGAAGGGAGAAGAAGTGCGTTGCGAGGGCAGGTGGTCTCTGCCATTGATGGAGGAATGGCGAGAAGTGACAGTTAGCCAGGGCTGAAAGGAACAGAATGTGAACCCCTCTTCCAGGTACCATGTGACAGGTGCAAGAAGGTCCCAGCTTGTGGAAAGGCAAACCGAGTCTAACCTGTGGTCTGACCCTCAGGGACTCAGCAGAACTCCGATGCTTCGATACCTCAGCTGAAGACAGGTTACTAAGATATTATAGTACAGCAGCAGAAAGGATGCAGCGAACAAACTTCCCCACCATGTTCCAACCAAACAGGAAAACAGACAACACACACACACACAAGGCTATGAGGGTAGAAAGTGAGAGTGGGCTTTCAGAACCCTGGGCCTTAAAGAGAACCATGGGTGGCAAGTGGTCCTGTGGGGGGCATCTATTGTCATATCTATCTCAGGCTAGGAGCCCAGGACTGGAAATGTCAGTGGATGCAGGCCATGAGAAAAGCCACTGTCTCTTGGTCAAATGATCAAGAACGGGAAGCCAGAAAAGCACAAATAACCAACCACACAATTGCAGCCAAAGATCACGTGAAAGTCTGTTCACCAAGCATCCGCAGCTTCCCAATTACACCAGACGTAGCCTACTTCCTGAACCTGCATAACAAAATGGTACCCTACTGCATTGTGTCAGGTCTAAGGACAGCAAAGTACCAGAGGCAGATCACCTTGACCCACACTCAGAAGTAGTTCTTAAAATACAACATCTAGTTCTTGCTCAAAGAAAATAATAATGCAAACATTAACTTACAGGGATCACTTCCTAGTCTAGTATTCATAGCTCAAAGCATCAAAACAAATGGTAAAATCCTATATATCTTAAGAGTTTGAAAGAGAAAGAATGACCTTGCTTAAGACTATTGTCTAGCTTAATTATTAAGTGGGAAAGAGACACAATAGCACTGTTTACAGTACATATTATCAATGACCAAGAAAATCCAAGGTAATTTAAAAAGTCACCGCAATCGGTTTCAATTAGTGAGACAAGCCATTATCTTCAGTAAATAAACTCATAGACGATAATCATCTGTCGCCATTTTTAATCAAAAAAAAAAAGCTCAGGAGACAGCCCAGATAAGGTTCGATCAGACTGGTAACAAGGAAGAAAACACACAGTATCCAGCACTTGGCAACACTCCAAGCTTGCTAAATCGGACACTGCAGAGGCAGAAGTCAGGGTTTATACACCCCATGGACAGAGCAAGATGCCTGGGAGAGCCCAAGCTGGCAGCAGCACTGCAAGATGGAGCAGATGCCTCATTAGCCCAGCAGTCTCACACAGGCCTTGGCTATCCACATACTGCTCACTAAGATGTCCATGAAAAGAGATGTGCCAGCATCCGTAAGCACGATGGTACCTAGAAAGGAAGTCCCTGTTTGCCATTTCGCTGCTTGGGAAGTCAGGCCTATGCCTATGCCTGAAGGTCATTCAGCCACGAAGAAAAAGCCTGGATCCGAATGGGACTCCAAATGCCCAAAGTGTGTCCAGGGCAGAACAGGCTCAGCTCGTGGTCACCACCAGCTTTACATACAAGCTGATTTCCAGAATGAAACAGAAGGTGAGAAGCAATCCAGAACACTTGATTTCTAGATCATGCACACAAGTGTCTCTTATGTGCTTTAAATCAATAAGCTTAGATTTAAAGCTATACAAAACGAGAGAGAGAGAGAGAGAGAGAGAGAGAGAGAGAGACAGAGACAGAGACAGAGACAGAGACAGAGACAGAGACACAGAATGAGAATATGGAGAAATTTCTGGGTGGAGAACAGGGAAATAAATATGTTTCAAATATCAGAAAGCAAGAATAAAGAAAGCCCCCGTGCCAACTGTGGCCCTCAGCAGCCACTTCCGATGACAGCGTTATAACCTCTGACCGGTGGCACATCCACTTAAGCAGAGCCAAGAGGCACCAGATACATTTTACAGAATGCCCAGGAATTAAAACGTGCTTACACCAACAGAAGTATCATTGCCTGCTTCAGTTAGTAAAAACATAAAAGCCCCGGATATCAATGACATCCATATAAGGCATCTCTCCTAAGATTAGAAGTCTGTGCAAAGTCTGAAAACTCAGACTGTCAGTGACACAAGGACACCTGCATGATATGCCGGGGCAAGAGAAGGAGGAACAGCCAGACAAACTGCTTCTACAATCTAATGAAGTTCCTTCAAGCATCCCAGTCCCCAACACTTACGACACGGAGAGGGTCACAGTACTGGGCCTTTATCTGGGGGATGGTGGTGGATGACAAATGTTTTTCATTTGCTTTTCTGGTGCGTTTGTTTGTTTTTGTTTGTTTTTGTATTTTGAGATGTCATCCATAACTAATACCTTCATGGGCAGGAAAGTATCCAAAGGCCATAGAGAACGACTGTAAACGTGTTTGGGGGCCTGGGCTACACTGATGGGATTCATCCCAGAGGTACTAACAGCAGCAGCTGCAAAGGCCAGAGCAGAAACAGCAAGTGTGTGGAAGACTCACTGCCTGGGGGCTCAGTCCAGGGCTAGAGTCTGGGAAAGGAGATTATCTATAAATTCCTTTATTAAATTATTAAAAGGACATCATTTCAGTGACACTTCATAGAACACAGCGGGACAGGCTTCATTCAAGACCTTGCAAGAGGGGCAGAGGTCATGCAAACAGGCTCTTGATTCAATTCAGAGTGTGGCCCAACAGCCGGGGATGTACAGTCAAGGAGAAAGGAAGGCTCTACGGACAGAAATCTACTCAGGGTAGACATCAGAAGTCAGAAGCATTCTGGGTAAGTGAGCAGGATTCCTGAGCAGGATTCCTGAGCAGGTATGGGATGAAGAATCTGGCAGACACTGAAGCTGATGAGAGATTAAGGAGGGAAGATTCTTGCTAAGACTATGAACACCAGATCTCCTGACACCACCACCGTGTGTGTGTGTGTGTGTGTGTGTGTGTGTGTGTGTGTGTGTGTGTGTGTGTATGGGGGGGATGTCTGTGTGTGCCTGTGTGGTCTGCTATCTACATGACTAAGGCTAAACTTCCTACTACCTGTGACAGAAGCCAAGCTTTTAATAATGCAGCCTCCGGTTGCCTGGCACACATAAAGACTAATTCTCCCTGACCCGATCCACCAGGAATGAAGTCCTTCGAATATTATCAGATAAAGTTCTAGCAAAGAGGAGCTCCCACACGCAGATCCTTGTGGCAAGGAACCACCATAAGCAAGAGGCAACAGAGCCTTGCTTTGTCCTGAAAAACACCTCTAACTATACCAGGAAGTTTCTTTAAATGGCATAAAATCAGTGATGTCAGAGAAAGCAGTGGTGGGAAAGGAAACAGGGTGGAGCCAACAGGCACCAGGTAAAGCCAGTGTAACCTCAGAGGGCTACACAGAGAGGGAGGGAGATGGGGAGCCAGCCGACTTCAGGCTCCAGTACTAGTGGATTCAGCGGCTGTGGTCACGAGCATCCACAAGGGGGCATTAGAGCCCAAAAGTGCACCCCATGCTCTTTGGTATGCCTCCAGTAGGAAATAATTGTAGGGCTCTAAGAAGGGAAATCCCAGTCACTGGCCATGTGTGGTTGAAGTGAAGTCCTGGACACCACCACATGCCCAGAAGATCTGAAGACCCACAAGTGACTGCCTGACTCCTCCATGACAGAAAGCCCTGGTGTGGGAGAAGGCCTACCACACTGGAGCCTCGTCCCTGGCTCAGCACTTGCTGCCAGCTTTGCTGTCCCTCTGCATCAAGAACCATGCAGAAAAGGCTCTGGGCATCTGTGGGATCACAGATGGTGACAGGCAAGGCAAAAGGTAAAACAGAAGCAAGCTGCTCAGAGGAAACAGATGTTTCTGGGGCAAGAAACTATCTCTTAGAAAATCTCAGCGAGAGGGCTGAGGAGAAGGCTCAGTGGCTAAAGCAAGAGTCGGGACGGGAACGCAGCTCCCACAGCCCAAGTCAAACCCGGCGGGCACGGCAGCCAGGCAGAGACAGTAGATGCTTTGAGTCAGTTGATTAGTTAGACTTGCAGTCCGGGCGAGCTCTGGGTTCCAATGGAAGACCCTGCTTCAAAGAATAACGTGGAGAACAATTGAAGATGGCCAACATCAACCATCAGCCTCCATGTACATGTGTCCACAGTGCACTCCCCCCAAACACACACACACACACACACACACACGCATTCACACATAATGCACACCACACACACATTAAAATTAAAATTAAATAAGAATCTTGGGCCAGTGAGATGGCTCAGCAGGGGAAGACGTCTGGTGCCAGGTTTGATACCTGAGTTTGGGCCCCAGAACCCACAGAGTAGAAGGAGAAAGCCAGCTCCTGCAAGCTGTCCTCTGACCTCCACATGTGTCCCAGGGGACGCAGGCAAGTGTATGCATACCCACTCACAAACATTATCAAGTTAGAAGTAATTCCAGTGAGCAGACAAAACTGGGGTTATTGTGGTTGTCTGGAATATTTATGAATCCCTGGGTTCAATCCCCTGTGTGAAATAAAACCAGATGAGATGGTACACGTTTGTAATCCCCATGCCTGGGAGGTAGAGTAGGAGAATCAGAAGTTCAAGGTCTATCCTCAGCTACATAGTGAGTTTCCAGGCAAGCCTGTGGTTTCTGACCTGGGAATACAACTCCATAAGGGAATTATTCATAAAAAAACAAAGACTACCTGGAATGTTTAAGAATTTTTCAAACATTGAATAGAAATGTTGGTTGGTAGAGTTGAGAAACCCTTTCCAGAAAACAGAAGGAAAGAGGTGGGGGCGGGGGTGGATCTTGTGTCAGCTCAAGAACTTCAACAGCCACATAATAGGCTTTCCAGGAAAAATGAAGGAAAGCGGGGAACATGAGCTTAGACCTAGATACACACCAAGTACAACACAATATAAAGCCCTGTGGAGCAGCAGCAGCAGCAGCAGCAGCAAGGAGTGCTCAGCCTTCTCTACCTTGTCGTCATCCTCGCAGGTCATCACGTTGGAGAAGGGGATCTCAGCCTTGAACATCTTCCGGCAGTGCATGAGCTGCACCAGCAGGTAGCAGACAGTCTTGAACTTCATCCTCTTGGCTGGTTTGATATCCGAGAGAATCAAGCCTGGGAATATCTACCGAACACAAGCGTAGGGGAAAATACTGTCAGTACCCAGGAATCTGCCACGTACCCAGCAAGGAAGACCCCAAGCCAGAGGAACGCCACTGGGGCTCAGAGTAAATGTCACCTCAAAGCTTCCCTGTCCCAGCATGCTTTGCTCTATACACAGGCCAGAAGTCTAGGTGGTAGGGCAAGCCTCTGCCTAACAGACTGTCACCATGGGGAACAGTCCACTCACCCCATGGCTTTCTCAGGACCAAATGAGCCAATATAGAAGGGAAAGCTCCAGGGCTCAGGACTTGCTTGCTCTTGCTCGGTATCCATCATCCGACACTGAGCCCAAAGCTGTCTCTCCCACAGCAACTCTGAGCCCAGAAAGAACGAGGGACCCAAAGTAGCCCAGTCATCCCCAGACGTCTGACTCCAGACTCTACGACCTCTTCTCTCTTACAGGTCGCCTACTATCTACACAAGGCAGACCCCACACATAGTATCTCCGGGGTCACACCCAGAGGAGCAGCGGTGGGTGCAGGAAGCGAGGACAACTGTTTTCTTTACAACTGTGTTTGGGCAAAGCTGCTTCATGAGTGAATGAGGGGGACTGTCTACCCACCTTCCTCCGATGGGATGGCACAATAAAGAAGGTCTCAATGTTGTGAGTTCTCAGAAAGGTGTTCCTCTCATGGCCATGACCTGGCTCCACCTCGTAGTCCCCGTTCAAGCACGCGAGGGTCGTCTTTGTGATGTGGACCTTCCTACAAGAGAAGAACACAGAGCTGAGTGAGAACTGACAAGTGTGACCGCACAGGTCCTGGGTGAGTCACACTGGGGTCACAACAGAGGTTACTCTGTTCAGGGCAAGATGCCTGAGATGTGCACACTCGTGTTCCAACTCACAGGTAACCTGGGAAGGAAGGACAGGAAGGCCCAGGCAAGCCAAGTGATGGGTGCACACCCGAGAAGGCAGGGCTGGGTCGGTGAAGGATGGAGGATGGAGGATCAGGAAGAGACCGAAAAGAAAGAAAGAACCAATCAGAAGATTGGAACAGAGACAACGAGAACAAAACAATTAGAGTTTAAAAGGGGAGAAATTTCACAGTCAGACCAATAAGAAGCTGAAGGTCATGGTTGCTGGTGGGCAGAGGGCAGAGGGCAGAAGGGCAGAGGGCAGAAGGGCAGAGGGCAGTAGAAAATAATATGGGAACCTCAACCCCTGCTTCTCTGACTCATGGAACTTCAGGCCATCTCTCCACTGCACTTCTCCTGGATTCCCTATAGGGAATGTTCATCATGTTCAAACTCCACAGATGACTGAGAAATGAGCAAGTGGGCAGGACATGACTGAGTCACTACAGGAAGCTCTAAAGTCAGAGTTCCCCATGTACAGGTTTGGGAAAATAAAACACAGAGGTAATACGATTACATGGGAATAGCCCATGTATCAGGACAAATCCCCATGCACAGAAAACCATCTGGTCCACACTGGTTTTCTGCAGGTGTGCACTGGACCTCAGCTGGGTCCCCTGGAGTGTCAAAGCAGAACTTACCCAAATACCCTCAGGATTCAGGCTTGAAATGAAGACTCCAGCAAAGGCACTCAGCCATCTTCCACCCAGACTCCAACTTACCCTGGTAAGCCAGCAGCCTCCATGACATTGGCCAGGGTCACGTCATTGGACCATACGTCATACTGCCACTTCCGTAGGCCCAGGACACCACAGAGGACCCTGCCGGTGTGTAGGCCCACACGCATGTTCAGGTCTACTTCAGTAGCCTCAGCCACGGATCTGTAACACAGTTATAGGGCACGGGGCTGAAGGTTGCCTGGCTGCTCCCTCAACGGGCTGCTGTGGGCTGCACCCTGAGGCCGCAGGCATAGGGCAACGGTCTGTATGGAGTTGTAACATGACAGATACATGGAGGTCTGGTCAGAGGAGCTAAAACTCAGTCGTACTAATGTTCAGTGAGCTCTGTGAGCTCCCAAAATAGACTTCTTGCCCTTCCTTATCAGGGATGTTCCCAAAGGGAACTGAGTCCATAACCTCAATGTAGGAAACGGTTCTGAGGAAATGGTTCTGGGGAAGTAGACGAGACACAGTGGGTGCAGAGGGAATTAAGGACTGGGGAACCCCAGTTAATCTGACCAACTGAGGATCCAGCACTATTGGCCACGGAGACTCAGCACCCTGGCGTGTAAGCCTGGGTCTGCTGACATTAGCTCTGACAATCTCTGCAGATTCTTCAGAGCTTTGCACCTCAATGCAGGTAAACCGCCTCCCGCCGGCTTTCTCTTCACTCCACTAATAGAGAATGCCAAGGAATGTTCCACGAAGGACCCTGGTAAGTACAGCCAAGCCCCTGTCACTGAGGCTGTGATCATATGGCAAACCATACAGCCTTCAGTGGGCCTCAGCCCCCTCTGCCCTCTGCCCTTTGTTATCACCTAGGAGGGCTCTGGCGGCCACATTTTCAGTCATAAAATAACATGCATGTATTGACTCCTTCCTCCCTCTACCTTCTCCCTGACTTCTGTTTACAAACTGCCCACCCTGGTCCCAGCAGGAACACCTGCACAGCATATCTCTGCACCCTCTGGCTAGCCCCCAGGGCCCCACCAGGTGCTCCCTTGAGTGGTCTTCTAACAGGACAGCTGTCCCTGCCTCTGTGTTTGGGTAGGCAAGATGTCAGAGCCAGATGCATCCCAAGAGCAGGGACCTGCATTGCTAACACTGATCAGTGAGTTTCGATGACCTCCAGAAGAGCATGTGCAGGTCAGACTATTGTTAAGGCTTTAAGAGCCACTTTGTTTTACACGTAAGTGAAACTTTAAAAATTTTAACTTTATTCCCAGGTGTCTGCCAATCTCTGGTAAGAGACCCTAAAAATAGAATTTGAATTTCAAAATCCACATGAGCAATGTTCGAGGAGACACCTTAGTGTTCTAGGATATATTCACCACTTCTGTTTCTGCAGCCACAAAAGGCAAGGCAGTCTGGGGACTGCTGGGACATGCATTTGTCCTGTCCTCAAATGTCCCCAGGCTCCCTTGGGCCTTCCAAGCCAGCAGTTCTGGACCCATGAAAGCTGGGATCTGCCAAAGTCCACATGGCCCCACATGTCTGGCACCCGGCAACTTCTGCCAACACTCAGTCTTTCCTGGCAGCTTCTGCCTCTGGTAAATCACAGCTGACACCATCGAATCCACAGCACCCCAGAGATTGTCTTCTAAAGAGACTGCACATCCAGCTGTTTGCCTGTGGCTCCGCTCGGCTCCCTGTACACAGGCACGTTCTGTCCAAATCCAACAAAAAACCCTTCACTTTCCAGGACACCGAGATTTCCGGACTCCTTTGTTCATCCTCCATGTCTTTCTTGTGTATGATCTCAGAGATGCTTTTTTACCACAGGTATTTTCTATGAAGGAACAATGCAGCCCTGGCCCTGACCTTTGGTGCTGGATCCCAATAGGATGAAGCCAACCCTCCCCCCCCCCCCCCAGGAAACTGGCTGACATAAAACCCAGAGCAAAGATGAAAGGCCGAATCTCTGTTCTGTTCAGCACAAACCTACTGAGTTCACGCCTCTTGGCCATTCTTCCAGGCACTACAGATACAGCTGTGTACACAATGGAAAAAAAAAAAAAAAAAAAAAAAGGAAAAGGGAGGAACGGACACTCTAAAGGGTGATTTGCTGTCGGCTAGGCAGAATTTTTCCAGAAGTGATGACAATGCATTTGCCTGAGGCAACCCCTAATCTCCATCCTAGAGACTAGCATGATAGAAGAACATGGCAAACACTTTCAACCCAATATGTCCAAAGTGCATCCTGGACACGTGGGCTCTTAACTGCCCCTCCAGGGCCTTGGCTTCACCATCTATAGAAATGCACTCATCAGCTATATTATACAGGCTAGGGATCCCCAGGTCCCCTAAACGTTATGACAGATTCTGTGAGGAGAGTGGAATTTTGGGAAGACACACAGCACCCTCCACCCCACAGAAAACTGCTTCTTAAAACTATCCATGAGGCTGACTCTAAAACCCAGAATCCAGTCATTAGACAAAGTAACCCTCTAGGTTGGTCTATACCGAGAAACTGTGGCGTGTGCTGAGGCTCTCACACACACAGCTTAAGGAAGAGATATCTGAGCTTCAGCCTGGAGACCTCCGGCTAGTGACTTACTAATGGCACAGGCCGCACCAGCTCAGGGTAAACCACTTGGGGAAAACCTGTGCATTCCCATTAGCTTACTTCATCGCAGCAGTTGACAGACACACAGCTCAAAAGCAAGGGCACTGCTAGAGAAAAATCTATTTAGGAAAAAAGGTACACTGTGCACTTGGAGGGCATGTGGGAGAAGACCGTGGTCATTGTTCCCATCTCACGTGTGACAGCAGGGGCTTCCTGGTGACGGAGACAGACTTTGGACAGGCTCACGGGCAGCCCAGCAGAGGGAATCCTGGGGAAACCCGGCAGTGGAGGGCCTCCCTCTTTGGGGATGGCTCCTTCTGTCTGGAGGCTGGTGAATCAGCCCCTGCAGAGGCTGCTGAAATCCTCCCACTCAGCTCCTGCATCCGAGAAACCCTCAGTACTTCCTCACAACCACCGCTTCTCCATTCACAGGCAAAGGATGGAGCGTTCCAGGAAAATGAAGCTCACCCCAGGCTGGGAAGGAGGAACCTGCCGGCTCCTCTGCAGCCTCTGCAATCAGAGGTCCTGGGATCATTCAGAAAAATGGAGAGGGAGGGGTACAAGCAGAAAAGGGAGAAAGCATAGATGACATGAGGGTGGGAAAAGGCCCCCGACCTCTTCACCAGCAGGAGAAAAGTCCCAGTGAGCTCTGCCACAGGAGCCTGTCCTTGTGGGCATCTGGGAGCGGAGCTCAGGAGGGGTTACTCTAATGCCTAAGCAGCAGAGAAGTCCTTGAGAGGCCCATCAATGTAAGGCCAGGGGTAGCCTCATCCCTAGGATGAGGGAGGAGCCTGCCCTGCCAGCCCTGCCACAACATTTGAGAAGATGGCTCTAAAACCCTTTCTTCTAGGGTATTGCATTGCAAGGGTGTATAGTCAAGAAACACAGATGCTCTACAATTTAGCTTAGCAGGGGCTCGCTGTCCCACTCTGGGTCCACTCCAGAGCTGTCTATGATTACAGGACTGGGGCACACAATGCCCTTGACCTCTGAACCAATCAATGAAAAGAAAACAGGCATGCGTGGCCTGAGTTTAAAGGTTAGAAAGGAAAAATTAAGTAAATGTTTGTGTCTACCCCATAGATACGAAGATCCGAGGCGGTAAGATAACTAGATTTTATACAGTCACTGACAAGGAAGGGTCCTGATGCTCAGGCTGGGGAGAAATCAGGTCCAGTCTGAGAGCATTCTATCTGCATCTTCGTCTGGAACAATGCTTGTCCTGGCTCTTACAGTGACTGCAGGCCTTTCTTCTCTAGGCCATGTTCCTTTCCTGCACTAGCCCATCCTGTACGCACAAGTGTCAAAATGGATTATCACACTTTCAACAGCCTGCAATCCTGTTGCAGTTACTGCCAGCAAAGCCTCAACTGGACTGAGCAGGTGACCTTGGAGCCCTGACACAGCACTGTCAGGGAATAGTAGCCTACCCACTACCCTTTATCATTGTACCATGAATCTAAGAGATGTGCGGGAAATGGTTCCAGGAAAGAATTCCAGAATCTTCCAATAACCACACTGGTCTTTGGGTCCAGTCAGAACTCTCCAACCTACAGAAGACCTGTGGCCCCTGAAAATGGGCAGTTCTGGCCCCCAGGCTCAGCTATTGACCGGCGAGCCCTGGGACTGGGCTACGCTGTCCATCACTCAGAGATCTTTTAGAAAACGAGGTCATTTCAGAATCAACAGAATCCAAACCCTTCAAGTCCTCTGGCTTCCTCTAGATAGTGGGAGCTATTCCCAGTCCAGATGGCTCCAGACAGAAGGAAGATGTAGCTAAGGGCAAAGGCACTGCCCCCACATTGGTGCATACAGCACAAGGCCCAGCATGGCCTCTGCACGTGCGTGTGCTCCAGCATTGACTCCACTCATGCTCCTCACGCCACAGTGGATCCAAAGTCCCTAGACTCTCCACTCCAAGGTCAAGAAACAAAAACGCATGAACATCCTGCTCTGCCTGGACATGCTAGTCCTCTTGATAAACATGTTCTGTCTTGTATGTTTCTGTGCACCCCTCTGAAACAGGAACAAACACAGGCTGGTATGGCCAGAAGGGAAGGTGCCAGTTGCCATATGGAATCTTCCTGGGAGATCTAGAAGCCAGCCAATGCTGAGCACACATGGGCTATCCCTGGCTCTGTGCGATTCCCACAGGAAGAAAGGCTGTGAGCAGTCTCTTGGATCAAGAGTCAGAAATTCAGGTCATATAGAACTCTAGGATTGTGTCATTTTGAGGCTGAGGTACTTTTAAATGGAGAGGAAAGCAGTCCAAGAAGGCTAACACAAGGCTGCTCAGTCCCAGGGCTCACCAGCTCCTCATGACACGGCCAGAGACACAGAGTCAGAGAGTTTCTGCTGAAATCCTGGGGGAGCAGTGAGGAGACCATGAAGCAGAGCAAGTTGGGCAAGGTGGCGAGATACAGGCTCAGCCTCAGCAGGCAGATGTGGTATTTCCTGAGTAGCCACCAGACAGGGCCCTCCATAGAAATGCCTTAGAACCCAGGCACATGCCAGCCTCAAAAGAGAGACTAGGAGGAAAGAAAGTCCTGAGGCCCATGTGAGAAATAAGGTTCCTGATCATGGAGAGACCAAGCAAGAAGTAAAATTGCCAGGGAGAAAGGACAGGAAGGGATTCCTGCCTCCAGGACACATCCATTGTG
>NC_034602.1:22268702-22276174 GCF_900095145.1 Mus pahari
GGTAATAGTTGCACAATAAACCATTCTTGGTGTTAAATAAAACCAAGTGAGAACTACGCTTTTGATGGCAGCCTCTGCATCTCCTCAATGCCTATTTTCAGAGCCAGAGGATTTGATCCACGTTGGCTTCACGCTAGGAAGTCCAGGCACACAACACTCAGATGAGGACAGACATCAAAGACCCTCAGATGACTGCACTGTGTGGCACAGCTCCGTGGAGTCCACTTTGAAAACACATCCACCATTCAGATCTAATTTCATGTTTAAATTTACTAAACAACTGTTAAACAACTTTCTCAAATACTGTTAACAAATGCCAGGCTAAGCAGGGGGTCAGCATTGCACCTGGATAGTGAGAGGTCCCTGGCCTGTCCAAGGAAAGATGGTACCAGAGCTAAACAGGTAGCTAGCTCCTACTGCTGTCCAAAGTTGCCCAGGCCCAGAACTGCAGAGACTCTGCATTCTGATTGGAATAAAGAAAAAGAGGTGGAGAGGGAGGAGGAGGAGGAAAAAGAAGAGGATGTGAGGGGCTTAAAGTCACACTGAGTTCTTGGAACCAGAGACCAGAGCTGTCTTCTCCCTCCCAGGCTGGGAAGGCACAGCCGGCCAGAAGCAGGGAGAAGCCTTATGCTTGGCTTCTCACGTGAGGTCCGGAGCGCCCCAGGCAGCTGATAATCTTACCAACTACAGCCTTGCCTGGGTGGATAGCACAGGACAGAATCTAGGATGTCAGCCTCCCCATTACCCCTGACAGGGGCTCTGACCAAGGGACGGGTCAGGGAGAGAGAGAGAGAGAGAGAGAGAGAGAGAGAGAGAGAGAGAGAGAGAGAGACTGCAAGGCTCCAGCAACTAATAAAGTATGGGGAAGTCTGGAGGTCTTAGTAAAGCTATGATTCTATGCAGAAATTATCAAATTCAAACCTTCCAATTTGCAAGTCTAGGAAGAAGTAAAGAGTTGGGAAGCAGATGATGAGTCCACATCCCTAAGAGGCTCAGTCTCTAGTGCTAGAGTCAGTCCTAAAACATCCTCTCAATGTGGCCCAATTCTGAGAAACTGGCATACCCAGCGCCACAAACGCCCTGGTGCAAGGAGATGTGGCAGGCAAGAGTGAATCCAACTAGTTGTTTGCTTGTCTGTCTGTTTGTTTGTTTGTTTGTTTGTTTTACCCAAAGTGCTGCACTCAAAACCACAAGTGAGCCTAGAGAGCTGGCTCAGCAGCTAAGAGAACAAGCTGTTCTTCCAGAGGGCCATGGTTTGATTCTCAGCACCCACAGGGCAGCTCACAACCATCTGAACTCCTGTTTCAGGGGTTAGAATACACACTTCTAGGTTCCCACTCGGGAAGCCAGACACCCACTCGGCACACAGACATGCATGCAGGCAAAATACCCATACACATAAAATAAAATATGCATTTTTTTTTATTTTAGTAATTAAAGCCCAGACTGGCGAAGTCCTACTAGGATTGTAATACTAGTTATGTTTGAAATAGGACATTTGAGAACACCGTTTCTATTAAAGCAAAGGTCAGGTGGCCACTGAAAACAGTCACCTGCTACACCCACCGTTAGAGGGGAGGCACTATCCCAGTGTATATATATATATATATATATTAAAATGCATGGAAAGTTAAGTGACAGAGGGGAAAGACCCAAGATCTCTACAGACATCTGTCCATCATCAAGAAGGACCAGATTAGCCAAACACCAGAGGTTTCTCTAGTGTTAGGAAGGACAGAGAGGAACAGATCTGCACTGCACTCAGGAAGGAGTGTGTGTGTGTGTGTGTGTGTGAGAGAGAGAGAGAGAGAGAGAGAGAGAGAGAGAGAGAGAGAGAGAGAGAGAGAGAGAGAGAGAGCACAAGATCAAACCCAACACTGAAACACTGATGCTTAACCATCTCTGTAGGAGGAAGGGGCAGAGAGGCCTCTTGCAAGTTATCTCAACTGTTTTCACCATGGAACTGGACTTTGTAAGTATTTTGAATATATACAAAAAAGACTGGTTAAGAAAAAAATAATATCTAAAATCCAAACTAAAAAGGAATAACCTGTTACCACATGGGAAAGATGGCCACCCAGAGAAAAATTATTCCCAAGCACATGAAAACACTACCTCGCCATCTCGCTGGCAACCTTAGCCAAAGGCGAAAGGTAGGAGACATTAAGGTGAACGCAGTCTTATTCTTGATAACTCATAATGCTGTTTTGGAGCTACTACACGGAACGGAATGAAACAAATAACATTGCCCCTCTTTGTCCAATTTATGCTGCTACGGCAGATGATTAAAGACTAGGTGATTTGTAAAGAGCTGAAACGTATTTCTTACACATCTTGAACTAGCTGAGAGAGGCCCATGTTCAGCAAGAGCCTTCATGCTCCCAGGGTGGAAGGCAGAAGGGCAAGAGAGGGCATGAGGCAGAGGTCAAGAGGGACCAAATGTGCTTTCTAACAACTTGCTCCTGTGATAACTAGTCCAAGAGAGCACTAACCCGTTCCTGAGAGAGCACTGAGGTCTAGCCACAGATAAGGCCCCGACTGCCTCTTTTGTTAAGTTCCCAAAACAAGAACCTGGGGGGGTGTGTTCAAACAACAGCACTTCATTAGAATCCGTAGCATCAAGGAGAAGATGTAAATGAAAGGAGGAGGGGCTAAATGAAATTAAAATACCAATATGGCTCTTCCTTTCTCAACGGACAAGAGCATGGCACTGAGGGGAACAGAATGGCACACGGTCTCTCTTGTATTGAGGATTGTGAGCAATGCATTTCCTTCAGTGGCACTAGCTTCTAGTGTGTTTGCATTCAATCAATCCATAAATTAAAATCCAGGGGCCCAATCCAGAACTGAGTCCACCTCGCTCGCATGCTGATATGAACAAGTCAGTCGTAAAGAGCCAAACCCAGGCGAGGTGCTGGGGAAAATGCGGCTGTGTCCAGTTTGCCTGGGCGGGATGGGATAATGGAATCCTGGCAGCGCTGGCTGAGCAGTCTCAGATGGCAAAGCTGCGTGCCATCTATGAAGTCAGGTGATGTCTAGAGAGCAAACTGGGCACAATTAGTCACTGCTGACCCTACGCTGTGGGTGCGTGGAACTCATTACATTATTCTCTCTAGCCTGGTGCATATGATGTCTGTGTTTCCACAAGGTTTCAAAGGTCAGAATCCTGAGGTCAGAGTTGGTAACGGTCCATACTGCATCCTGATGTCTAGAAAAAACAAAAAACAAAAAAACAAAAAAAACCCCATGCAGTCCACAGTAGGGACTTGGTAGCCATTTTCTAAATGAACACTTATTACTAGATGCCTTTGCCCTCCCCCCACTTCCCCACAGATGGACTGAGGGGTGAATGCCTCTCCTCCTGCGCGTGGCATCGACTTCTTCCCCATTTGGCTCCTCTGCTCCTCGACATCCTTGCCACCATTTCCCAGTCAACTCCTGACCTCAAATCCCAACTCAGCAGACTTCTCTCTGCCGCCCACTCCCTACCTATCCAGCACACAGTCCAATCCGGCTCTCCTTCCAAGTGCCAGATGCCTGCTCTCGACGTACCCTGCAGCCAACTAACTCAACACGTTGTCGGTCTTGGCTTTCACAATCAACTTATAGAAGACTCAGAGTTTCTTTGTCTCTGTGCCCCAGCCCAATCTGTGCTTGACAATACATGGACCACGCCAGTGTGCTCTAACAGCACTACTGGTGTGGATACAGCTAGCCAGCCCTTTCACTTCAGCCCTCCGTGGCTTTGAGTAGCTTCTTTATATTTCTCAAGCAGGGAAACTGAGGCACGACAAGTGAAGGTGATGCAGTCGAATGTCTGTGGCTGCACAGTGAGCCCTGCCTCGGAGTTGAAGCCCACAGAAAGGTTTCATGGGGGCAAAGGTCAGGAAGAGTATAGGACAATGGGTGGCAGTGAGCAGATTCCTGATGCTCCTGGACCCCAACAGACACGGTTCTGGCTACTCACATAGATTGAGCGAGTTCTTCTGGAAATACCCAGAGTTGACAGAATACTGGAGAACAGTACCTTCAATAGCTCAGACCATATTAGCTTCAACTCTAAAATTAGTCAAAATGGCCATACTGTATCCTGGAGTCAAGAGCCTTTGTCACCAGCATGCATGAATGTCTTAATTTTGCCCTAAAGCAAAGTAAATTAACACAAGTGACCCCAACTCAGGCTCTGGTGTCAACCAACACATTCATCTCTGCAATGACTCCCGGAAGAAAGACTGGATGGGATGGAAGACTTATTTTGACTCAGACTCACAGTTCTCAGCTCTGTGTCCACCAGCTCTGCTGTTTGTACACTACAGTGAAGCAGAGCATCATGGTAGAGAGGGAAGGGAGGTGCACTGTCAGACACCCATCATGCCATGAGGTGAGAAACAAGACAAGGGATCCAAGACATGATACCATCTTCAAGGGCAGGCTTCCAGACGCTGCTTCTTCCAGAAGAACCTCAAGAAACTCCCAAGACAGCACTGCCAGCTGGGTGCCAAGCCTTCAGCACATGAGCCTTTAGAACAATAGTTCTCAACCCAGGGGTCTGATGACCTTCTCACAGAGGTCACCTAAGACCACTGGAAAACGCAGACGTTTACACTACAATCCATAACAGTAGCAACACTACAGTTGTGAAGTAACAACAAAAATAATTGTATGGGTGGGGTCACCACCACATGAGGAACTGTGTTAGCGGGTGGGCAATGTTAGGAAGGCTGAGACGCACTGTTATAGATCTCTGGATTCATAAGGGCACTTGTTAAAGTTATCACCTCAGTACTTCTCTGAAACCCCTGTGGATCATTAAGTGTGTCCATGTTCAGGGACAACTTTGACTACAACAAGCCATCCGCAGATCCAGCATACACCGAGCACAGCTCAGATCTGGAAAGTGGGGTCCTGGGAGAGGAACTTTATCATGGGGTGGATAACCTGTGCAGCCAACTGTTGTATGACTCAGTCAGTATTTATCAAAGCGGCCACTCACACTACCTTAATTCTAAATTATTCTTCTGACCTGAGCCAGGCAACCGACAACCTCCATCATGATAAGCTCCCACTGGGGGGCAAAGGATTCCAGGAAGGTTCAGACAGAAGACCGTACCAATGGGCTCAAAATGAGCACTGGGTGACCCAAGTGGTAAGAGGCCATGCTTAGATTGGTTCTCTCTACAGATACACAGTGTACTATGATCTCACCATGCCACACCCTACCTCCAGGATGGAGCCAAAGGCCTCGGGTGCATATTCCAACCAGCTCATGTTCCCATTAAGAAAAGCAACATCCAGAGAAGTGTCCTTGTCTCTCCACAGTGGGTGTGGAGTAACAGAGCGCACTAGGACAAGCATCTTTTCATCATGTCAAAGAGATGTGCCAGTTCCTCAGAGACACAAAGGAACAATGCACATCTAACAGCACTCAGTAACTGGGGGAAAGGTCCTAAACAATTACTCTCATCTGGGAGCATCAACTGTGGCTAATGAGGCAAATAAACCATCCGCTAGTGTTGAGATGAAGGCAAACAAGCCCTGTGTTTGCTTACCTTCCAGCAAAGACCTTCAGAGGGAGAAGGGGTTGGGGCTGCAGGTGTGGGGGATTTTCCATGCCTGCACTTCCCAGAGGCCACCCTGCATCTCAGTGTCAGGGACTCAGATGCAAGAGGAGCCATGAGAAGCCCCTCTGAACAGACTCCCACAGCTCAGAGGAAAGCATCCAGGGAAGATGACAGGACGCTCACAGGGAATGGAGCCAGGGAATGATCTTACAGCAGGGGGCCCATCTCAACTTGAGCTTCCTACTTTAACAGGGGAAGTGATCAAAATTGAACTCACTAGATGAAAACGACCACTAAGAGAGAAATTACACTGAGTGGAGAAGCTGGTCAGACACTGCAGAAGAAAGCAAATGCTGTTCACAATGAAACGGAGGGGAAGGCTGAGGGGAAACAGGCTTCGCAACCATTTTAGGAAAATCACGAGTGCCGGAAGGATCACGTTCGGTGGAAGCGATGGCACACAGAAAGAGTATTTGGAAGCAGTGAACTGACCGTTTCATTGTTTCTGAATTTGATGTAACAGTTAAAGCCACAGATATAAGAGGTTCAGTAAACAGCAAGTATAAGAAACAAGGGCACCGAGACACATCAAAAATCAAACCTCTTAGACCAGGTGATGAAGAGAAAACCCTGAAAGTAGATAGAAGTGGGGCAGGGGGCTCCTGAAGGAGCAAACAAGTCAGAGCATCTCTCATCCAAGATGTGTCAGGGCCAGCGCAGCGCCCTCAGAGTGGAAAGGGAGCCAGGGAAACAAACGGGACAGACGGCCTAGAGCTCTACACCCAGGAGGAATGCACTGCCCAATGAAGAGCTTTTCAGAAACACAGGAGCTGAGGGAACACATCCCCAGCAGCCAGGCACATGCGAAAGCAGATCCCTTAGGCGAAGAAACACAACCCCAGAAATCTTCACCGCACGAGCACCCAGCCACAGAGATGATAACTGTTCGGGTAAATAGCAAGACTCTGTGCTGCTGAAATCTCTTTAAAGGAGAAGGCAGTGCACAGACAAAATATTAACAAGGCAAAATGGAGTTTATTCTATGTAATAAGATAAAGTAAACATATGTGTGTGTGTGTGTGTGTGTGTGTGTGTGTGTGTGTGTGTGTGAAATCGTTGCCTTGAATTTAACTTTCTCTCTTTGGCTCAAACACAGTGAGAGTGCAGCCTATACAGGCAGCTAAAGCAAGGATTGCTAATCAGAAAGAAGGTGGAGGAGGAGGAAGAAGAAGAGGAGGAAGAAGAGGAAGAGGAGGAAGAGGAGGAGGAGGAGAAAAGCAAAACTAAGCTCAGACCAATCTTTACAGAAAAGGCAGAATGGACCAAAACTCAGGGTTCAGAGGAAGATGACTTCCTGACAGCAGTGAGAAGGGGTGTCAGAATGACGATGGTAGCAGGGAAATGGGGCTATGTGCCAACAACTGTTTCCTAGACCAAAGGGCCATTTCTTAATAATAAAGAAGTCAGCCGATCAAGAGTGAATAACAATCTGCTGTTCAATTAAAAATGAAATTACATACGATAAGAAAGGATGAAGCAACGGCTATAGAACGTGAAAGGGGACCTCGAATTATTCTGAATGCGTTAATACACAGCTCCAACAATGTAGAGAGCACACAGCCGGAGCAGTCATCGAGATGGAGAAGATAAGGCATGATCCGTCCCATCAGCCTGTGGGCCTGGTGTATTTATAGAACATGCTGTTGACAGGAAAAGGCTACAGGAGCGGAGCGCACCTTATGTTCAAGTGTGCACAAGTCCTTTGCCAAATAAACCAGGTTCCTGGCCAAAATTAAAAAAAAAAAAAAAAAGTCAAGTCATAAAACGTGTGTTCCCTGGCCTAAAGTATATCTGATGGAAATCAAAACCAGGAAGATTAGAGCGAGGGTTTTGTCAGTGTGTGCAGCCTTG
>NC_034602.1:22277279-22278986 GCF_900095145.1 Mus pahari
AAAGCCACCAATGAAGATCTTAGCACAGATGGGGAAGCTCTAGAGAAAACAGTGGCCAATCAAAGCCAAAGACCTAAGAAAGAGAACGCAAGAGGTACAGAGAGGTCCCAGGAACACATGGGTGGTTTCACACGCTACAATCAAGCATGCAAGTGCTAAACTAGCAAAGGAAACAGGAAACCCGGACCATTCCTATAGACGCATGAGGTGGAAAACAGTCAACACACAACTGGAATTCCAGATTTTAAAAATCCCTAGGAATAAAGAAAGGGAAGCTTGTTCGACTCAACAAACGCCTCCACAGAACCCCCACTGGTAAGATGATTCTTAATCACAAAAAAATGCAGCGAACCTCCCTGGAAACAGCACAGGACAAGGACGCCATTCTTACACTTGCGCCTGACATTTTACCGGAAGCTCAAGCTGGCAAAATAAACCAAGAAAATGAAACTATAAGATCTCTCTGCGGGAAAGAAAGAAACTAAGGCGTATTCATGTGCCAAAGTGATTGTCTGAGTGGACAGCCCAGTGGAAATTTCAAAACTGTAGAAGAAATCTGTTTATTGAAAGTTTCAGAACAATAAATCAATACATAAACATAATTTATATTTTGCTCTGTAAGTAAAAAATAAACAAACAGTTATAAGTTAAAATTTGAAAATCAACTGAACTATGCTATCAAAAGTAGGATCTACTTAGGGACACATCCGAAGGAAAATCTGAAACATGAAAAAGGAAAAAAAAAAGAAACATTTGAATGTTGAAAAGTCATACTTTTCTGATGGAAAATTAAACAAGTTGTATCAACAGAGAGATAAACTATGTTCCTGAGTCAGCTGTCTCTACATCTCTAGGTACTGGTTCTCACCAGATTCGTGGTGTGGTTTTAACAAGTAGTCTTTGTTGTAGAACCAGAGATAATTCTAAAAAATTTTTATTAAAAAAGTGCAGGGCCTGAAGTAGCCAGATTCACCTTCGAAAAAGAACATCACAGTTTATGGGATCCTAAGACCTTATCACAGACTGCCATGAAGCTATAGGATCAAGGTATAGCTAGGTGTCAAGACAGGCACATGGAGCAATGGAATAGAATTAAAAATCTAGGAAAAGTCATATCCAGCTACATATGGAAAAGTGAGTTTCCTAAATATCTGACAAGATGACTAGACAAGTGGCTAGTCTTCCCAGCAAAATGTTGAGATCCTACAGGCAAATAAAAAAAATCTTTGATCTATACATCACATAGTATAGAAAAGTTAACTCAAAATGTATCCTAAACAGTATCGGGAAGTCATAGGACCTTGGTGAGGCGAACAGCTTGATTAGATTTATTTAGCCCTACTGGCTGGTGCAGGCTCGGCTTAGGTAGCTGGCAAGCAAAACAAGGGATCAAGATTAGAGGCCCTTCTCTGCCACTGTGTTTCCCTACCCTAAGAACAATGTCTATGTAACGTTATAGAGAACATAAAGACATGGAGATTTTCCAAGAGCTACATTGTATTTGATGGCGGATCTACTTGGGTTTCTGAGGACGGTTGCTTTCAGTTTGAATCTAGACCTCACAAAAAGAGTAACTACATTCATCTGTTCTGCCATCCCTGATCCAGTCTGAGTCTTTATGTAGCCAGTCCCTGTTTAAGGAGCTCTCCTTCATCTGTGTGTGTGTGTGTGTGTGTGTGTGTGTGTGTGTGTGTGTGTGTGTGTGTG
>NC_034602.1:22279427-22284895 GCF_900095145.1 Mus pahari
GTGTGTGTGTGTGTGTGTGTGTGTGTGTGTGTGTGCACGCATATATATATATATATATATATATATATATATATATATATAACATATATGTGTATGTAACACATATATATGTATATAAATATACTCTATATAACCCTCAAAAATATCTATGATCTCCCCTTAACTAGGCAATAAAAAGATGAATCACCATAGATGTGATTTAGCTAAAGATCTGAAATAGGAAAAGCCCTCAGGATGGGGGTGGGGAGAGCCATGGAGGAAGGGGAGGAGGGAAATCGAGAGACAAGCGCACAGACAAAAAGGCGGAGGGAGACCAGGCTGGGGTGATCTGCAGGAGCCAGCAGAGGCAGAGAGGCCCTGAGAAGCCAGCGTAATGACAGACATTGGGCAAAGACAGTTCATACACATCACAAAATTGGCAATTCATTAAATAAATGAATGAATGAGTAAATAAATAACAAGCAGATACACAATTTAAAATTTCCTACTCTTAAGGCTATACTATTAGAAGGAAGAAAACCTACAAAAAGTCACAAGTCGTGTATCTGAAGAAGAGCTTGCTTGTGGGCTGTTACGAAGTTTTAGGTGGGGCAAAATGGCACACAGTGATGATCTCAACAGCATTCAGGCTAAGACAGGCTGATATGTGTTTGAGGCCAGCTCAGACAACATAGTGAACCCATAACTAAAACAATTAAAAATTTAAAAAGTGAATAAAAAGTCAATTATGAATAAAGAAAGAATGAAAAGGACAACTGCTGTATGACTATGGTATCTCCTGGGAAAGCATCGAGGACAGGCTAAGCGGATTTATCTTATTCATTCTAAACACTTATTGTACGTATTCCCTACCTTTTCTACGAATGTTGGTCATATCACATCTATAGCCAGCTTTGAAATAGTATTGGCTGAATCACAAGAAAACACATTCAGGAGTCTGACAAATGCAGGTTATGTGACAAATCCCCGGGACCATCGCTGCTATGAGGGAGGGTGCTCTGCATGTGTGTGGTGGGTCAGACAGAAACCGTTTACCGTCCTCTCTATTTCCCCATGAGAAAGAGGTAAGACAGCTACCAAGACATCCTCTACTGAACAAACAGGTTTACTCTGAAGGCAGTAAATTTCCTTTCCGTGTTTATTACATGTGTGGCTTTCCCTGTGATTATATGATTGTTTGCTTTTAAGTTAGGTCTATAACTCTGATTTTGTGAGGGAAATTCCATCTTATATTCTAGTGGTTTTGTCTATTTTACATTTTTTTTCTCTTTGGGGTTTCATGTATTTTAGCATATCAACTATATATGAGTAGTATGTATGTAGGCTTATGTATATGTGTTTGCCTATGTATATAGTGTGTTGATTTTTTATGAAATTTAATGTTGCATAATGTTAATGTCACAACAATCCATTGAATAAATCCTCTGTGAAGTAAAACCAAAATAATTCAATATTTACATAGTCTAAGGGTTGACTAACTATTGTTGGTTCAATCTTTATATTTTGTCTGTTTCTTAAAATTTTAGAGGCTGTTTTGATTGGCATATAACCTTATAAATAATAAACAATAGTTTTCAACCAACCCAATTTAAAAAGAAGGATGGTGGAAAGCCCCTGACTGGCTACTCATCCAAAGATGATACATGGATGGCCAATAAACAGTTAAAAGATACTCATGGTTTTTACGAGGGAGACCACACACCCACTGAAAAACCTAGCCACAGCAGCAGACAAAGATGCAGAGAAACTAGAACCCAAACATTGTGGCTACAGACAAGAGATGGCAATAGGCAGTCTGGAAAGGACTGGGCTCATTTCTTAAAATGCTAAACGTAATAAACTCAGCACACTTTGTCAGCGCCTCCTCCTACGTACTTACACAAGAAAACGGAAGGCACTCACCCGCACAAACCCTTACACAAAGACGCTCGCAGCAGCAGCAGCAGCAGCAGCAGCAGCAGCAGCAGCAGCAGCAGCTTTATTTGGTGTAACCTAGCCCAGAAATAACCCAGATGCCCATCAGGCTATGAACAGACAACAAGCTTTGATTCAGCCAGACAATGGGATGCTTCTAGGCGCTGGAGTACTTTCTCTGAAGGGCCCTCCACGCCACCACTAGAACAGCAGGGAATGAGAAGCCGGAGAAGCAGAAAGGAGAGCTAGGTTTGTTCTTCAGAAGGTATGCCCCAAGAGAAAGCTGTTGTAGGATGTGCGATGTTTAGGCAGCACCCAGAAGTGAACACAGCCATCACCCCGCACCCTATTGTGGACATCACTCAGAGGGCACCCACTCAGGAGCCACACTTGAGGCCCTGTTTGTTAGGAGCCTGAAGCAAGTCAGGAAGATGCACATTGTTTAAACCTTTCCTTTGTTCATAAAGTCTCCCACACAGGATAGACTTCTCAACAAATATCTTTCCCCAAAGACACCAGACTCACAGGTACTAAGACCTCCCTTGGGTGGGGGTGGAGGGAGTTCTCCTAGCTTCCGGACCCAGTTAGGCCTGGCAAGGCTACCCCACGAGCATGCAGGAAATACAGCAACTCCAGGGACTGTGCAGGCTCCCCAGAGGCTATGGCTAGCCTGGGACCAGGAGCCCTGGAGCTGTGAAGGTGAGTCTCAACTGGATTGGAGGAAGATTCAGGGGGTCAAGGTAGGTCCCCTCTACCAGCCCCAGGGACCTGCACATAAGCACATGCTTGAGCAAATCAATCCCAGATGCTGGCCACTAAAGCCAGATAGTGAAATGAAGATTTCCCGGTATTTGGGAGTTGGATGAGTGGTTCTGGATCAGGCTTTGAAAGCCACCCTTTGAGACCCCAGCAAAGTAACAACAAGGAAACCACCTAGTAGGAAGAGAATTTATAGGAAAGTCCCGATCTTGCCTTGTCCTCTGCCGAGGCTGAACAATTGCAGAATGGATATCCCCAGGTTGGGAGTACACCCCACTCCCACATGACGCCCACATCGCCCGCAAAGGCCAGTCAGAGGGCCGCTTCCTTCCAGACTTATCTGTGAGCCACATCAGCACCGACTTTCCTTCCAGAGGCTCACCCAGCCTCTCACAGCCTTAGGATAGAAAACAGTGAAGGGGGGAGCTTAGTGCTTGTCACACTTGGGAAACAGAGCCCTCAGGAAACACAGATGCAAGCAGCAGCAAGCTGTCTCCACGGCGCTATTCTGCTCCCAGCCTGCTCAGCATCTGCACAGGAGGCTGCAGCAGCCAATGGATGGCAGGCTTAGACAGCTGGGTCCCTTTTTCTGACCCCCTTCATTTATGGGCACCCTCAGAGGTCCACTGCTCTCAGGTCCCAGGCCAGTGAGTCCGGAGGCCACTGAAGCAGACACCTCGGGTGCTGTGCTGTCTCACTTGATTAAACTCATAGATCCTCTGCTGTGTGCCAAGCTCCTTAGTAGTAACTCAGACCTCAGAGTTGACTTGGAAATGAGTGAGGCTTGCCCAGTGACAGCTACATAAAATGATAAGATGAACTGGTGGGCCAGCGGCACTGCCACTCTACAGATAGCTGGAGACAAGGTCAGAGGCCATGAGCAAGCCCTCCCAGCAATGGCCTTTGTGACTTTGAAAGAAGGGTTCCAGTTCTCTCTTAGGAGACAGGCTTTGAAACCACAAGGCCCTGAAGAGTTGGTTTCATCCTATCAGCTTCTCCTCTGTCTTAGAAATGAATATAACATGGTACCCTGGCCTGCCTGTCACAGGGTAGACCCGGGCCACCTCTTTCTACTCTTATCAAGTTCAACCAAATCTAAAACTTTCAGTTCATGCTCCTACCGTTCTACCTTGATTTTGAGGACAGAAGTCACAAGACCGGAAGGCCCAGCCCTGAGGCAAGGGGATGACATCTGTTCCCACTGATCCATCTTCTGCCAGCAACGGGGTACTGGTTATTGTGCCCCACCACCACAGCAGAGTCCTCAGTGTGTCCACAGTCATCACTATGGTGGCCTCAGCACACGGTGACACAGCACATCTTTCCTCCCACCAGCCTCTGAGATCCCAGCTGGGCTCTTATCGGTACCCTGGTGGGTGGATGCTTCAAGTCCAAACAGGCCCCACTGAAAGCACTTTGTCTAGAAAAAAAAAATTCTGAAAATGCTCTCTTGAGCCCAATCACATATTCCCGGGAACAAACCAACACTGTACAACAAAACTTGGTGTTATGGGAAGTGGTTCTCCTTAAGTCACTGGGGAGCCAAGTCAGCTGTGGGAACGGTAAAGTTCTGAATGCCCAGTTTCTCAGAGACACCTGGAGCTCCCTGCCCCAGCCAAATCCAGGCTATTCTGAAGGCAATCTATAGCCAGAATGACACATCTGGCTTCTATCTAGCACTGGGAGTTCTGCTATTCAAAAGGGCGACCCCAGGAATAAAAGCTGTAGCTGCTCTACGAGGAAGCCATGGAGACCCCAACCGTGGCAGCGGTGTAAGGGGTCAGGGGACCCCTTAGCCAGGAGGCCAGGGGTATCACCCAACATGGCACTGCACTGCAGCCCTTTTACTGCAACCAAAAGCTGCAAAACAAATGGGGCTGGAGCCGTGCATGCTGATGAAGAAGAACAGAGATGACAAGAGAGGAAAGCCTTAAAGTTACACGACTCCCAGAGGAAAACACGGGGGGGGGGGGGGTGATATATACAATCCTTGACCAGATAAAGACTTTTCTAGATATGACACCAATGTGACAGTCCTTAAATGACTCATGAAAAGTAAGCCATCCACCCTTTGTAGGACACTGGCCCAGGCTGGGCAGGAAACATGGTCAAGTCATCTACACCCATGTTGCAGCCACTGAAGCCTCTTCCAGCCTTACTGTCTGCAGCTCCTACAGCCACCACTGATAGCCGGAGACACAAAGCAGGTGCCTTGCACGAAGCAACGTGAGTTCCGGGGACGTACACAAGGGGAAGAACAGATGCCTGAAGCTGACTGAAACTGGCTCCCTTTGGGGAAGATGTTGGCCTCGGGACTTCTTAGATGAATTGCATAGCTGGGGTCGAGCCCCCTGACTCTTAGGCAGGACAAGTTCAGGGCACGAGAAAGCACAAAGGCCCTGGTAAGATCAACTTTCACTTCCTCTGATCAGAAGCCTCCAAAGAATGAGCTTCCTAGTAAAATGTAGAAATCAAATACAGACCCAGGAACATCTGGTCACCTGTGGGACCTCCGGGCTGCAGTGTCTCTTCAGAGCTAGCCTGTACCTTGTCACAATGTGCTTTCTGACACAGAGGAGCTGCAGGCCTGCCCTCACGGCAGTGAGCTGCAGGCTGCCCATGCTCTCCTGCTCTCCCCACAGCAACCCTCTGTCGTGTGGCAACAGAATCCTTTGTACCAGCATAGTGGGGTATTCCTGTGACAACCTGACCATGTTTTGGGGACGACTGTGGAAGGACTTTGGAACTTTGGGCTAGAAGATCCATTCGGTGTTAAGAGCTCTGTCGAATGTTGT
>NC_034602.1:22286038-22288538 GCF_900095145.1 Mus pahari
TAATCAAGTGGGGGAGGTCCCCTTGTGGGTGGTGCCATCTCTGGGCTGGTAGTCTTGGGTTCTATAAGAGAGCAGGCTGAGCAAGCCAGGGGAAGGAAGCCAGTAAAGAACATCCCTCCATGGCCTCTGTATCAGCTCCTGCTCCCTGACCTGCTTGAGTTCCAGTCCTGACTTCTTTCAGTGATGAACAGCAATGTGGAAACGTAAGCTGAATAAACCCTTTCCTCCCCAACTTGCTTCTTGTCTCATGATGTTTGTGCAGGAATAGAAACCCTGACTAAGACAGGGTCTTAACTGCCACATGTGCCAAATGTTAAGAATCCAGCATTCCCAACATTCCTAGAGTCAACAGGGGCAGGGGCAGGAGGAGTTAGCAGGCAGGAGCTTCAGCAGGGGCTGGGGAAGAAGCAGCAGGCATTTTCCAGCCCAGAAGGGTGGCAAGGCCAGAGCAAGGCCAGCTCCAGCAGAGGCACAGTCAAGGCTGCTTTAGGAAGCGAGAAAGCTGTGGTTGCCCTAAGAGCAGCGCCAGCCGGCCAGAGCTGAGTGCACCGGGTAGGCCATGGTTCTATCTGGATGCCTTGGAAGGTGCCAGCAGAGCCTGTGAGGTGCGGATGCAGGGCTCGGGCCTAAGGTGGACCGGTGAGGCTCCTATGCTGCAGACGCAGAGGCCGGCTTGGTAGAGCACCACTCCAGAAGCCGCCTTGCCTACCAGAACAGAAGCAAACAGTGCTTACCGTGGCTAACTCATCGAACTTGCCAAAGAGTTCATTGAGCAGTTTCACCAGCTCCTGGGCCGTGCACTGGGACGCCAGACCTGTGAAACCCACGATGTCTGCAAACAGGATGCTGCAAGAGGAAGGGGATGCAGGTCACCTCTTCTTGGTCGCTTAGAAAATCATGGCCTAAGAGTTGCATAACCTTTCCCATCTACACCCACCCCACTGACTCCCCAATGCACACCGCACAACCTCCTCCTTCTCTTACAGGCAAGAAGACCCAGGCTTAGAAGAGCTGCAAGGCACACCTCTTGGATTAGCTAGCTGCTGGGCTGTTGGAGCTTCCTGTCCCCCATGCTAACCTGTCACCCACATAGGAAGTGCCTGCTGGCTGCCCAGGAGACCTCCCCAGGGTGCTCACATAACTGCATCTACACTGGGGCCAGGAGCAGGAAGTAGAGTGACCAGCTTTTAAGAATATGTCCCTCCCCACCAACCGTTTTCTTCTCCTTCTGCTACCCGGATGCAAGTGACCATCAGAGTGCCTGAGCCAAAGGTCTAAGTCACAGTGTAGAGGGTCCATATTCCCCCCATGATGGCCCCCTAGTACTCCTGATGTCTATTTAGTGCAGAACTGAGGTCAGTCTTGAACATGCGCAGTTCTCTACAGATGATAAGACTCTAAAGCAATAGTTCCTATTGTTTCCTCTTTCAAAAAATATGTTCTGCAAATATCCGAGAGGTGAAAAATCATCTAGATTTTGGCTTTAAACATTCTTTAGCCCTGAGGTCTGTCTTAAAATATGCTTGTCAAATATTCAGAGCTTTCCTGCGACTCCAGGACTTCCAGAAACCAGACACCATGCCCCAGGACCCCTCTGTTAGAGCTACAGATGTCAAATAAAAAGAAATGAGAGTTCTTGCAGACAAGAGAGGGTGCCACTAGAGATAAGCCAAGCTGGGTGACACTGGAGGGAAGCAGGGCAGTCCTATTGCATGAGCTACAGCAAGGGGGCTGTCAGGCCTTCCTGGTGCCCATTTCCCACCTGTGACATGGACATGACACTTCACATGTTTACAGTCATGCACAGTAATTTTTATTATTTTTGCTTTTAAATTTCTCATATGGTTTAATAACACTTTCCCTCGCTAAGCTCCTCCCCCAGCCCATGTACCTAACTTTGTGTTCTTTCCCCCTCACACGTTTTTAAAGTACACACACACAAACATGGAACCCATTTGGTGTTGGCCAACTACTTCTGAGCGTGAGTCTAGACACTCCACTGAAGAAAAGTGATGTATCTGTCTCCCCGAATCCTTGGGCTTTGTGTCCACTTCGCTCCCCGGGGCTGGGATTTTGTCTGCTTTGAACGTGGGCAGGTCTTGTGTCGTCACAATCTCTGTGCGTTCAGATGTTCACCAGCCCTGTTGGGCCCAGAAAACACCATTTCCTTGGGGCCATCCATTCCCGGTAATTTAAGTGCTATTTATAAACTTGCAGGTTGCTCATGGAGGGCCAGCTGGGCTGGGCAGAAGCTTGGACTGGTCCATACATGGAAGATTCCAATAATCATCTCTGCCCTCAGGATTCTTTCTGACAGGGGAAGGGGACATTTGAAGTATGCTAAGGTGTTTCATTTAAGTGTGGTGAAGACAGACAGGGAGATGGGTGAAGAATGTTACTGCCCGCTATGGTTGGGCCAGCTTTGCCTGACAAGAGGATGGGGTAATAAGGAGACACTGAGGGGACAAAGTTCCATTGGAGGACTCAGTGCTGTTGCCCC
>NC_034602.1:22289709-22290944 GCF_900095145.1 Mus pahari
TGGCTGACTGACTGACTGACTGACTGGCTGGCTGACTGACTGGCTGGCTGGCTGACTGACTGACTGGCGATCTGTGAACTAATGCTGCCGAGGCTTGGTCTTCTGAAATTCCCACAACTGTGCCTAGACCTTGTCAAAGCACCACATGTTCACTCAGTGCCCAGCGTTTCCTTTCATTCTTTCCAGTCACCTTGCTGCCTGCCTCAACTGTCAGCACTGCTGGATGCAGCTACAATGCTCTGGGATCACCCTGGACTGTTTTCAGCAGAGGTGCTGAGTCTGGCAGCAGGCTCACACATGGCTGGCTGAGTCAGGGCTGCTGGAGGAGGCCAATCAGAAGACTTGGCAGGGACTCCCAGACCATCAGACCCTGCTGACTAGAAGCAGGGCTTTGAAGATGTACCTTCTCAGCCTCCCGGGGCTGTGGAGTTAAGGAGGAGGAATGTTGGGCAGGTGCAGAAGCCACAAGCCCCAGCCTTAATACGTTGTCGAGGTTTCTCTTGAGGAAACATTCCTGGGTGACTGCAGAAGTTTGGTGAATCACCAAGCTGGGTCTCGTTCCAGTTATTCCTGCTCTTGCTGCTATAAAATCTCTGCCAAAACCAATGTCAGAGAACTTAGCATGAGTTTCTCTTTCTAGGATTTTATATGTTTCAAGTTAGAATCAATTTTAATTGATTTTGCGTATTGTATCAGATGAGGGTCCAATTGTACTGTTCGACCTGTGGATGTTCAGTATTTCTAGCACTATCTATTGAGGATAAACCTTTGTTTATTCCATTTTGTCGCTCCTGAGGACAGGCTGGGTACATGTCTGTAGGTTCACTTCTGGGCTCCTTTCTCTAGTCTGCCCTAAGTCTCTGCTTTCATGCCATGCTGCTTCAATCATGACAACTTTGCAGTATGGTTTGAAGTCATAACGTATGGTGCCGTTGGGTCAGGAAATGCAGTATGATTTACTTCTCTCAAATTCATTAGGATTTTTCTGTGACCTTGCGTGACCTGTGCTAGAGAGAACCACAAGCACTTGAGAAGAACGAGTGGTATGGTCTGTCTTGTCTACCAGCACCAGGTCCATAGTGCTCTCAGAGTGGTTGTCGTTGTCGTCTTCCTCTTCTTCCTCCTCCTCCTCCTCCTCCTTTTTCTCTCTGTCTCTCTGTCTGTCTGTCTGTCTGTCTGTCTGTCTGTCTGTCTGTCTCTCTCTCTCTCTCTCTCTCTCTCTCTCTCTCTCTCTC
>NC_034602.1:22290998-22332217 GCF_900095145.1 Mus pahari
TCTCTCTCTCTCTCTCTCTCTCTCTCTCTCTCTCTCTCTCCCCTCTTCTGTCTGGGTGTTCTATTCATTTATCATAGGTACATTAATGCTGATTTGATGGACATTTCCTCTTTCGGTTCTATTGACACTCACTTGGCAAACTTCATTTTGAGTTGGCTGTGCATTGTGTCACATCTTCTGAGAATTCTGACCTAAGTGTACCTGGGCTGATGAGGGCATGGCCACCCTTGCTCCCCCCCTGGTTCTCCTTCACTTGGATGTTCTTTCCCATCTCTGCTCCTCCAGCCTGGGGTACAGCCTCACACCTGAAGTGAGCTTCTTGTACAGAACATGTGGATGGGCTGGGTTGTCACTGTGTCTGATTTGTGCTTGGTTGTCACTGTGTCTGATGTGGGCTTGGTTGTCACTGTGTCTGATGTGGGCTTGGTTGTCACTGTGTCTGATGTGGGCTTGTTTGCCTGATGTTGCTATCCTGTTTTTTGATTGATGGGACGTTTTATGACATTTACGTGTCATGTATTGATGGGGTGGACTGTACTGCCTGTGGGGTACATGTCTCCTCCCTGGCTTAGGCATCTTGTTTTTGTTCTCGTCTGTGTCCTGCTGCATCTGTAGGTTTTCTGAATTAAAGTGTTTTCATTATTTTCTCTTTTTTTTTTCCTTACAATTAACTTCCTTAATTAGTTACTTATCATACTGCTGATCAGTCACAGAGGGGCAAAAATGTACATTTGCCATAATTTACTAACCACAATTTACATGTGCTCATATCATATATTAAATTATTTCCCCATCACAGTTATTTTTATAACACACACACACACACACACACACACACACACACGTATGCCATAGGTGCACACATATACCATAATGAATGTGTTGTGGTTAGAGTTGGTTTTCTCCTCCTACCTGTGGGATCTGGAGAATTAAACTCAGGTGACCGAGCTTGACATCCAGCACCTCTATCTGCTGAGCATCTCACTAGCCATTTCTCTCTCTCTCTCTCTCTCTCTCTCTCTCTCTCTCTCTCTCTCTCTCTCTCAGACTGTTTGTCACTCATTCGCCAAATCCTTCCTTGCCTGCAACCAAGAGACCCGTTCCACGCAGATCGGGGACCCAAGTGAGATCTGTCTGTGGCATCTAACTGTATAGAATTTTTATCATGTAGATTTCTTTAAGTTCATCTTATTTGGTGTCATATATGTTTCCTATTCTGGATGCAGATTTCTGTTTCATATGTCCATCTGAAAAGCTTTAAAGAAAAAAAGAAACCTTGCCCTTCCCACTCTTCTTCAGCAACCCCTTTAACATGTGTGTTGTCCCAGCGCTGACTTCCCGTACGCCCTGAAGCTTTCTTCTTTCCATTCTTTCTTCTCTTTTGGATCCTTCCAGAGACCTGTCTTCCAGTTCACCGATCTTTTGTTCTGCTTGACTCTCTATTCTCCTGTCAGGAATTTGATATTGGGTTGCTACAGTCTTGAGCCTTCTGATTTCTTACTCCTTTATGCTTTTATGTCCTCATTGAAATTCTCATCTTTCATGTGCACAATTCTGGTCTGTCTTCATGAGAGTTATTTCTCTTCTCTGGTGCAGTAATCCATTTACATGCATTGTCTTAGATCTGCATCTACATGCATTGTCTTAGATCTGCATTTACATGCATTGTCTTAGATCTGCATCTACAGATCTCACTTCCTCCTTTGTTTGGAGCACCTCAGCCTGGCTCAGCATGACCTAGACTTCAGAGACTAGCTTCACAGAAGAGAGCGACCCCATCACTTATTTCAACTAAGATGCTCGGGCCCTTTATCACTTATTTCAACTAAGATGCTCGCTCTGTGTCCCCAGTAACCAGCTGTGGGTTCCATGTGTTCACTCTGTCCTGAGCAGAGGACATGTGTGTGAAAACTGTGGTGTCTTCCAGTGTACACCCAAACTCTATTTTCCCAGCAAACCAGGCTAAGTCAGACCTCTCGGAAAGTCAGGACAGAAAGGCAGATGCTGGTTGTTTACGCAGCCCCAGAGAAGCTGGGGAACTGGTCACCGTGATCAATGCTCTCCCTCCCAGGGTGTGCTGGATAATTTAATGTCAACTTGACACAAGCTAAAGGCATCTGCGAGGAGGGAATCTCAATTAATAAAATGCCTCCATAAGATAGGGCTGTAGGGTAGCCTGTAAGACATATTCTTAATTAGTGATTGATGGGGAGAGGCCCAGACCATTGTAGGTGGCACTGTCTCCTGGGCTGCTGGTCCTAGGTTCTCTAAGAAATCAGATTGAGCAAGTCACGAGAACCTCTCCGTGGCCTCTGCATCAGCTCCCTGCCCTGACTTCTTTCAATGATGGACTACAACATGGAAGTGTAAGCCAAATTAGCCCCTTCATCCCCAACTTGCTTTCTGTCATAGTGCTTATCCCAGGAACAGAAACCTGACAAAGCCACAGAGGGAGGAGGCTGAAGAGCTAGTTCTAATATTTGTTTCTCTGTTTGCTTTGTGGAGCAAGCAGAAGCCAAAGATGCCTAGTCACTCAAGTTACCAGGAGGCTCTCCACCATGACACCCTCCTACTGCATGCCCTCTCAGTCTTCTCTGAGACACTCTGGTGGCTGCTGCTCCTCCACAGGCCCTTGGGGCACTGAAGTGTGTCCTTTCCGGCTAAGGAGGAGCAGCCGGTGCAGTGAGGGACGTGCAGCAAATGCAAGCATCAGCTGGTCCTGTGTCCAGCCCCCTGCCCACTGCCCAGGGCTTCCTATACATTTGTTTCACACGGCTGCATCTCAGTTTCCTGATGTGTACAATGCAGGCAGCCGTGCCAGCTGCTCACGGGAGTGAAAGGATAGCAAACAAGCATGAACTCAGCAAGGAGCTTCAGAGCCCTAATTCTGGAGAGCATCTAGGTTCAAGTGCTGGCTCTGTGGCTCCTCTCCAAACAGCTGGGCCCTACGCCTGTACTGCATCCTCCTCTGTGGAGGGAGGACAGCACTGGTCCCTATCAAAGCCCATGACAGCAGAGAGTGGAAGAATGCACTGATATGCACAGAGCAGTACCTGGGAACTGATTAGCTATGCCTGTTCTCCCTACAGGGATGGTTTGTACTGGGATGGTTCACAAGCCTTAACAAATTTGGGATGAGCCAGCCTGTGCTACCCAACATGAGAGAGTTTTTTCACATGCTTCTGTGTCTCCAGGGGCCGGAGGCTGGAAGTCTGGATGGGCACCTAACACCCAGAAGAGCCATCAAAGAACAACTGAGCAGAAAGTGCTCTGTGTCTACCCAGTCATCTCCTGGGTGGCATTTACATGGTGGCACTCCCCAACAGGTGACACTCAACTATTCTAAGAGCATTGAACTATAATAAGAAGTATTTTTAAAAAAGACTATGCAACGCATTAATACAAACAGTTTCAGCAGACTCTCTAAGCAGACAAGCAAACTTCAAAGGATTCACAAGTTGGTTCATATGGAAGACTCGGGGTCCCTTGCCTGCAAAATAGGAACAATAGCTTCGACCTTCTAGGGCTGATGAGATGAGGAGAGTGAGGGGGTAGAGCTCATCTCAAGCAACGCTCGCTCGGCCATTATTCAGAAATGGAGACTCCCCACGCCAAACACCACTACAAAAGCCCAGTCTTTGGGACACAGTTCTGTCTCCCTGTCAACTGTCTCTCTATCCCCCTAGCAGGAAATACAAGTGCTGATGGAAGAAATGTGAACAAGAACAGGCATGTGCCACCTAAGAAGCCACAATCGCCTCCACATGGCACCAGCTTCCTGCTGGGCAGCTGCCACCTGAACTTCATCCTCTCTCCCCCAAAATGAGAGCCATCTTCTAGTTCCCCTCCTCACCCCTTCCATCCATGTCCCAGCCCTTCTACCCACTCCCTAACTTGTCACCTCTGCCCTGCAGTCCCCCTTCCCCCCAGTAAACTCACTGTTGAGCTGGGTTGGTGTCATTCCCCTACCTCACATTGTCATGCCTCTGGATGTAAATCTTGTGAAAAATCCTCTCAGGGGGCTTCAGGAAGTCTTCCTTCATCTCCATGGCGACATTCCGGGGCAAGAGGCTCATGAGCAACCGTTCCTGGACAGAAGACACATACTTTGTCAAACAGTGAGGACTTCCCCATTCCTGCTGGCTTAAGAGAGGAGTGAGGGTCTATAGATCCTGCTCAGGCAAACCAACACATGCCCAGGCCTGCAGACACTGCCCAGTCCCCAGAGCCCCATGGACTGACACTCAAATGTGGAATACTAATGAGCAAGCAATTGCCTCCAGACACCTAGGCCAGCATAGGTGAGCCTGACCTGCACTCAGACATGCTCCGCAGTCCTTGCATGCTATTCTTCTGGCCTATGGTGCATTCTGAGCTTCAGCCCAGCAAATTCCACCGTCTCTGACCGAGGCCCCACTAGGTCCCTCTCCCCTCCTCCACTGCTCTAACTGGATCCACAAATGGTTCTTAAGATTGGTTTATAGTAAGTCTGTCTTCCTGGGGCACACAGAGACTTCCTTATTACACAAAGATAAACCCTTAGAGACCAGCTGGCACCTCCTCTTGGTCATAACTCCTTGTGTCTCCCTGACTGGGGTAGGGTAAGCAATTTTTTTCTCTCCCCAAGAAGAGAAAAGCAGCACAGGTTTTTTGTTTTTTTGGTTTGCTTTGTTTTCTTTTGTTTCAAGAAGGGCTGAAACACCCCAGAGAACACATCCCTTCACACTCCCAGGCCTTTGCATCCTGTCTGCACGGACAGTGTGAGCTGGACTCTCTCACGTCTTCCAGATGTGACCTTCCCTGACCTCAGCCCTGGATTGTTCTGACCTGCTGGGCTTGAGTCACTGTGCCAGATCTGAAGTTTAAGGGGCCTCATCTTCTCTCAGACCTCTCATGCCCCATCCCACGTTGCCTTGCAGAGGAAGACAAAGATGGTTGTTAAATTGCAAGAAAAGGAAAGAACATTCTACTGACACGGGCGGAGGAGGATGAAGAAGGCTCAGCTTCTGCTCTGCTCTGCTGCAGGCTCTTCCCCAGGCCCCTGACACATCCAGTGTCATGGTTGTCCTCTCTCTGGGGGGACTTCTGTGGGCATGCCATGGGATGCTTTCCTTCCCTGCCATTCTCTGAGTCTCTCCTATACTGTGACCCACTGTAACAGTGAGAACCCACTCCTCTGACTGAAGACAGCTGCATCCCTGGTGAGTTTCAAGGAAAGTCTGAGTCCACACAGTCCATCTCCGCAACAAGTAAGAGGGTGGGCACAAACAAGTGCTTGCTGACAGGAGCCTGATATAGCTGTCTCCTGCGAGGCTCTGCCAGTGCCTGGCAAATACAGAAGTGGATGCTCGCAGTCATCCATTGGACAGAGCACAAGGTTCCCAATGAAGGAGCCAGAGAAATACCCAGGGAGCTGAAGAGGACTGAAGTCCCATAGAAGGAACATCAATATGAACTAACCAGTACCCCCAGAGCTCCTTGGAACTATACCACCAATCAAAGAAAACACATGGTGGAACTTGTGGCTCTAGCTGAAATGTAGCAGAGGATGGCCTAGTCAGTCATCAATGGAAGGAGAGGCCCTTGGTCCTGTGAAGGCTCTATGCCCCAGTATAGGGGAATGCCAGGGCCAGGAATGGGAGAGGGTGGGTTGGGGAGCAGGGAGAGGGGGAAGGGGATAGGGGATTTTCAGAGGGGAAACTAGGAAAGGGGATAACATTTGAAATGTAAATAAAGAAAATATCTAATAAAAGGGGGGGGGGCAGGCACAGTCCCGGAGAGCCTAGGGACTCCTGGAAGTAGTGTAAGGGCCTCACCCTTCTGCACCACACAGTAGACAGCAGTGAATGCACAGAGCTCATCCTGAGAATGGGTACACTGGGAAATCTCAGGGAAAGCTGCTAATATACACATGCATAGACAGCAGAAATATACGCATGCATAGACAGGAGAAATATACGCATGCATAGACAGCAGATATATATGCATGCATAGAAAGCAGAAAACCAGGCCCAGCCCTGGAGAATGGTTAGGGCTGAATCTGTGTACCTGAGAGAAGCCACCAGGGTCCTGCCCCAGAACCATCTGTATGAGCAAGGTCTAGGGCTATACTAAGGACCTACCACTCCAGCCCCACATCACTCCCAATACAGTTCCCGTGCATCTCTTTGATGGATGGACCCAGACACTCAGGAAGGAGGCTATAGAAAGCAGGACTACCCGTTGACAGATTTGCTCACACATAAAGAGGACCCAGCCCAGGCCACACTCTCAGGGGCATCAAGTGTGGAGACAGAAACATGATGAGGAGTCACCAGGACCCTTCCTACACCACAGGCCTCTAGAGATACTGCCAAAAATGAGGCTCTCAGAGGTAGCCAAGTGGCAGCCATCAGCCGTGCTGAGTGGAAAGGACATGCCACCCCAGGGGCAATATTCGTTGATTTGTCAGAAATCAACCAAGTACCAACCTGGGAGTGACCAGAGACTTACAGCCAGGAGATTCAAAAGCACAGGCCAAGTAGGAACACAAAGACAGCTGCAGACTCAGAAGGCCACAGGGGAAGGCTACCAGAAAGGAACGGGCAGATTCTGTGCTCTTCAGGGCAACCACTGGGAGCACGGAGGAAACGGAAGGGCCCTTGAGCTGATGAGGCAGAGGCAGGCTCTGGAGGCAGCACCTAGACAGCCTAGGAGATCCACATAGGAGACCCCGAAGTCTTGAACCCAAACCCTAGTACAGCCTCCTCAGTGTCATCCTGGAAATACATGGTGGAAAAAACCATGACTGTAACCAAGAACACTGCTTGGGCCTTGTCCTTGCATAATTTATCATTTAGTGTGCAAACACTGCTCCCACCAGGCAACCCCCACAATTCAGTGTGCAGGAAGTGCCCCCCAGGCACCCCCACATTCAGTCTGGGGCCATTGCTCCCACCAGGCACCCCCCGCACCACTCCAGCACTCAGCTTGCTTCTTCTCAGATGTCACTGATCTGCAATTCCTAAGTGTGAAAGTGGCTTAAAGTGAAATCAAGCCAGAAAACAAATGAACAAACAAACAAAACAAACCTCTACCTTTCACCCAGAATCCACACACACCTTCCTCCACAATTAATATTCTCCCACATCACTCCTGACAGCCCCACAGTGCTCTCACCATAAGCCTACAGGGAAACTTAAGGCTATAGCATCACTGCCTGCAGATATCATCAGTACAAGCTAACAGACTGCAGGCCACAAGGCTGGAGCAGTCAGAGTGGGGAGACTGCCCTCCAGGGAACTGAGGTGTACTGGGGCCACTGGGGCCAACCCAGAGGGAAGACAGAAAAGCCACTAGACCTGGCATACAGTCTCTAGCACTAGCTTGGAAAACTGGGCCAGTGTCCTGGGCACTCCAGGAAGTATCTATGGCAGTCGGTGGTCAGTTGGCTGTCCCATTACTCTACTCTACTGCTAACATCCTTAACATGGGAACTCACGGTTACCAGGGTTTTCCAGACATCCGAGCAGCTAGATGTGGACAAGAAGATAAAATTCTGACTCAGAATAAATCTCCAAGGATAAAGTAGCCCATTCACATTGTAATGATAATCAATATCTGAAGTTAATTTCCAATCTCAAGTCCAAGCCTGAAGCCTCAACGCAGCCAACATCAGAACAGGTTGTGACAGCAATAAAAACTAACAAAGGAAATAAGATCAAAAGCAAAAAAAAAAATCAGACAGACAAAAGCTAGTGCAAATGTGCATCAGAGAAAGCATTACGGAGCCCCAGGAAAACTACGTTAAAACCTTAACGCATGTTCTCAATAAAAATTAGATACTTATTTTAGTGTGTGTGTGTGTGTGTGTGTGTGTGTGTGTGTGTGTGCATTTCGTGCATACACATGTGCATCCTACTGCATGTGTGTGAATTGTGTATGGAGGCTAGAGGCCAACAGCCTGATTTCTTTAACCATTCTCCACTTATCTTTTGAAACAGACTCTCACTGAACCCAGCATTCACTAAGGGCAAGACTAACTGGAAAAGAGCTCCAGAGATCTGCCTGTCTACTCCCCAGTCTCGGGGTTACAGAGGACTGAACCACACACACCTCTCTTACATGGGTACTAGGGATGCAAACTCAGATCTGCATGCTTATAAAGCAGGCACTTTATTAACTGTGTCATCTCTCTGTCCCCAAATCAGACTCTTACATGATTATAAGGGCTTTGTTTCTGGGGTAAATGGAGAAGGACCTCTCCCTGTTTCTCTCAGAGAACACCAGTAAAAGTCATATATATATATATTCCACACCTAACATCATGAGACTGAAAGTTGGAAGGAAGAAGGCAGAGGCCAAGACATGCTCTAGGAATGAGCCCTGGGGTTCATTTTCCAAACAGGGAGCTGGGGAAGAAGGAACTTGGAATACCACTGGCCACAAAACAAAACGAACAAAGATGGTCAAAAGCTGCCCCCTCTAGACAAGTCCCAGAACCTGGCAGTTCTCAAGAGGAAACCTTTGGATGGTTAAGTGTGTTACTCCAGACTCTGAAAACTCGATGCCCTGACCAATCCATTCGGGCAAAACTAAAGCACCAAGGCCAGAGCCCCACCTGTTGCTTAATACGGGATGATGTCAGAGAAGGCCGCAGAGGGGTCTCTGTCATCATCTGACAGTATCAGAACAACTCCTCTCCTCAGCCAGTGTGATGCCATAGAAAAACATCTCAACACGAGACCCAAATAAAATAGAGTTTCATACAATATAATCGAGATGTCTAGATTCCAGCAGGACACAGTTTATAATACCCCAAACCAGGAAACATGCATTCAGCGTTCAGTGAACAAAGGTAAGCAGCACATGCTGACAGTAAGAGGACAGAGGACACTAACACACTCTTTAAAGCAGTCATAGCAAGCGTGACTAAAGTGAGGCTGGACAATGGCTTAGCACGTGAAGGGTGTGGTGCACAAACACGAAGATTAGAGAGTTCAGATCCTAGCACCCACATAGAAGACAAGCATGGTGACATGCATCTGTAAGCCAGCAGTGAGAGAGGTGGGAGAGTGACAGAAAATAGATGCATCCCATATGGGAGGGTCCTGTGACCATCCAGAGCTCCCGGTTCAATGAGAACGCCTATCTCAAAAACTAGGGGGGAAACTGATTTTAGACAAAGAGGCCAGAAATGCACATTAAAGGAAAGATAGCATCTTTAACAAATAGGGTTGATCGAACTGATTATCCGAGTGTAGAAGAATGAAACTGGATCCTTATCTCTGACCCTGTACAATACTCAACTCCAAATGGATCAAGGACCACGCGTAAGGCCTGATACCCTGAATCTGATAGAGGAAGAAGCAGGGCGTACACGTCAACTGATGTACACAGGAAAGGGTTTTCTGAACAGGACTGCACAGGCATGAAGATCAACAACTGACAAATGGACCTCACAAAACTAAAAGCTTCCACAGAACAAAGGACACCGCCATCCAAGTGAGGCGGCAGCCACACAATAGGAAAATGTTTTAGCGCTACATCTAAACAAAAGTTGATATTTAGAATAGTCAAAGAAAAAAAAAATATAACAAGAAAAACTAAAAATAAAAAGCAAGGAATGAAACAGAATTGCTGAAGGAAAATGCAAATGGCTAAGAAATATTTTTTAAGTGTTCAAAATCCTTAGACATGTGGGAAATGCAAATTAAAATTACTTCGAGATTTCATCTTACCTAAGTTAGAATGGCGTAGGTTAAAAAAACAAATTATATCAAATTTTGACATGGATGAGGAAAAAGAGCACAAACTAGTAAAGGAGAAACGAATGCAGCCACCATGGAAACCAGCATGGAGGTTCCTCAAGATGCTAAAAAAAAAAAAAAAAAATTGATTTACCATATGATCCAGCTATATCATCCCTGGGCATATTCTCAAAGATGCTAATATCCTACCAGAGACACTCCACTTCTCCCCCCATGATCACTGCTGCTGTCTGTCTTCACAATAGCCAGGAAATGGAAGCAGCCCAGACTCCCATCAACTACTGCATTGATAATGAAAACGTGGTACATATACAGAACGGAATGCTACCCCGCTGTAAAGAAAATTAAAGTGATAAAATTCTCAGGCAAATCGATGGCGCTGGAAATCCTCTTTCTGAGTGAGTTCACAAAGACCTAGAGAGACAAATGCCATATGTTCCCTGCATATATAGATGTTAGCTTTAAATCTTTAGAAATGTGTCTTTAGATTGGAATAGTTACAGAAGTATAAAAAAAGTGGTAGATTTCACAGGAGTGGGGATAGAACACAGGTGGCCAAGAGGAAGGAGAATAATGGTACAGGAAGGGTTATAAAGGGTTAAGGGAGGGGTGGAGTAGAAAAGGGAGCAAAGGGCGGTATAACTAACACTGAAGCCCATAGAATAATATGGCTGTAGAAGTTTCTGGAAATATATACACATACAAGGATAGTTCAAATAGTTACCCTATAGAATATAAAAGAAAATGTCTCCTAGCCATCAAATAAAAAGCCTAGTGTCAGCTATAGGATATTTGCTTTTGAGTTTCTGGGTCCATAGGGTTGCATAGACACCCCCCAAACATTATAGTCTAACATTTTTGTTCTTGGTTAACCTCTAGCACTTCAGGTAGAACTTCACCTTTCCGCCGAAGGCAGCACATACTTGAGTCATAAGACACAGAGAAATCAAGCTAGTCCCGACCTGAAAGCTTCGCCTCCGTGCTCACAGGGGAGAAAGGCATTCAACAGTCTCACCCAGCTCTGAAATCCTGGAAGACGCAACAATGGCTGGCCTGGCAAGATATGCCCACTTGTACAATAGTGGCACAGACGGTAAGGGAGTAACCAGCAATTTTCTGTTTGGATTTAAGGCCTGCTTCACAAGACAAAACCCATGCCTGGGACCATTAAGTAGGCCAAGAGCTTGTGACTATTAGGTCTTAAGGTCTTAGAGGAGAACTTACTGCTACTTGCTAAATGAACATAAAATTAAACTGCCCCCTAAGTGCTTATCTTTATATGCATAGATTAGAGCATCTCTCAACCTTCATCAAAGAAGCCAATCTTTGAAGCCCATGGCGATTATCGCAGCGACCCATAAACTGGCCAGCATGCAGAGACTTAAGACTGCAGAATTCTCAGCCCCAAATGAGACATCCCTGTCCTTTTAAGACTCAGGAATACCAAAAGGAGGAAGAAAGATTGTAGGACCAGAGGGAGTGGGAGATTGCAGAGAAATGGTGTTTTCTAGACATGAGAAGGGGTTACACACATGAACTGACGGGTGTTACGACTACATACACACGGCTCACACATGATCAAGGCAACCAAAATCCTAGCTCTTATGAAGTCACACCATTAGCTGAGGAAGTACTGCCAACTGATGACTGCTGAGGGAGAATCAATTGTCTTCAGTGGTATGGACTGAACTACCGATGCTCCAGCAGACAGCCTTACACCCACATACCAGCTGCACTGAACCCAGTGCATTTAAAACAAAACGATAACAAAGAAAGCACAGAGTCAGAAGGGATAATGGAGAGGGAGATAGGGAAGGAATTAGAGATAGAGACATGAGCTCAAGAACTCACAAAATTAATAAGAATTAAAAATGGAGAACAATAGAGGAAAGATACATTAATCCCTGGCCTCCACATGCACACATACATGTGTGTGCAAGACACATACACACACACACACCATAAACACACCAAAAGGGAAAACAAACTACAGGAATCCATAACAAGATGTCTGCAGTTTCCAGCATATAAATGAATTATATATCCTACCACATGAGATCCAATCCAAGGATGCAATGCTAATTCTCTACTGAAATGCCAATGTAATATATTCCACAATAACAAGATAAGGAACAAAATGACAGCAATTATTACTGATAAAGATAACAACAAAATGCAGCCTGATTTAATGTTTATAAAGGAGGAATACAGAACTTCCTCATCTTGATAAAGGACAGCCCCGGAAAGCCTACAGCTCATGCCACACTGGGTGGAACTTCAAATGCTTCTGGTAGAACAGGAGATGGAGATGCTGGCTCTCATTACTCTGATTATATCTCACACCTAGTGATTCAGCCAGTGTGCTGAGATAGGAACAGAGAAACAGACTAGAAGGAAGAAGTGCTAAGGGTATGGTGGTGTCTATATAAAATACAAAGGATCTATTAAAACAAAACAATCACGCCTAGGACAAATAACCGACTTCAAAGACTCACAATAAACAAACCAGCATTCAAGAACCTGCTGCATTTCCACGTAGTAGCAGTGAACACGTGTACACACACGAACTACTACACTGTTTACAAGTGCTCGAAAGTGAAATGCCGTGGTGTAAAGCTAATTTTAAAAGTATAAAGTTTGTATCCTGAAAATCATAACACTGAGCAAAGGGTCTAAGAAAGGCTAAATAAATGGAAAGCAGTCTCCATTCTGGCGCAGAGAGAAGACTCAACCCTGTAAGGATGCAAATTCTCTCCAGATGATTGCACAATGCTGTTAAAGCCCAAGCAATGCTTTAGGCAGACAAAGGCAAGAGCATTCCAAAAGCCATATGGATAACAAAAGGAATGGTAGCAGCTAACATTTGAAAAAGGACCAAGAGGTGGAAGGAGTTAGCCTAGCCAATCCTTAGTAACAATACTCAAGATAATGTCAGGGAAGGATGAATGCTGTGGATGATGTAATCAAGCAGAGAGCCCAGAAGCAGACCCACACAAATAGACCCAGATTCCCTTTTTACAAAAATCCAATAAAAATAAGGTTTTCAATAAGCCACAAAGCAACTGGACTGTCACCCCATTACCAAGGAAAAAAGCCCTTAACCTCACCCTCGTGCCTTGTTTTAATATCACCTCGAAATGCATTGTCACAGATTTAACTATTAACTCAAAAATTGCAAATCTGTTAGAAGCAGAGAGACAGCCTTCAGGAATTAGGGCTACACTCAGCATTCTTAGATTTGACTTAAAGCAACAGAAAGAAGCTTTGATCGAGTTGACAACCTGACTGGACCATAAAACAAAAACAAATGGTAAACTGGATCTTATCAAAATGTAAAATGTTTGCTCACTAGCAGAACAAAACAAAATTCTCTTAAAACAGTGAGATGACAAGCCACAGGCTGAGAGGTTTGCAAGTCACACATCTAGAGAGGGACTGGCAGCTAGCAGCTTCAGAGTCTCCTCAGAGTCCCGTTTTTTAAAACTGGAAGCTTAAAAACTTTCCAGTTCTGTGGTTCAACCACCTCGGAAAATGGTTTTACCATATCTCAATATTTTTGCAAACACCATATGTGTCAGCATATTTCTGGGCATTCGGGCCAGGGAAATTAATATTTATGATCACATGAAAACCTACACACGGTGTTCAAAACAGCTTTATTCATAATCATCCTAAACTGGAACCTACGAGGATGTCCTCCACAGGCAGAGTGTGTTAAACACACTGTGATAATACCCACACTGTGGAATACCATTTAGCAATTAAAAGAATAAACTATTGATATGTTATTGATATTCAACAACCTGCATGAATCTCCGAGAATTATGCTGAGTAGAAAAATGTTCATAAACAAAGATATTACAAATGTTTGGATATTAGAAGTACATAGTCCATGGCACGAGCTTAAGAATGGAGGTGAGTGTGGCTCAGGAGGGGCAATGAGAGGGATCCTGGGCCTTGTGGCTGGATGTCGTCATTGTAATTCTGTGCCAGTTCAGTAAGATGGTACCATTGGGGAACAGGGAAGAACCCACGTAAGATCTCTGCCTTCTGCCTTGATTACATATACCCTCTTTTTAAAAAGAAAAATAATGAAAATAAATAAACCAAAAAAGAAGCACCAAATGAATAAACCAAAGCAAGGCTGAAGAGATGGCCCAGTAAAAGCACTTGCTGCTCTTGTAGAAGAATCAAGCTCTGTCTCTAGCACCCACATTGTGGCTCACAACCATCTGTAACGTCAACTCCAGGAGATCCAATGTGCTCTTCTGTCTTCCGCAGGCACCCGACACACCGGCGGTGCACATACACTAATGCGGGAGAAACACTCTTGACAATAAGGTAAGATAAACCAGACTCTAATATGGAGAAATTAGTGCCTTTACATGTTCCCGGTGGGAGCAGGACATGGTCGGGCCCTCTGGAAAGCAAGTGGCCATCCTTCAAAATGTTATTTACCCATGGCCAGAAATTCCTCTCCTAGAATTCCCTTACAATTTTCCCAAGACAAGTCAAAGGGTGTGTCCACACAATGGTCTAGAAGATTTTCATAGCATGTAACAAAAGCATGGAAACAGCACAACTATCTATTAAATGGGAATGGATAAACAAAACAGCCCAGCAGAGCTCCACAAACTTGCAATCCAAGCCCTCAAGGGGTTGAGGCAGGAAGATCAGTAGTTCAAGGCCAGCCTCAGCTACATAGTGAGTTCAAGGCCAGCTGGAGCTCTGTGAGACCCTATCTCCATTTTTTTTGTTTGTTTGTTTGTTTTGTTTTTTCGAGACAGGGTTTCTTTGGATAGTCCTGGCTGTCCTGGAGCTCACTCCATAGACCAGGCTGGTCTCCAACTCAGAAATCCACCCGCCTCTACCTCCCAAGTGCTGGGATTTAAGGCGTGAGCCACCACACCTGGTTTTATCAATCTTTTTTAATTAAATTAAATAAAAATGTTATCCATCCTCCCATTCCTTCCCCATTAAAATGTGGTTGTCCATACAATGGAATAGAAGTTAGTCCGTGAAAAAGCATGGATTACAAGTAAGACACAACCCACTGGATATCCCTTAAAAACCTCATACTGGGAAAATCATTCACTGAGGAACATGTACTATATGACCCTATTTGTATGACATATCCAGGATAGTTAGATCCATAAAGGCAGAAAGTAGATTCATGTGTATCTATGTCTGGTGGAAGAGCAGGTGTGTACATCAGGCATGACTGCAAACAGACAGAAAGCTGCTTTGAGAAGGAAGGAAAAAACTTCCAAAATTAAATTGTATAATAATCCTATACTAGTGCTATTTAGGTTGATTGAATTCATATTTAATGTACATGTCAAATAAAGCTAATATATAAGGTTAAGAATATAAATAAGCATATATTAAATAAGATTAACATGTAGCATTAAAACATAATTTTATATAACAAAAATAATTGTGTAAATACTGAAGTAAGCATTTAATTGTTTTAAGTTTTCAGTTAGTCTTGATAATTTGCTAAATAACTGTAGTGGTTTAAGAAGTATGCTGGGGACAGGCAGTTTTCTGAGTTCGAGGCCGGCCTGGTCTACAAAGTGAGTTCCAGGACAGCCAGGGCTACACAGAGAAACCCTATCTCAAAAAAACAGAAAAAGAAGAAGAAGAAGAAGAAGAAGAAGAAGAAGAAGAAGAAGAAGAAGAAGAAGAGGAGGAGGAGGAGGAGGAGGAGGAGGAGGAGAAGGAAGAGAACAACAACAACACTGGGAATAGATCAGCCTACTTAAAACTCTGTCAATTGCTTGCCTAGTAGCCACAAAGAGCCCCAGGTTCCATCCCCAGAACCACATGAAACTGGCTGTGTAGGAGCAGGCCTGTAATCCTGGCTCTAAAAAGGCAGAGGCAGGAGGATCACAAATTCCTGGTTCTCCTCAAGCAAACAGCAAGTTTAAGGTTGGCCTGGTGCACGAGACCCTGTCTTGATAAAAATAAATTAATTAAATTAAACTAAAATGCAGCCTGTGTTATTTAAAAGAAAATATCCCTTTTCTTGATAAAATTTCCTCACACACCAAGAACCCAATTGTTCCATTTACCTTGTTAGGATAACAAATTGAGTGTGCTTTAAATAGCTACACGCTTCTGGAGGCTTCTGATTTAGTAGTGGCATCTGAGGACCTTGGGGACCAGCCACTCCATCTCAGAAGGGAAGCTGAACTCAGGAGTACCTTCTTGAGTGGGTTGTGGGACGGCAGTAATGAAGACCCAGGAGATGATGTGACCTTCAAATGCCACTTGTCCCGTGGTCTCCAGCTGTGACAGATAGAAACTCCAGGGTTGTGCTCCAGGGGGAGGCTGTAAACTCAAAGATCCCTGGAAGCTGGAGGGAGGGTGAGTCTGGAGGCAAGAGCCAGATGCTGAGGAATAAGAGGCATGGGCTCTCCATCCAAGGATGCAGCTTCTCTCTCAGCATAGGTAGGCAGAACAGGGCCCATCTTCCCTTCCCGCGGTCTCATGTGCTTGGGCACTTGGCCTTCTGTCCACTCCACTTCAGGGAGTCCCTTGAACTGGCTCGTCATCAGCCATGACATTGGCCAGCCATGTGCTCAAGGCCTGCTCACATCCCACACATGTCCTACAACTGGGATTGACTTTGTTCCCACTAGGTCCAGTCAGAGCTTGAGCTCCACAAGTGATCACTTGTGGGAGATCCTTCACATCTGTAGCATCGTCCAGCTAGTGCCTTCCACACTGCCTCTGGAGTCCTGAGATCCTTCCACAGCTATGCTCCACCGGCCCCAATAGCTTAGACCAAGTCCATGCTTTCTCTACACATCAACTTCAAGTTAGACTCCCATATCTGCAAGTCGAGGTCTGTCTCCCACTATCCTCACCCTGACGCTCTCAGGTTCACTGCTAAGGCCATCAGCCTATGCAGGGCATCTGGAAGCAGGGAACACATAGGAGACAGAGGAGGCCAGATGAAGCACCCTCCCCATCATCACATCTGTCCATAGCCCATTTCTTAGTGGGGACCAGAAAAGCAGCCTCTGCCAGTCACTATGCAGGGCGGTAAGATCTATCCTAGCGAAACCAGGAGGAACCTGGAAACATCCTAGACTCATCTTTTCAGAAGCCATAGCAGTGCTGAGAAAGACTGGCTCACGCTTAGAATGACCACTGAGAGCATGCAACATCTGGCCAAGATGAGGACTCACTACAGTTATCCTGAAGGGAAACCCAAGCCAGAGCTGGTGCATCCCAAACCAGGCATAGCTAATGGGCTGCAATAGCCAGTACAGGCGAGAGTGAGCAGAAAGCCTGCTTGGGCTCTGCAGCTAGGCTGCTGGGCAGCCCTGGTCAGAACCAGAGGGATGAGCAAGAACCAGCAGGAAGAGGCCAATGTTCCACCCGGCTAATTCTCTGCCTGCTCCTTGGAATGCTTCTTCTGTTTGTAACTGGCCTTCTGGAGGGGAGAGGTAGGTACCCTCCACCCAACACATACCCGCCTAGGCTCACAGTCATCCATTCCTCATTCTTGGATCATGCACTTGACTTGTTCTTGATGCACAGCATGGATGGAACTGTGTCCCCATTTACAAGATTCCTAGGTAAATTCCCAACCCCTAATGGGACGCTACTCAAAGTTAAGGCTCTGCAAAGCTGAGAGCTCTACCTTCTATATAGGACAGGGGAGCCGTACCTATGGCATCTCAACATTATGGCAGCCGAAAGGAGACCTGAATAAAAAACACCAGTTATCATGCCAACATAGAAAGGGGGATGTCACAGGCCTCACCCCTAGATGAAGAGCTATAAGTGATTAGAGACTGCTGATAGGAGGAGAATTAATATTAGGGACAGGCTCCCTAATTGATTACTCAACACTAAGTGGTCAGCCCTAAAAACCTATGAGCCATGCTAAATGTACTCAAAAGGTTATATTAACATATTTATACATATATGCAACAATAATGACTATAGAAAAAGACACATAAAAGATGATACATGAAAGCAGAAAATAGGAAGAGATACCTTGGAGCACTGGGGAAAGACATTGATAATAGAGACTGAAGACGATCAAATACATACATGAATGAGATGACATAATGAAATACATCATTTTGTATAATTAATAAATGCCAATAAACATTAAAAAGTAAAAATTTCTAATTTTTTTTAAAAGAAGCAATTAAGTTAAAAATAAAGTCACTGGGGTGGTTCCTACTCAACTCTGGCTGATGTCCTTTGAAGAGATGTGGGCATGTAAGGCACCAGAGGTATACACACATAGACAGCTACACCAGGAAGCGGCTAGAAGGTTGCTATCTGGAAGCCTGGAGAGAGCCCCCACAGCTCAGCTTTGGATTTTCTGGCCTCCAAAACTAAAACAATGGAGTTCCCATCCATGGACGTCCATCATTAGGTCAGGGTGTGCCTTCATCCTGTGATGCTAGTCCACCCCCTAGTCAGGATGTGTGCCTTCATCCTGTGATGCTACAGTCCACCCCCTAGTCAGGATGTGTACCTTCATCCTGTGATGCTAGTCCACCCCCTAGTCCTGCTCCTCTGGCTCTTCTCTTATCCTGGTGAAACGATAGGCATGACCAGAAGTTGCATGGCCTAATCCTAACCTGCCAGCAGTCTCTAAATCCCACAACCGGCCATAAGTCACTTCACATAACTGTAATGGACACAGCCAAGGCTGGCTCTCCAATTTCTGTAAGCCTGGGAGCAGATACTAGGCTTGTAGCCACAGACCTGACTACTCCTTGTAGATCACCCACAGAACAGCAGACCCAATTTCTCACCAGTATGGCTGGAGGGCCCAGTGGGATCCAGAGTCCCTTCCTCGCCAGACACACCAGGCGTCTTCAATATGGTATCGGTGGTTCCTATGCATGGGTGTAATCATCAGGAGAACTAAAGGGAACTACCTGCCCAAGTACAGCACATTAGCCAAAATCACCAACTGCATGCAGATTTAAGGTAACTGAGGCTCTCTCACTAGCACCTAGCATCGAATCCTTCCTGACACTGCCGAGATCCACCACAGAAAAACGAGTGACACTGAACCCTGTAGCTTCTGCTGCCCAAATTCTAGAGCACTTAAGGTCAAATAGTGAAAGGAAGGTCATCCCCACCAACCCCCAGAATAGGTATGGGACATACCTAGACTCCAAATTATCAGCACAAAGGAAAGGGGTGGGTGAGGGGTGGAGGGTGTCTTGCCAGGGTGGATTGGTAAATCCTGATTGGACATATTAGTCAAGTGATGGATTTTGATTGTTGGACCTCGGTGTTTAGTCTCAGAAATGAATCAGCGGCCAAATAAGGGAATAAATAGATCTAGGGGGCTAGCCTTAGGGACGAAGCCATTTTTAACAAGGTAGAGAAAAGGGGTGAAATGGCAAAACCTGTCTTCAATGTTTGCCACGTTAAGGCCTGTGCTTCCCAAGCTCTGACTTGCCCGAGCCCTTCAAACAGCATGGGTGGGCTGTGTAGTGCTCAGAGTCTGAGAGACATGCCAGTCAGAATGCATACAAACAGGCAGCGTCCAGGCTAGAGCAGGCATCCCACCACATTTCTGCTGACTATCCAAGGCAGGGGCTGTATACAATAGATAGATAGATAGATAGATAGATAGATAGATAGATAGATAGATAGATAGATAGATAGATAGATAAGTAGATAGACAAGCAAGCAAGCAAGCAAACAAACAAACCAATAGAAGTGGCCACCACAAGTCAGGAGGAACTGGAGCTGACCCAAGCCATAGGGACCGCTGGGGCCTCTGTTCCATTTGAACGTGCCCTGGCTACTGTGAAACCAACTACACTTAAGCATCAGGTCACTCCAACAATGAGCACACCGGCCCCTCGCCTAAAATCAATGTATTAGCAGTGATACTACAAGGGGACAAGCAGTCAATAAATGCCCTCCCAGTCCACCAAGGCACCAGAATCACAAGAGGCCCCAAAAGAGTCTCTAATGAAAACTAGACAGGGAAGCGGGCTTCCACATGCACCCTGACCCACCTGTCCTAGCTGAGCCTCCCGGCTTGGCCCAGTACGATCACCAGGAAGGCCATGCTAATCCCAAAGAACACACTCTTGCCATTGCAAGGTCCAGCTGAGCAAACATATAGACATAGAAGACTAATCCGCAAATCCGTGTGCCTGCTGCTACTTTGGGGTACACTTGGAAATGACTGAGTCAGGGATTAGAGTACAGCTCGGTGAGAGAACACTTACCTGGAATGCACAGCCCCCGGTTCAAGCCCCACCCTTGATCGGTAAGTAAATCACAATATGACTATATAACAACACATAAACAAATTTCTGATCAGTATTTCTAATGGCAGTGGGGTTTGGGCTTTCTTTCTAGAATCACCTTTGACTACTGATGCTTTTCCAGGAATTTGCCTGTTTTATGCATTGAAGATGTCAGATTCTCGCAGGCATTAAATGATCCCAGCATGCCCCAGCTCTCTATTTTGGTCAGCTGCTTTGTCGGTACCGACCTCTTCGAGGTCCCACACTCTTCATGCGTATCTTTCTTCTTGCTCCATCTCTCTCAGGCTTTTCTACTTCAAAGAATGCACTTTGACATCTCTGTTGAAAAGCAGAGTGAGCCTCGGAACATTTCAACTCTGTTCTCTGTGAATATGCACCTCTGAACAAGCCAAAAGTGGCACAAAGAAGGGTGTGGCCACAGCTCCTCCCTCAGGGAAGAGATGCTCTGTTCAGCAAGGGCTCTGTCCTCACAACTGTACTACACTTCTATTATCATCCCCGGGTTGTTAAAATCTCTGGGCCACGGGTCTCAGGTTAATGGAACAGAACGGTCTTCACAGGCTGGTGCAATAGAGACCATTTCACAGGTGATTCTTAATTGTAAAGGGAGTTAACTACATGTTTTAACTATAGGATGAACAAATGTGTAACAGACTTTGTATTTCACACAGATCCTATAGGACAAGACTTCCCTTTTGTTTTGGTTCCTTTTGTTCAGTTGGTCACTTACTATATCCAAAATCCCCCCCAAAGGATAAGCCATACTGGCCATTCAGAAAAGCCCTACACACACACACACACACACACACACACACACACACACACACACACACATTCATATGTTCATATTCTCATATACACTTTTACACCACAATGGCTTTCTCTCTCTCTCTCTCTCTCTCTCTCTCTCTCTCTCTCTCTCTCTCTCTCTCTCTCTCTCTCTCTCTCTCTCTCTCTCTCCACACTCCCCAAAGAGTATTCAGAGAAGACAGAAATAGCTCCTAGCACATTCTTCCATGTTGGGCTGAAGCTTTCCAAAGATGCTGTTTCTCTGCTAAAGACTAAAGGGCATTGTGACTGGGGAGTTGGAATGTTGCAGAATGAAATCCAAAATTACTCTGGGCCATCTGGTTCTTTAGAAAAACAGCAATTTACCTTTAATCTATGTGTATGACCTAACATTCTCATGATGGTTAGGTAGACCTCTCAGAAGGAACAGCTAAGTGTAGCAGCTTAGCTTACACCAAACCTAAAGCTAAGAGTGCTCTACGAACATCTGAAACTTACAGTAAGATGTCCCCACGTGGCTGTTGCCTGCCTACCTGACTGTTCACAATTGTGCTTTTTTAATTCATTGACTTATGATTCTCTGTTGTTTTATAGCTATACAAGTGTATGTAACTTCTTCCATGATGGAGTCAGTCAGTCCATATTTAATCCCATCTTGGCCTTGGTCATTTATCTTTGCTTCAAAATAAGCTATTTTCATACTTCCTTTAAAGCATAACAAACTACATTCTGCTGATTAGGGTGATGGCGGCTTCGAAACCTAAAATACTATGAGGAGTCATCCTTGATAGCCTCAGCAGAAATGTCTCTCAGCATAGCCCTACCTCAGATGACACAGGTTCCCATCAGCTGCACTTAACAGTCCTATTCCATAAGGCTGGGACAAAAAGCACAGTCTATGTAGGTACTGAATACTTCAGTGGTCCCCAAATGGCAAATTCTCATGTGGTGCCACCACCCAGGCCACTCAAGGTTTGCATGACGGCAGGAGCAGCATACAATGCCAGCACAATAGGACGTAACCGAACTTGCGTAAGAGTAGCTATGGTGACAGGGTCAAGCCGACCAATCTGAAGACAGTAGAAAAGGAATGAGCCCACACTACAGTCCTGAGCAACGGTGCTGGGGCATGGTCACTAATGTCTCAGCAATTTCTGTCGGTTCCACAAGTCCCTGGGACAACATGGAGTGTATGTGAGGGGAGGAAGTAAGCTGATGGTGGAAGAGTCCCATCACACAGAGGTTTGTGTCTTAGAACAGCCGCCCAGTACTCTGCCCTTTACAGATCCAGATGGTCAGGATGGACCACAAACACACAGCACATCTGGCAGCCACATGCCACATGGTCTCTTGAGTCCAATGCCTGCTTTGAGAACAGAGCCCAATCTTCTTGCCAGGCACCCTCAGTTACAGACTCTACCCCAGGGAGGAGGGAAATTGAGATCTTCAAACTCCTGCTAGTTAATCCTCACTTCATCTAGAAGCTTGCCTAGGCACTGATACCTCACCCCTCCATGTCTCCTGCTTGTGCCAGGGACCCTGCTGTCTGGTCCTCACCGTTGTCATGGCGCAAGACCCTCCCCGAGCAGCGGTTCAAGAACAGTTCAGCCTCTTCTTTTACTCTGGGCAGAGGACACAGGAGGTCTTGAAACACTGTACCCACTGCAGTGCCCCACTGGTGTCATTGTCTATGCTCTACCCATGAGGCTCCACCAGCTCCGACCTTCTCAACAATCTTCTACTATTTCCTACAGGTGATACAGAACACCCCCTCCTCCACGCCAGGATTCCCTACTGGAGCCAAGATGCAAGCGTGCAGTTCACAATCAATGTAAGTCCCAAGTCCCAAGGACTGGAAAAGCCTGCTAAATGAAGTCCCCCGGGTGGTTGCTGCTTTGGCCCGGGAACACCCGGGGTACCAGTGCCCTGGGTGGACTATAATCAGGTATTACTAAAAAAAAAAATACAGGAGCACCCCACTGAGGAAAACACTCCAGGAGATGTCAAGTTCACACCGAGATAACCGTAAGGAAATACTGGAAATCTAGATGACTGCTTGAAGAAAGGGCTTCTTAAAGCACAGTGTCTAAATATCAGTGGCAGAGACTGCTGGAGCAAGGCACAAAGAGCAGTTCGCTCAAGGCACAACATGTGTGGTTGTGCCCCAGCAAAATGTCAAGCCACAGCACAGAAAAATGAGGGTATACAGATGAAGTTACAACTGTGCAGTTAAAGAATACACATGACATTATTAATGATACTCTGCTATGCCTGCAGACAGGAGTCTAGCGTGGCTCTCCTCTAAGAGACTCCACCCAGCAGCTGACTCAGACAGATACAGACACTCACAGCCAAACAGTGGATGGAGTGTGGGGAAGAGTTGAGGGGAGGACTGAGGGCCTCAAAGAGATAGGAACTCCACAGGAAGACCAACAGAGTCAACAAACCTGGACCCTTGGTGCTCTCAGAGACTGAAGCACCAACCAAACAGCATACATGGACTGGACCTAGGCATCTCCGCACATATGTAGCAGATGTGCAGCTTGGTCTGCATGTGGGTCCTGAATAACTGGAGCAGGGCACATCCCAAAAGCTGTTGCCTGTCTGTGAGATATGTTCTTCTAGCTGGGCTGCCTTGTCTGACCTCAGTGGGAGAGGATGTACCCAGCCCTGCAGAGACTTGATATGCCAGGATCAGGTGATACCAAGAGGAGAGGGGGGTAAGGGAAGGGTTGTGGGAGTGGGTAACTGGGAGGGGACAGTGAATAGGATGTAAAGTAAATATGTAAAAAATATTAAATTTATAAAAAAAAAACCAAAATCACACATGAAGACAAACCCTTAGAAGTGAATGGCATTAACCTGGCTAATGAGGTTGATGTCATCACCCGATGGAAACTTCTTTCCTAAGAACCCAAATTCCATGAGCACTGGACTTTCTTCCCCTCATCTGCCTTCCTCATCCATAGAGCCAGAATCAGCCTTGTTCTCAGGGATGCTACAAAACCAACAGAGGTGACACTCATGCAATGAAGACACAGCACCAGCTACACAGGAGCCAAGACAGGAAAGCAGCCGAGGTGACTACCAGTGGACGACGGGACAAAGACTATGACTATCATGCAGCCATGGAGAAGGACACAATCATGCCGTCTGCAAAATGAACAGACCCAGAGGGCATCAGGTCTAAATAAACCAGTGCCAGACACCAGAAGACTATAAACTGTATATTCTTACGTCTCTCATGAATAGAAGCTGAGACAAGCCAACAGGAATGCAGAAGAGTGATGGCCAGAGGGTGGAAGGCGGGTTACTGATGGAGCTTGGGTGATGGGTGCCGAAGCACAGTAGGGTGAGAGGAGTTCTGGAATTCCCAGCGTAGTGGAGTGACTTCACAACCTACTGCATATTTCATGAAAACAGCAGAAAGACGTGCAGGGGCTATGATATTTTTAAAAAAAAAAAAAAAAAGAAAAAGCCAGGAGAGAAAGGCTAACAGGCCTGACTTTGACTGGTGCATCCTGCATGTGCTTGCTGCAATATCACAGCACACCTCCTAAATTACCATACCCAGTTAATACAGACTAATCGAAATGTAATAAAATACCTTCATAAAATAAATAACCTTCTTAGCCATGAGGAAAAAGTATGAAAGGAGAAGTGCTGTGAAGCAAGGTGATCAGTAGAAAAGGCAGCAAAGATAAGAGCACAATGGAAATCAGACCAAAGTAGAGGATGCTGATCAGAAGATGAAAATGAGAGTCAGTCAGAGAGAAACCATGGGCTCACTCAGAAACATACCCAAGCATGCCTCGTTCAGAAACACACCCAAGCGTGGCCCACAGAAAAGCCTGCAGCTTCAACCCTGCAGGATGCCTATGGGGAGACAAGAAGATTTTTCCAAAGACCCACTTCTCGACCTTGTGAGGTAATAAAGCCAAGCTCATGCTAGGTGCAGGGGTGCTTGAGTACGTTTCCAGCACTTGAGGGGCTGAGGCATGAGGCTCAAGAGCTCGAGGCTAGCTTGGGTTACATAGCAAGGTCCTATATGAAAAAATATCAAAAAGTCACCCACAGAAGTGGTACTGGCATTTCTTAGAAAGAACCATGGAAATACCAATATCACTATGGTGACTCTAGAGGCCAAGGAGAAAAGCTCTGGAGATGTCTGATTCACACACTTATACATACAGAATACAGCACAGCACACACATATATGCATGGACATCCACACAAACACGTGTACACATACAGACATTCTCATAGTTCCATGTGTGCCAATGTGTGCACAAATGTATACGCAGCCACATATGCATTCCCACAGGTCTGAACACACCCATGCACACAAACACTGCCCACCATATGCTGATCCACATGGCATACACTCATTAGCACACATATGATCTAAAAATACATATGAGATTTATTCTTCAATTATATCCAACCTTTGCTATAAATACTAGATTTCATTACAGTGCCAGACATGAGAAGAAATGTTTTAAAATTAACTGTGGGTGTAATAATATCTTTTATTGATGAGGAAGACTTAAAAAAAAAAAAAACAGTTGAGAAATGGATATCCTGTCCTGTAGCCTGGACAACCACTACGAGGTATACAGAGAAAGAAGGTTCTGGATTCTTCTGGCAAAGGAACCCATGATGCACCGGGCTTCACTTTTAGACTTCCTTGAGTCACCCTTTCTTAGCTCACCCAGTGGGCCACGTTTCCTCCCTACACCAGACAAGGACACACAGATGACAAACCACAGCGGGACAATGCTGGCCTGCTGGCCAATTTCATCTGCAGAACAAGTCACACTGCCTCAGCAGACCACTGCAAAGGAGGGCTCTCAGGCCAAGCAAGCTGAATGCCTAAGACCAGGCCAGATGCGCATTTACGTTTAGCTGAGATGTGCCAGGACCCACCCTCCCAAGCCTGCGTAAACCCACCACAGGTGCATCAGAAAGATGAGACGCCCACATGCCACCCACAACTATCCATGGCTTACAAGCAGCTCAGCTCCTTCAGAGAAGCAAGCCCAGGCTGTCTGCTCATCAGATCCTCTCTTTCCCAGGCCCTACCACGAAACAGTGATCATTGCAGCCCTGCCATTAAAACAGACTGAGGCTCAGAGAGAGAAGTAGGCACATCACAACGATGACTACCCTTTATTAGATAATACACATATCAAATTCCAGCTGCGAGAGGGGCAGAGCTGGCCAAAGGGCCACCGCGCACTGAACACACTGACCTGCTTCTCATTCTCATCCTCCAGCCGCAGCCGGTCCTCAATGCAGTTTCGAGCCTGCAGGAAGGCCTTCCTCTGGGAGCGCTCCGTCAAGATCCGCACGAAGACGCCATACATGTTCACACCAAAGAAGAGCAGGGCATTGGCACCGAGCTGTAGGGAGAGAACAGTGCAGATGTAGGGTCTGTCCAGGCTAGGCAGGTGCCGGAGGGCACACAGAGGCCCTCCAATAACCCCCCAAGTCAGCTCCAAAATCACAGCCACCCACGGATCTCTAAGCACCACCCAGACAGACCCACAGTGAAGCAGAGCAGGAGGCACATGGGGCGGAAACACACCTCTGCCCATACAAAGATAGCAATGTTCCAGCATGTCAGGGATTTGGGGTGCAGCTCTATCGAGGCTGAATTTTACCCCCTTCCAATTTTACATGTTTTTTATTGATCATGTCTTTACTTGATCTTGGAAGACCTCAGAGCATAACTATATTTAGAGACAGATCCTTAAAGGCAGTAATTAAGGTAAAATGAGAACATTAGTGTGAGCCCCAATCCAACCAGACTGCTAAGATCGGGGCACAGAGAACTTGAAAGGCCTGGGGTAGCTCTCCCTGCCCCAACCTTGATTGTAGATCTCAGCTTCCAGAGCTGTGAGAACACAGGTTTCTGTTCTATGAACCACCATCCCCCATGCCCCCGCCCCACACACTCTGTGGCACTCTGTTATGACAGTCCCACCACAACAATACACCTACTACCAAAGAATATGAAATGGCTGCTTTCAACACTACATGGAACATGCCAGTAAGATTCAGAGGAGACAATTTGACAAAAATTGAACTCAAGTCATTGATTTGGGCACAAAGTAAACTACAGCACAATAAGACCCTGCTCTGTAATCAACCCCTTCCATGGTAACAGCCAGGCCGAGGAGGGGCCTTCGGGGAGCCCAGATTCTTAGGCCTTCTCTGAAGGCCAGAGGGACAGTACCAGTTGGATTAGCTAGGATCTCAGGAATACAGCTTGTGCCCCTAACCCAGCTCTGGTCAAGATCCCACAGGACCAGAAGACTTGACACAAATGGGCAATGGCCAAAGAACTCAGCTCAGACCCCAGACATCATCCCTGTCTACTTCCCCCGAAGGTCTCTTCCCCTGGCCTGTCCCAATACCTAGCAGACCACGGGACCAGAGTTGGACAGAGACATTTGTTATGAATCACAGAGGAGCGTGGTAGCCCCCACAGCAGGGGATGCCTTCCCAACCCAAGGTGATATGGGTCTGTCAGCTGCCAGTGGGTAGAATTTCTATCTGATTAAACCCAGCATTCCCACCTGTGCATGAGGGAGGAGGGAGGATGCAAGCTTTGAGTGCTACCACTCCTCATTGATAATCCTCACGGAGTCCAGCCGTGGCTGTCCCATACTCTACACACACAGAACAAGGGCAAAAGCTAGCGTGAATGTCTCCCGACAGCTGCTGGCAAACTGCAGAGATGTCCTAACCAGGAAGGATTACAATGGATAGGAGTGAGCCTGAGACAGCCTTGGGATGAGAACTGCCAGCCCTTGGCACTCCTGGAAGCTGACCTGGGAATAGGCAGGCGATCCAGCCTGGGACACCATAGAGGACAGATTTGGGCCACAGAGAAAGATCTGGGCATCTTCAAACTCAGGTTGTGTGAGAAGACCTCTTCTAAAGGAATGTAAAATGAGGACCGAAACTGGAGACTGTCTTAAAGCATCCAGGTCTCACGTATGACCTTAACCTTGACTTGATGTACAAGCAGGGGCAAGCCTGACAGAGAGGTGTCTGTTGCAAATGCCTTACTAATGAAAATGAGGACGTAAGTCCAAGGAGTGGAAGCAGTAGTTAATTTAGAGCTGTGTTGCCGGCACCTTCCGGTGGGGTGCATCAAATACGGTAACGGTGAGATTGTAACCAGACAAGTTCTTTAATTTGCTTTTGCAATCATCCTCTAATTACTTACACCCCTGCTTTGTCATCAAACACTAAATCCCTTCTGGATTTGTACCTCTAACTTCATGAATTCCATCTGTCATAAATAAAGCTTTATATCTCAAAGTCATAATCCAGTAGCGGTCATAGGTACTCCAGAAATATATTAGAGAGAGCATCTCACGGTGACCCTGACCTCACCTTGTGACCCTGAGAATCTCACGGTGACCCTGACCTCACCTTGTGACCCTGAGAATCTCACTGTGACCCTGACCTCACCTTGTGACCCTGAGAATCTCACGGTGATCCTGACCTCACCTTGTGACCCTGAGAATCTCATGGCGACCCTGACATCATGGAACTCACTAAGGATGCGAACAAGTGTGTCCTCTGTGTCCTCAGTAGCTATACTCCAGCCCGACCCCACCGTGTGTTACTTCTTCCTGGCACCTACTCATCCCCTGGGAGATTCACGGGACCGTGTGCTTGCTTAGTAATACAGGCTATTCCAATAGCATCGCTGTGGCTCTTTCAACTCACAGGAAGTCAGGTAAATCACTCAACTAGAGGAAAACACACCAAGTGACTTCCCAGGCCAGGAGTTGTGGGAGGCTACGTGATACACACAGCAAATACAACCAATGTCACCAACTCCCCGGGGGGTAGGGGGAACTCTCTGAAAAGCACCTAAGATGGTAAACAATGGTATAGGGCTCAGCACAAGGGCCAGGTTTGCTGTTTCTAGGACTCACAAAACTCTGAGCAAGGCCTGTCAATGTCTATCAAACCTGCTCCTCCTGCTCCTCCTCTTTCCCCTCCCCCTCCCGCTCTCGAACATCCCAATTGAAGTTTCCCCTCCCTCCTCTCCTCCCAGTCCCTGATCCCACCTCCCTGTTCTCTCCATCCACTCCTTGTCCATTTCTCCTCAGAAAAGGGCAGGCCTCCCATGGCTATCAACCATCCATGCATGTCTATGCAGTAAGACGAGGTGCCTCCTCTTCTATTAAGGCTTGACGAGGCAACACAATAAGAGGAAAGGGCCCCCAAAGCAGACAACAGAGTCAGAAACAGCCCCTGCTCCCACTGTTAGGAGTCCTGCAAGAAGACAAAGCTACACAACTGTCTATCAAACCTCCTAAAGCTACAGAACCCTAAGTCCCAAATACAAAACTGGCTCAAAGCTATAGCAACATCTCTAGATCTGGATCTTGGGTAGACAGAACATCAGGACCCACAGCACACACTGGTTAGGACATCATGGCCATTACAAAGATGACCCCGTAGGAGATGCTCAGTGTCACAGGATAGATGGCACAGTGTCACCCTCCCCTTGTCCTCAAGGCAGGACAAGAGCCAAGGCTGAGGTGTGAGGGACCAGGCAGATGGGCCTGCATGATGTCCAGCATCTTTCAGGACAATGTAGTGGACTGGGCTCTAATGGGACACCTGATTAACAACCTCTGAACAGCAGGGGAACCTGCAACAGGCCAAGGCCGGAGGAGAGAGCCATGTTCTCTGGTGAGCCACTGAGCCCCAGGGAAGGGCCTGCCAAGAGGCTGCCTGCGCCTTCTAGAGGAAGTGAAAAAGACAGATGCCACTCCTTAAAGGAAAAACTACAATTAAAGCCTCCCTTCTGAGATCTGCCCACATCGTGTCTTCTCCCATGACGTCCACTAAGAACACATAGACTCAGATTAGGGGTGTGTGACTGAGAGTGGATGGAAGAGGTAAAAGCCAGTTCGTTCACTGGTCAGATGCAAGGCCTCATGCACTGACCCTTCCTTCCTAACCACATCGGAGCCCTTGTCCACACTGTGGGGGGGGGAGGTTGGGGGGATAGACTGTGAGAATGGGCTGGCTACCCATCTCCTCGAAGCGCAGGGGCATCCCTGGGAGACCCCTGGCTTCTCACCATCTGAAGTGAGAAGCTCCCCTCTCCATGTTCACTAGCTTAAAATCTGCCTGCTCCAGGACAGAAGTATGCCCAACTACCCTTTGGACATCTGGAAGGCTGCATCCTCAGGGAAATCAAAATTCTTCAAGATGCTGTCTTCCCAGGAGCCACCAAGGGAAAGAGACCAGTGGGTCAGACAGCCCCATGGAGAAGATGTGCAGAGAATGGCTTGTGAGGGGAAAAGTGACCCCTCAGGAAGACGAGGGGAGATCTGCTAAACGCCTCTCACCTGCCCAGGCCTGGTCCACCTAGCTAACCCTGGAACCCCCTCCTCATATTGGACGGTGATACAATTGTATTCACCTGGCTGACACAAGCTCACCACCTCTGCTCTCCATGGGGTTAGTGATTCTCAATTCTCCCCAGGAAGCTTTCTCAACTTCTGGCCAAAGGGGCATTTGGACCCAGGAGGCACATTGCCCAGTACATTAGACTGGCAATATGGCTGAATAATTCCTCATAATGGTAAGAGGGAAGTGCCCTAGAACCTTTGTGAGATTATCACAAACAAAGGAGCCACGGGTTACAGTATCTTTTCAGGGGAAGGGGTGCTGGTTCCCATCCCACCTCCACACTCCCTGAAGGCATCCTGATCTACCACCACCACTACCCACATTGGCCTTGTGGCCGCTGCAGCCAAGTCACCTGAGAAGCCAAAGCTTCTGCTTCTAGTGCATTCTCTCAGGCCTTCTACCCAGTCACATTCTAATCCTTTTAAATTATCTCCTTTCTCCTCTTCACTTGCAGATCTTTTTTCCCTTCTGATCCCTTCCAAGCTTCTGTCTGTGGACTCCACATCTGTCTCAAGTCCAGTGTGGCAAGAATGGATGCTCTGTTCAAGGTCTCTCAACTATTCTCGGGTTTCCAAAAGCCCCAATCTCTTCATGCACACATGAACACTCCACACCAAATTCAGCAATCATGCTAATCCATGAATATCCCTCATGAACTCCGCCCAGCCAGGCAGAAGGTTGGCGCATGGCACAGCAGAGCCAGCTGGGTCTGTGAGAACAGGGCCAGCTCTAATAACTGCTCCACATTCTCCCTGCATCCACAACTCACTCTGCGCCACTGACCCCATTCTTCAGACAGACACAATGAGGGCGAGGAAGAAGACAGGGTTTCCCGGGTGCTGCAGCATGTGCCCTGCAGTGGCCCCTACCGAATAATACCCCAGTGATGGGGGGTACACCCTACATCTGAATCAATGTTCACCCCACAGCAATCATAACCAAATTCACTGCATGGAACCAGTCATCTCCCCCATTAAGATGCAGAGCATGCTGGCACCGGATCCTGTAGACCGGCTGCAAATAAGTTCAGAAGGATTCATAGCCCCTGCTTGGCCAAGCAGAATCTAGAGAAGAAGGATTTCCCAGGGACCCAGAATCTCTCAAAGGCACAGATGCAGCAGGTTCCAGGAAAGAAAAGGACGGGAACGACATCTCCATATGCTTTCCCTGCATGTTCAAAACATCACCACAGCCAGCTCCCTCAGTACAGGAAGGGGTGACGTCTCCGCAAAGGAGGAGTCGGGGTTGTCCATGGAGTACCACACTAGACTCGGAGTTATCAGGATGAACTCAGCTTCACTCGGAAACAGATGGGCTCAAATACAATATTTACAGGAATGTGCATTCTTGCAAATCTGTTAGCACTGCTGACAGAAACAACAAGGGTGCCCGGAGCTCCGGCAGTGGCCTCTCATGTGAACCTCTGAGGAAAACCCAGGCTCAGTCAGGTGTGGTGTGAGACACTGGTAAACCCAGGAGACTGAGGCAGAAGGATGGCAATCCAAGGCTAGCCCAGACTATAGTGAGACCCTATCTCAAACAAGCAGAAAGGATCCCTGGATGGAAGAGCTGATTCTCAGACCAGGACAAAGCATATAATATGAAGGAGTCTGGAACACCATCCATGCCCCATTGTAAGGAAGAAGTGTGTAGAGGTCACTGGAGATGGGGGGTGGGGTATGCCACAGCACACGAGAGTACACAAAAGGGCTCCAAGCAGCCATATTTGGACCACAGGAGCAACAGAACCAAGGGGTATTGAATTACAAGCCATGTGTAAGGAGAGCCATGCTGACAGAAATCAATGGCTGACTTGCAGGAAGACAGACACCAGCGACATTCCCAACCACGCATGGCCACCCTGGATCTCAGAGGTCAATTCCCCACTCCCCAGAGAAAGGGAGGGAGCGCCTCCCCCCCCCCAAAGAGCACAAGAAGGACAAAGACAGAAGAGAGCAACTCCAGGGGGAGGTTGCTCAGCAGCACCCCTCAGCCCAAGGAGAGCAGCTTGGCAGTGACAAGCCACACCCACAGAGGTGAAGCTCTTGCTGTTGAAAACCCAGTACCCCAAGGAGATGAGGAAAACCATCAGACCAGGATAGGCACTGGGCAGCCCCTGGAAGGTCACTATGGCCACACCTGGGAAAGCCCTGACTTTGAACACCCCCAACACACACACACACACACACACACACACACACACACACACACACACACATACACACACATCTCACCCATCTCAGCATCCTGAAGGAATGGCCAACCACAACCTGACACCATTATCCCACCCTCCCAGGCACCTGCTTCTTCTGCTCTGTACGACATACACAGGCCACACGGGACCAAGGCCAGGAGCTGGGAGTCCCTTCTCTTGGCTCTCACCTCAGCAATTTCCTGTCCCCGAGCCTCTGGGCCTCCTACCTCTCTCCACCCTCACCACCTGTACAACCTATGCTGACTAGAACTGCTCTCCCTACATCAGATGTGCCTCCCTGCAACGCCCTCCCCCAACCCTCTTCCACCCTCCACCCGACATCTCATGCTCCGGAAAGAGCCTTAAAACTGGAGCACGCTGGAGGCTAGCCTGATCCTGCCCACCTCCCAGGATCCTGCCCCCTGTGCAGCATGCACAAATACACAATTCATGTCCTGTCATGTGCAGCATCCGGCTGCAGACAGCTTCACATTCTCAGGACTGCTGCCCCAGCTGCTACCTTGACCTAGAGACTCTCCTGACCCCTTGATAGGGTTGAGTGGCCCTCTACCATCCTGTGGTTCCCATATTTATACTTCTCCCTATTTAGTATGCAAACCTGTCCACTGAATTTGCTCCAGCTGTCAACCTGTGGTGTTCTGGGCTGCCCCTGAAGCAAGTACCAAACCCAGGCATCATTCAAACTGTCTGGAGGACAGAGAGTGGCTGTCCTCAGACACATGAGCATGAGCACGCGGCCTGCTCAGGGGGCTGTTCTCTCGAATCGGTTCATAGCATCTTTGCCATTTCTGAGAAGGACCCGAATCCACACAGTGCTCCACACACAGACCAATGGCAAATCCATGGGCAGCCCTCACCTTGTACAGCCGCTCATAGGTGGGGGCTGAGGGGCAGGTCAGTCTCTTGGCTCCTTCTGGGCCTCCTTAGCTAGACACTGCCAGCCCCTGCCTACGAGTGTCCGCCAGGGTCTGATTGTATGTCACTTTCTTCCAACTGTGCCTGCATTTTCAACAGCACGCACAAGTGTGTTTTTAAATTAATGTAATTGCTCGCTCACTCGCTCTCTGGTTCTGAATCAGTAAACGCTTTAGAATTAGCATCATTTGAAAGAGGACCAACAGAATGCCGATCTTTGCTGGAGACAGTGATAGCAATTCAGGAGCTACGGTTCTGGTCTCTTGCTTCTGGGAGTGTCTGAATTTTCCATGGTTAAGATAAAAACAAGTTTAAAAACGAGGATATGGTGACTCCCCGCGAGCTCCTTGTCCCCCAGGAACCTCAGAGGCCTGTCCCTTGGTGTACCCTGTTTAACTCTTTGCACCTCGATTCCAAGAGGCTCCCAGGTAAGCACATAGAAGCTGCCCTTATCCACCCTCACAGTACCCCTCTCCCAGCAAGTGGGACCTCTCCTCCTGGACCACTCAGACCACATCTTCAGATGCCAAGGGAGGCAAGAAGGGCTGATTCGGGGACACCAGCAAGGATGCTATGAGTGAGGCTCTAGATGGCTTGGCAACCAGGGACAGTTCTCGCCAAAGTCAGAAGCTCCCCCACAATCCCCTGCACCCTGCCCAGAGGGCCAATGAACAGCCACACCGTGGACATCTCAGCCTTCCAGGGAGGAAGCTCAAATCCACCCACTGCGGCCTCAGACAGTTCTACTTCCAACTCACCCCCCACCCCCACCCCCCGTGATAGTCTCTGTGATGTCGCGGCAGCCTCTTTGGATACCCAGACACCAGCAGAACCCATTAAGAGATAAGGTCGCTGGCTAAGCACTGGGCTCTCTGGTCTTTGGATGAGACCCTACCTGCCACTCACTTTTCAATGCTCCGGAAACATTTTAAAGTGTTGACAAGTGAAGGGGGCATGGCCTCAAGCAATGATTCTTCACACATGATCATTCCACTAGCCCCTCACACCACAGGGGATACAGTTAGAGAAAAGGCCATGGAAAGAAGCTCAAAGGGTGGGGTTTCCTAGCCCTTTCGAGGCTGTGTTGCTTCAGGTGGCACAAGTCATCTTCCCAGGCCGTTGTACCTCCCTCCTCTGGGGAGGGCACAGGTTAAGGCTCAAGGCAAAGCAAGCTAAGCATCCTTGGACTGCCATCACACATGACCTCAATGCAGTATCCTCACACTGGCAGGTGCCCAGCGCACCTCCACCACGGCCAATCAGAATGCTTGTGGCATATTTTTCCCTGCAGGAGTAGAATGTTCTGGAGTGGGCTGCCCCTGCTCCTGGTTCGCTCCCATCTGCCACTTTCCGGAGTCTCTTGAACTTGCCTCTGCCCCTCTCCAATAGACTCACTCAGCCAAATGTTCATAAGATAAAGCTGCTCCTAAGGGTTGCATGGTAATCCATGCCCCATAGATGCCTCTCCCACAGGGGGGCCTGCTGAGACCCTCTGCTGCACTGGCAGGGAGGCATCATATGTAACGGTTCTCATGATAGCCACAGGCTAGGAGCTCTCAACTTGGTTCTGGGTCATGCAGGTGAACAAGAAAGGAGAGACACCCTCCGAAGAATAAAATATTATATAGGTTTATGAAAAGCACAGAGGCCCTGTTGCCAGGGAACAGCACTAAAAGGGCTGTGTGCAGGGTCAAGAGATCAAGGGGACCATGAGGACTGATGGTCTAGTGCTGACCTAAGAGTGTGATAAGGTTCAGACAACAGGAAGTGATTGAGTATTCCAACGCAGTCATGGTCCTGAGGCAAACGAGTGTTCCTTGTTCAAGATATACACGCCACACCTTCTCACTCAGAGACTGCTGTGTTAGCAAAAATGCCCCTCCTGTCTCTCAGAAGCATCATCAGTGCTCCAAGGATTCAGAGAACATAGCAGCAGATGAGCGAGTACCACACAAAGCATGTGGCATGGAAACAATCAGATAAACCACCGATGCTAAGAGAAGAGTGCTCCAGTGGGGAGCACTGGGGAGCCAGCCAAGCCATGCCCTGTGGATGGGTACTGCCTCAGCTTGAGGCCACTTCTGAAGGCCGGAGTCTCTCTTTCAGAAACACTGTACTGTATTTAAGGACTGTTCTGTGTTCTCAGAGTAAAAGATCCACAACGTGTTGCTAGTGTAGAATGTCTCTGTGGAGCTCAGAGGCCAAAGCAAAGACACCAAGGGGCCCTGTCACACCACAGGTGGCTTCCTGTTCACCTGACCAACCTTCCTGATGCTACCACCTCTTCTTCATATGTGCATAGGCACACTCAAGCATGGATATGTGGACAGACACAACTATCCATTCCTCTGTGAACATTTCTACAAGTGTGCACCCATGCACACACATACATGAATACATGCGTGAGTGTGCACAGATTGGGTGGACACCCACAGGGTCTCACCAGTTCTGAACAGCATGGCTTCAAGCTTTCTCCTTATTCCCAACTAAAGGCAGAGCAAACGCCCAACTCAGCCATCAAAGCAGGCCCGGCCTTTCTCCAGTCCGAGGTCAGATCATTCAGGATCTATGCTGCCTTCAACCTGGCCTGGACGTCCAGCATCCTCCTGAGGCTGGTGTTTTAGCACAGCACATAGTAGGAGGGTGGGGCTCCTTAGCATAAGAACATACAACTGTGCAACTGAGATGAGGTCTGGGAAAAGTAAGAGGTTAAAAAGAACAGAGAAAGAATCCCAGGAAGGATTACAGGAGGGACATACTGAAGGAGCTACTGCCACACATGGGGAACAAGCCCACACTGGCTGGGGTTAAGTAGCAGGAAGTCCCACTCCTTTCCTCACTGAGTGTTGAGAGCCTGGACCTTGTTCCTGTGGCACACTGGCCTCACACACACAATCTCACTGAATCAGACAATGTCTGAGCTTAAACCCCCTCGCTCCACAGTGGAGACCCAGAAGTGACCCACAGTCATGGAACTAGGGATGCATGCAGGAGGTAGGCCTTAGCCAATGACTCTGCCCACGCTACCCTCCTTGGGGCTACAGCTCTCTCCTGATGACATACCTACTCTGAAGAAAATGCATTTGAATAGCCCCGTGGTATGAGTGGCCATGAGTGTGCAGAGAAGCGTGCTTGGGTATTCATGTGCGTGGGCAAGAGTACATCCACTCCTGAATGTGTGCGTGAAGATGATCTGCATGTGCAGAGGAGGACATGAGGCTCTAATGCAAGTGAGCATGTGTGCTGGTGTGTGAGCACAGGTGTAAGAGCGTGAAAGTGTGTAAGGGTCCTTGCTGGGGAGTGTGTATGTGCACCAAGTGGCTTGTTTGAGTGTACATTGATTTGTGTTGTGCTTCCATGTGCATATGCACAGGTGTAAAGGTGACAGTGAGCTTGGGTGTGCATGGAGGTATGTTTGTGTGGCTATGTGGGTGGGTATAGAATATCATGCGTATGTCTACATTCTAACACGAGTGTGTAAGTGGGATGATGTGGCAGGGGGCACATGAAGCATTTGTTTAAGTGCTTGCATGGGAGTGCGTGGAGGTATGTTTGTGTGGCTATGTGGGTGGGTATAGAATATCATGCGTATGTCTACATTCTAACACGAGTGTGTAAGTGGGATGATGTGGCAGGGGGCACATGAAGCATTTGTTTAAGTGCTTCTGAGTGGGCATGCGTGCTTGCATGTGAGGGTGAACAGACAAGGGACATGTGTGACTCATGTCCCCAGACACAGTATAGCAGTGTCTACAGAGCCTGAGATGAAGACAAGACAGCTGTGGGAACAGTCTCCCCGGGGGCCACCCTGATCTTTCTGGGTCCCTGCTCCTTCGACCTTGTCTGCTGCAAGTCCTTGCTTCATAGGGGCCTGTCAGGCAACATGAAAGATCAAAGCCCAGGCCACGGGGCCACCACCGCCATATGGCCCAGATGGCCGTACTCTGTTTCTGTTTCTGCCATTGTAGTTGGCAGAGGGCAGGCAGGGTGTTCCCTGGTAGCTTTGAAAGCGCCTCACTCCAAACAAGTCTGGTTCTCAAAGCTAGAGGCAAACTATCAGCTCCCTGGCTTCAAGCAGCTTACTCGCGTGGCAGTGTCCATACCACTGATTCCAGGATGGCTGACAGGACAAGGACCACCTGCCAGGCACAATCCACACAGGATACTCCGAAAGCACAGCTGTCCTATATAACTGTAGGATGAATCACTGCTCCCATTGACAGTGGGAGAAACAGAGGCCCAGAGATCATCCTGGACCCCACCTCACAGGACTGTGCCAGCCCTCCAGAAGTGCCTGGAGACCCCCACAAGCCTGCCTTCACCCATCTACGCCAGCATCCGAGCCATCCGAGCCATCCGAGCCATCCGAGCCACCCTGCTCAATGCCCACAGAAAACCTGTGCACCCAAAGAGCTCAGCCCTTACCCCTGAGACCACAGGGACGTCACAGGAGAAAGAGTGCACCTGAAGCCATCGAACACCCCAGAGGGTGGTGCTGACAGCTTTGATGACAGACAGAAGCAAGTGCACACACATTCCTCGACAACCCTAACTTCCATCACGTGCAACCTATGGTTAAGAACCAACAGAAACTGAAATCCATTTCCTCCACCCTGATAGGCAGCTTAATTGGAAACATACAGTGCACACTAGTGTAATAGAACTGGGCTACTTCAAAGAGAAAGAAAATAATAACAGTAATAACAACTCATCTGAGGCAAGAAAAGAAAAGAAAAAAGAAGAAGCCCACGGGGCCATGAAGAACACTGGGTACGGGAGAAAGCTCAGAGCCGGTAGACCCAGGCCCGCCTGCCTCCTCTTCCGCAGCCTCGGGAAGGGCAGGGTAGGAGGGGACCACTGTGGGCTGAGGTCTTGAGCTGGTGGCCAGACAAGCCCAGGCCCACCTTTCTCAAGAATCCCCTCCCCTCGATAGCACTCCAAGGAAAGGGCCCGCTCCACTACCTCTACTTCCCCAAGGCTCTGAGAACCCCTCTGAAGACGGGCCGTGGTTCTGGAAGGGACTTGCTCCCCTGAACAGAGTAAGGAGACCCACAAGCCCACCTCCACAAACCCCAGTACCAAGTGACAATTTGCTCTGAGCCTCTGCCCTGGACTGGAAGCTAAGGCTGTAGTTCTGAGACTGGGGGTGAACCTGAGGTGGAGCTCTCACAGGGCTCAGCCCCAGCAGGCTCCCGTGGAGACCTAACACCCTCAGACAGCATCCGACCCCTGTATCTGCAGCAAGGGCCACCCTGCAGCACGCCTTCCATTGCTCCTTCTGCATCTGACCCACGCCTTCTCGGGCACTGTCTGCCCAGAATTCAGAGGTGAGGAGGCAGGGCCATCAGCAAAAGGCTGAGCAGCAGCAGAGGTGACAGGGTCTGAAGGGAGGTGGCCACAGCTGCGAGGTACAGGCCTCTCAGACACTAAGTGGCAGAGTTCACTAACACACTGCAGGGTGCCTAGGACTGTGTGATGGGAAGACATTGAAATCCTTGGGGATCAGCTTCCCTTTTACCTCAGGTTTCCCCTACTTGGTCCCATTTATGTGTTGATAAGGGAGTAGAGGATAAAATGCCTTAGAAATGGCAGAAGATTTTCAACACATGCTTTCCTTATGGACTTCTTACATTCACACCATCTCTGTGGGAAGCAGCATCTTTCCTTGGGGGGGGGGGTGAGAAGGAGGCGGGGCAGAGACTGAGTTTTGGTGAGGGAGGGATTTATATCAAATTGGAGGCTAGTCACAAGGAAACCTGGGTACCAGCTACCTAAGAATCCTTGTTTTCGCAATGGGCTTCTTTCCCCCACTGAAGTAACAAGGGCTCCTCTATGCCAGAGGGAGGGGCACTGGCACCTTCACAGGCTCCTCCCTAATCTTTTCTCTAAAAGGAATGCCTACAGGCTGTGTAGGAGAGAAATAAAGAAACTAAGAACACAGCCTTTTAAGGCACCTAGAGAACCCACCATGGTCGGTCCTGAGCCCACAGCTGTCCCTCCAGCCCTACAGTGTATGCTCAGAAATAGACCTGTCGTCATAGCCCCTAAGACCAAGTACCGCTTCCTGCCATCAGAGTCTGGGTGTCTGTGTTGGTCTTACAGGCAGCAGGTACAGCTGACTGACAGCCATCTCCTTCACAGACACCAGTTATTTTCCCCCAGTCTGGAGTCTGTGCTTAGCCCAGCCCCCAACAACTTCCCATATGCTCATAGGAGCTACCTTCTTTCCTTAGATGGACCCTCCCACCTTTCTGTCTTTCATCTCCCTCCCACTGCTAGACCTAGAACAAAACCCTCCCTCAGATGCCACGCCTGGGCAGGACCAGCAAAGGGGAAGGTCCCAAACTCCTGGGAACAGTCTCCCGGTTCACCTCCCACCTGCTTGGGTGCGGTGGTATGGGGAAACAGGAACCTCTAGGGTCCAGGAGAATCCTCAAGAGGAGTCAAGTCCTATGCCTTTGGCCCGGCGGCCCCCTCACCCGCCCAAGTTGAAAGAGACAAAGTTCAGGCTCCATGGAGCCAGGGTAGGGGCTGGGAGCAGAGGCTGTGGAAACCAGACTGTGTGTGACCTTGGCAAACTCCTCTCCTTCAGGGCAGAATTCGGATTCACAGCGTGGTGGTTAGCAATACTGGAGGGGTTCAAAGTGCTTCCCTTCCCACTAACTGCTCCCTCGGGTCCGCGAAATTGAGAAGCGAGCCCCGGATGCGCTCCAGGCGAGCTGGAGAGGAACCCAGGGGCCGCGCGCTCCGCCAGCCTAGAAGCCTGGCCTGGAGACCGCGCACCCTCCCACTTTTCAGTACCTCTACTGAGGGACATGGGTACAACCCAGCGCAGTGGATCAGGCTTGTGTCCCCCGCTTGGCCACACAACTACTGCCTGACCTTGGGCCTGTCACCACCACCACCACCACCACACACCAGTCTCTCATCTCCACCCTAAAGATGCTAGGGACTCTTATCTCGTAAGAGTGGACGGTGCTAGCTCCTCCGGCTGCATCCTCAGTTTGCTGAGTGACCTTGAACACCTGTCCCACCTTCAGAACCTCAGTTTCCCCACCTTCCCCATAGGAAGAACGTTAAACTCCTGCCACCTCCAGTGCTGCTGGTAGATGTGTCTCCAACCCAATGGGGGACTCGTGGTGCCACTTACCGTCCTCCAGAGACGTGGGCGCTTGGCAGGGACCAAGGCGGCTGTGACCAGTAAGTGCGAGGCAGCCACCACCAGCCCGAAGCCGATGGCCAGTAGGCTGCGCACGGGCAGCAAGGCATAGGACACGAAGGTGACCAAAAGGAGTTGCCAAACCCCTTGCTCGGCGACCGCCGAGCCCATTGCGCCTCCCGCAGAGCTCCTCGCGGGGCCGCCCAGCGCGAAGGGGCAGCAGAGTAGCGCGAAGGTGAGGCTGAAGAACAGCGCCAGCTGACCGACCTGCTGCAGCTGGGACACCTGCAGGGATCGGACATTGGTGACCACGAACAGCGCCAGGAAAAGGATGCAGTGCACTGGGTGCGACCCCTTGGCGAGGCCGGGCGCTGGCCCCGGTGCGCCCAGCAGCTCAGCCAGCGCCAGGGCGCCTGCCAGCAGGCTGAGCACAGCCAGCGCTTTCAGCGTGGCCGCCTGCTCCAGCCGCAACGTGTAGCCGCGGAACAGCGCCTCCAGCTCGGGGCACGCGAACTCCTCGCCACACGCCCGGAACCCACGCCGGCCGCCCGGCCCGGCCGCCCGCTCTGCGCCCCCGGGCTCGCCCGCGCCTCCGCCGCCGCCTTGGCCGCGCGGCGCCCCCGCCATCTCAGCGCCATGCAGCGGCCGCGGCCACGGGCGCGCCC
>NC_034602.1:22332342-22353518 GCF_900095145.1 Mus pahari
CGGCTGCCCAGCGCGCGCGCCCCGAGCGCGTCCCCTCCCGCCCGCCGCGCCTGCGCACTGGCGCCCGCCCGCGCCCCGGCAGTGGTCCTCTGCGGCGACCGTGCTGCGACAGGCAAGCCCCAAGAGTCCCGATCCTGGGCGGACAGAGTCCGTGCCCAACTCAGCGCCCAGGATCCCGCACGCCCAAGGGGCCACGTGACCTTGGGCACCACTCTTGACTCTTTGAGCCTCGGTTTCCCCTCCTATGTACAGTGGAGCCCACCCCTCTACGAGTCTTCGGAGGCGTTTAAAAAAACGCTGAAATTCCCAGTAGAGGGAGGAACAGCTCTGTCAGATTTGTGTCCCCTCCCCAAGCAGAACCAGGTCACCCAAGAGGAGCCCGCACTCGAGACTCAGTGCCCACCGAGAAACCCTGAGGATCCCTGGTCACACATGCAAGGCGCTCTAAGTGGCTGGTTTGCCTACCACCTGGGTGGGTGGTGGAAGCTGTGCCTGTTGACCTGAGCAAGAATAAAGCCCTGCAATGTCCAAGGAAGCTGTGAGGTCTCGGTGCAGGGGTGGGTGAGGGAGGGCTGAAAGGAGAGATAAAATAGCGCGGCTCTCTCCTTTGATAGGAGCTGGCCATGCAAATGATGGCGAGCCGTTTACTTCCAGCTGAACAAGTGGTGGGGACAGATTCGCCTCAGATGCGGATCTTAGTGATGTCCATTGACTAAAGGAAGGGACCGGACAGAATTTCATTCGGTGCTCGGGAATGCCCCCTGAGATCGTGCCTCTCTTTTCCTTTAGAGAGAGTCCCAGAGGACCCAGAGAGTAGAAAGGATGCCAGGAGCCTGTGCCACCTCTGGATCCCACGGGTGCACCAGGAACTATGTCTCACAAAATTTTGCAGCCCATATGCTGTTCTTCCTACTGGAGGCCCCGCTTCCAAATTTTCAGTTTCAGTCCACCCTGCCCAGACTGTTCTAGAAGACCCTGAGAATTCCCAGGGTAAGAGCCACTGCTCCTCCCCCAACACCCCCCCCCCGCATTACATACGTGCGGGGATTCGGATTTGAGGTTTCCTCTAAAATTAGTCTGAGCCACATGAACTTGTCGTTTTAACAAAAATGTTCCCACTCAACATCTCCAATAGTTCATACTGAAGGTTTGCTGGAACCACTTGATAACCAGTTAATCCCTGTTCTTGGAGCGGACTCCCCTCTGTAAGACACTCCCAGTGCAGAGCCTGCCTGGCCCCAGTCGGCACCCAAGCTAACTGTTTTCACTCCAGTCCCTGCTCCTTCCATGAAGGTTCACACCTACTGCTCTGCAGCCTCATTTTCTGGTCATTTTTCGTTCCGTGTTCTTTTGGCAGAAACCCACGGAGTCAGCTGATGCTGAGAAGATGGTCTGGCCCCATCCTTAGGGCACTGCCTTGAAAAAGCATCCTTGTCATCACCTGATTCCCAATTGTCTCTAAATACTATAAAGTCTGCAAGATTTCTCAAGTGTCCACATTCGGCATAGAGTCTCTTGTTACTTGATGTTGTGTGCTTTTTCTATCCTAATGATTTTATTAAAGAACATCTGAAAAATATCCTGACTACATGAAAAAGAAAGACATGTAGTGAAGTCATTTAAATGCTAAGTTCATAAGTAAACCTTGCCCACTAGCTTTTCTGTGTTGGCTTCCAGTTCTCCCCTCACTCAAGGCTGCTTGTTTGCTTGCTTGCTTGCTTGTTTGTTTGTTTGTAAGTCAGCATCAATGCCTTTCAAGTGAACCTAGAGGAACCTACATTCAGGTTTGGAAAGAAGGTGGGTCTTGGCATGACCCTTTTTGCTTGCTGCCATAGCTGCCCAACTTCTTATGTCTGACTGTTACAAAGCATCTTGGAAAAGAGCCTTTGTCACCTTCGTTTTGTTGGTGCTCAGTTGCTGGCTGAGTCTCACAGTGTAGAGGGAGCATGAGGCTCCTCACATCAAGCCCTGTTGCACAACCTCAGAAGGCAGGAGCATCAATAATTGCTATTGTTGATTTAGACTCATACACTATATACCAGGTTGGAAGAAGGGCTTCAATGGACAGTTTGCAGACACAGGCAAACAGGCCAGTTATATGTAATACAGTGGGAGCCAGAGTGGTGTGTACCTCCCATATAACTGTTATAACTGTGGTCATTATAAAAGGGGGAAGCCTGGGCACAGATTCATACACAGAGAGCATCATGCCAAGGATCTACTAGCGTGTCCAGAGAAGGACTGAGAACAAATCCCCCCCCCACAGGAGTACCTCCCACTCCAAAAGATGTGAGCAATCAAAGGGACACCATAGCCAACCATACATGTGTCTATAGGCCTGAGAGGCCAGAATCATGGTCCCTCCCCACTCACTACAGCATCTCTCTTCTCCCCCATCTGCTACGTTCACCCTCTAATACATAGCTAAATTTAATTTAGTTTTAAAACTCACAGGGCACTTTGACCACTTTTGTCCCATGGAAGGGTCTCTCAGGTCCAGAGTGTTCTCTTCCATGCATACAGAAGGATGTCACTGGCCATCCTCTGGCTTGTCACTCTTACAGAGCCTACCTATGTGTTCATGTATTGATTCATTGAGACTTCATAGGACAGGATTGTTCCGGTGATGTAGAACGAGCCTGGACTGAAGTTTTAAGTGATCAAACACACATGAAGGCCTCAGAATAGTGGAGCATCAATGTCTGTGACAGGCTAGGCTCAAGTGAGCTCAAGTGAACTTGACACACTAGGCTCAAGCCTTAAGTGAGCTGATCCCTGCTGTGGATCCAGTGAAGGCTCAGCCCATCTGACTCAGCCCCAGTCCATGTCAATGAGAGCAGGTCATGAGACTTTGTGGCTAAAAGAGAGTGTGTAGCTGGGTGCTGAGCCAACTTCGGGGCACCCTTGCTCGCTGTGTGACTTTCAGCAAGCTCCGCATCCTGTCTGGAGTCTGACTGTAAACTATGGACTTAGTGCCTAGCAAAATGTGGAAAGGGGGAGTCATGAACACACTGACTGCCCTTCTTAGCCACAAAATAAAGACAACTTTTCCTCTACCAGTTCAGTGCTCCATACACATACACGTGGGCGAGACTCATTCAGATTCTTGATTCTGCCATCGGAGCAGTGTCCTCATGTCCAGAGAACTCACCTGGTCCTGGCTGCCTCTGACTGCAGTCAGGGATCAGCATGTGGAAGGAGGTGTACCATAGTTTATTCCCACTCCATATTTGGAGACCAATTTCCCCTGTGAACCTGTAGGGAGATTAGTGTCTACTTTAATTGCCTTTGAGCCACTGCCAACATGAGCTTGGCCGGGAAAGAAGTTGCCAGCTCTGTGACTATAGGATGCTCCGTAAAGTTAATGGTTTTTAAGTGATCAAATGCACACATGAAGGTCTCGGGATAGTGGAACAATCAAAGTGTTTGACATGCTAGGCTCGAGCCTTGATTAAGCTGATGCCTGCTGTGAGTCCGGTATGGTTTGTCTTCGCCAAAATTCATGTTGGGGCTTAATTAATCTATGTAGTAGCATTCAGAGGTAGGCTCTAGTGGGAGATGTGTGGGTCATGGGGGTGGAGCCCTCATAAATGGAACTTCGGGGACAGTTAGCGAGTCTGCCCCCTCTCCCAGCTCCCATGCAGCCACACCCATCCCCTCTTCCACTTTATGCCCTGTCTGGATCAGCATGAGACCTTCTCCTGAAACCCAAGAGTCTGGCATTGTGTTCTTAGATCCCCAGCTTACCAAACTGTGAGCTAAACAGCCCCTGTTTCTTTATAAAGTCTTAATCCTTGGGTTTTCTGTACAGCAACAGAAAATGGACCAGGACAATCCCTGGCTTGCTGATTCCATCTCATGTCTCCCAGATTCATATCTCCCTGCCCGCCTCCCACCCCACCCCCGCACACGTACACACACCGTATCTCTACCCTTCTCAGTGTTTGCTATGTACTCCTTTGGAGCATCAGGGAAAGGGATTTCTACTTCACTCGGCAACCATCAAAAAAAATCACCTCATGCATCTGTTTAGGACTCTTTCTTTCAAAAGGACAAAAAGCCTTAGGATGCCTTCATTTGAAACAGAGCAGGGTTGGCTCTTGTGACTAAAGGTCTGTGCTGGTCACAGCTGTGTCCATTCTGAGCACCAAAGCCTGGAAATGCTACATGTGGGGCTCCCACTGCCACCTGCCAGACCTGGAGATGACCACATTAGCAGGTGGGAGATGGAGAGGTATAGGCTCTTTTTTCTCTCTCTCTCTCTCTCTCTCTCTCTCTCTCTCTCTCTCTCCTGGGCCTGGGGACAGTGCCCAGATATGTGGAATTGAAACTAATGTGTTCCGGCACTCCAGGCAGGGCTGCAGCCGCATGAGGAGGCGTGGCTACCAAGCAGCAGACAGGGAGCAGAGCAGGCAGGACCCATGTCCAGTGGCTCTGTCACTTCAAGCATCGGTGTCTTCTGATGTCCCCCGTGTCTCAGAAAGATGGAAAAGCAGCTTTTGGCCAGTTAGGCTGACGTTTTTAATCCTTAGGATATCCCTAGAACTTAGTCCATCTCATGAACTTTCCATGGGAGACAGGAACAAACACCTATCCCTGCAGGAGGGCAACAATTTTAGACCATGGAGACAATAGCCCCATGCAAATTCAGGTTGGTAAGCTTGTTAATGTATTGGGGGCTTGCTTGCAGGAGCACGGGTGACCCGACACTACACCCCTGAAATGTCTCACCCAGCATGGTGATGCCTTTCCTACAGCTGCAACGAATGGAGTCCCCACTTTGGTCACCTCCCACCCTCTCTATACTCAAGCACTGGACAACTACAGCTAGGCCAGAACTGCATACAGATGGTAAGGATGTAGAGGCAGGCGATGAAGGCTCTGGTGAAGGTCTAACAACCCTCTCCATCCCCTCCTTCTAGACCGGAACACTAACAGGCCTGCCTGATCTTAAGGTGTCTTGTTGATAATCAGAGGGTTGCTATGCTCAGAGGACGGTGCTCCACACTAGCGTGACCGTGATCCACTGTCATGCCATCCCTCCACAGACTTACTGTTCTTTGCCTAAGAAGTCTAAAATCATCTTTTCTTGGGCATTTCCTTAGATCACAGTCTGTGTTCGTCCCTAGGTACGTGTAAATCTCACAAATGCACATGGTTTTCATTGTTATTAAATACAACCAAGGAGCCCAGGAGAGAGCTAAGAGGATGAAGAGAATCTTCTTCTCAACAATGCCCTAAGACTGTACACGCCACGCCTCCGCAGGTCTCAACAATGCCCTAAGACTGTACACGCCACACCTCCGCAGGTCTCAACAATGCCCTAAGACTGTGCACGCCATGCCTCCGCAGGCCCCACTGGGAAATCTCTCGGGAACTCCTCTGTGACTTTCCCTCCCTCCCATCTCCTTTCCAGACTGACTGATGTCCCAACTTCTCAGCCATGCAGCAGAAACTTCAGCTTCCATTATCGTCTGTGCACAGCGCCATGGCCTGTCTGCCCCGTCCTGCTCCTGCTCTCAGAGACACTGAGTCATCCCAGACACCTACGCATGTTCACTCAGATTCTCCTAAGGAAGGGCCGTCGTCCTAAATGTACATCACACACCCCACGGAGCCCAAAGCTACTTCGTGCATAGCCTGCATTTTTACTGCAATTTATTTCCACTGAATTCAAGGGCAATTAGAGTCATTCCAGTGTACTGGGAACATCAGATGTTCCCTCTCCCCATATCTGATAGCAAAGGGCAGCTCCTGCGTGGTCAGTGTGGTGACATGTGTGACAGTGTGGTACATGATGCATCTTTCCTAAGCCCTCTGGAGCTCTTTGGTATATCTTAGGGGTGGTGGGTACGGCTCTCCCAGAGCCAGCTACTATTTTCCACATCTGTCCTGATGTGTGCCCTGCATCTCTCCCTCTGGGATCACAGCCTTCTGCCCTCTGTCCAGATTAGTTGAGAATGACCGCCAACTTCTAAAAGGTGCTTAGTTTCCACAGCACATCCTCATGTGCTATGTTTTCCTCGAGCAACGGTGCATGGAGGTACTAGAGTGTAGAATTTGGAGAACAGAAACAGCTGCCTCCAGGTTCTTCCCCTACTGAATGAGCCTGGACCATTTGCACCCAGACTGCATCTGCCCTGCTTCCTTCCATTACTGTCTGCTCTCTACATTCTTCTCTTAAGAAGGCCAGTATGTGGCAGCATTTGAAGTTTACTGGACAGGAGTGTATGAGTCAGGAGACTTTCCAGAAAAACAGAAGCCACAAGATATGTATACAGCCTACACACACACACACACACACACACACACACACACACACACACACACGCTCACGCACATAAGCACATGCTGCTATACAAATGGCATGTTCACGGAGGAAGGTATATTTAGTTCATGCGATGAAGGAGGCTGTTCAGTTCAAGATCTGAGTAGCTGATGGGCTTCTAGAGACCCAGAAAAGACCTCATGTTGCAGTACTAGTCCAATGACCATTGGCTACAGAGGTCTTTATTCCTAGATGGAAGCCAGTTGCTGTTATTTTTTTTGGCTTTGTTTGGTTTGTTTTTTATTTTTCCCTTTCTATTCAGGCTTAACTAAATTGAGTGAAGCCCATCCACAATATAGATAATGATCTGTTTGACTCAGAATCTACTGATGTGAACCACTGGTGTGAACAAACTGGTGTGAACTACTGGTGTGAACCACTGATGTGAACCACTGGTGTGAATGTAAATTTCATCCCCAAATAACCCCTGTAGATGTAGATTCACAATAATGTCAGGCTACCTTTCAAGGCAAAGTGACCCAACCAAGGTAACACATAAAACTAACCTCACAGAGAAACTGGCCAAAATTACCAGTAAGGAATGAATAGGGTGTGTTTGTTTGGGAGAATTGACAGCAAGCCACATGTTCTGCTAGAGGGCAAGCAAAAAGTCAGGACTCAACGCTTCAAAGTTATATTTGATGCTGGGCCAGGTGTCTTTCTTTTTAAGTGTTTTGTGAGTGCAAGAAGAAAGAATCTTCTAGAACAGAATATCACTGTGCATAAGGCACATACTACATTATAAAGATGAAGACTTTGGACAAAGAACCCAAACAGGAGTCATTAAACCTCAGGAGGCCCCACTTTGCCCTCCTTGGCCAACATCCTTACTTTGAAGGAAATGGAGCTGGTATCTGCGAGTCACATAGTACCATGTGCAGGCAAAGGGCAAGGAGCATCCAGAAACTGTACAGCCACACTATACTGCTTCTTCCTGTAGACAGTGACTTCCTTGTCCTTTCCCCAGATGAAATGAGATTCATATTCTTCAAACAATGGTAGGCTCAATATCGTCCCAGTAAGAGCCTCTGTGTGAAATGTCCTTGTATTCTCTTTGGGCATCCTGTGTGTTTTCTGGGGTTACAAAGGTAGAGAGCCTCACCCTGTCTCCAGGGGATCATAGTCCTGCACTTGACCTGGGGACAGGAGGGCAGGAGTGCCAGCACCCTCTGAGGTTGCTAGGCCTTGCTGGATCCACAAAAAAGCTCGAAGGGACCTCTCCCACCACGAAGCATCTAGGAGGGCAAAGGCATGATGGGAATATCCTAAGACTAGCAAGATGCCCTGGCTGAATGAGGACAGGAGGAAGGCATTCTTTCTCTAAATCCCCCTAGTGACTGTTGGGGTCAGCATGTGCCCCTGCCCACCTGTCTGGCTGTACCCAGGTGGTTCCTATTCGCCAGAGCTCAGGTGCTTCCCCAAAGCCGCCAGGACCCGATTATTTATAGTGACACTGGAGACCTAAGCTGATGAGCGCTAAATGGATTTGTGTAAACCATCCTGGAGCTGCAGATGGGGAGGAGGATGGAGGGCTGGGTGGGCAGGCTTGCGCTGGAGTGAACAGGGAAAATATCGAAAATCAGGTCTGGCTCCAGAGAGAGGAGTGTGGTGAAAGTCGGGCGCTGACAGCTGCGCTTGAAAGGCCCAAGGAGCTTCCGCCTGAGGATTTGGGCTAAAAATAGCATCACTGGCTTGTGGGTAGAGAATTTGACCCAATTAGAGATTACCAGTTTCAGGAATTACTGGAAAAGAAATCTCATTAAATAGGTTAAATATAGGAGCCAGAAGCTTAAAAGGCCATTTGGGACTAAAAGGAAACCCAAAACTCCAGAAAGATTTAAAAATAAATTTTGTTTCTCCTTTAAGAGCAGGGGGTCTCAGCGGGCTACCTAAACACAGCCTCTGTCTGGAAGGTCCTGAGCAGGCCTTAGCTTTACAGACAGGGCCAGAGGCTCCTGCAGAACCATCCTGCAGCCTTGGACCCAAGCCCAGAGCCATCCCCACTAGCCACCGTTGGAGTGCTAGCTGTTAAATGGCCATGTTCAAGAGCCAGAAGTGGAGCAGCGGTTCTGATTGCATCTGACACACATACAGGATAATACTGACAGCACGTAGTGGATGCGCACCAGGTCCCGCCCACTCTGGATTCTCCCTATCTCCGCGTACTACCTAACCCCAGCCAGAAACCCAGCAGCACGTCCCCCTCCTCCCTCTCCTCCCCACAGCCAATCTGTCACCAAGTCCTATGGATCCTGTCCCCAAAAATAGCTTCCTCCTGTGCCTCTCCACACCAGACCTGTCACTGCCTGAATTCAGGTCCTCGGAGACTCTTGCCCGGCCCCTTAGAGCTACCGCCCTCTGTTCTCTTCCTGCAGTACCCCACAGGCACCTGCTCAGGCTCCAGCGCTCTGTCTTCTCTGGAATGGGAAAGGGATCTTGTCGTTTTCTGGCTCTAAGATACTCAGCAACTTCCTGGTGCATGAAAGCATCCCCTACTGTGTGTTTTGACAGGGTCCATGTCCCAGTGGCGGAAGAAAACGAAGAATAAATACAATTTTAAAATTAAAAAAAGAAAAAAAATGCTGTCTTTGAGAGCACTCAGAGGTGGTAAGTCAGAGCAGACACACCTTCACTGAAGGCAGAACCTACAGTTTCTCACCAGAGAACACCCTGCGTGTCCCAAGGATGACCCAGGCCAGCACACTAGCCCTGGGGCTCTCCGGCTATAAACACCCCTTGCTGCAAGTCCCCTGCACTGCTCCTGGGAAGCCTTGAGCCATGCCTGCTTCTGCAGCTTGTCACCTTTTAGACCCTATCCCAGTCTCCGTTCCTCCCTGTGGAGAACACAGGGACGGCCTACTGTTCACACTCACAGTTCACACTCCACACAGGACACTTCCAGTCAGGGGAAGGTGAAGGGTTTCTCACGGAACTCAAAGCTGACAGCGGCTGGATGTTCTACAGTGTCACTCGGGTCTGACACTGCTTCCAAAGATTAGCGTTGGAAAGGACAGGTTAGGGCTCAGAGCCTCAACTGCCTCTACCGTAGATTCTGCTTGCAGGCAGGAAGTCCATAGGCCATCCCCATCTTCTGCTAGACACAGCTGCAAAGCAGAAGTTCTTAGAACCCTGGCCTAAGTTCTGTCATTCTTAAGGACACCTCAGAAACCCCCAGAAAGTCACCTTGCTGGGTTACCCGTTCATTACAAAGGACATTGTTGAACAGCCACTGAAAGAGATACACAGAGGTCTAGAGAGGCCCAAAGAACCACCACTTCCAACCCTGTGAAGTTTGGGGGTGCAGCACTATTCCAGCAGCTGGACGTGTTTTGTTTACTACTCTACACACGTAGGTTCCATTCTTAGGGGTGTTTAAATCATTGGCCATTAGTGATCAATGATCACTAATCATTTTTTTCTTTTTTAATTTAAACATCGTCTCATTTTTTCCTCTCCCAATGTCCACAGGTAAGGCTGAAAGTTTCAACCTTACAGTTTCAAGATGGGTTCTCCCACCCTGAATCTGGCACTAGCAATACCAATCAGTCATCTTACTAACAAATAAAGACACTTCGCTCTGTAGTCTCTGAGGTTTCTACAGGCTGTGTGATGTAGAATACAGGCAGAAAGCAAGCTCTACACCATTCCAGCCTGTTCTGTCCACCAGGCAGGAAATGCCCTGGAAGTCCTCAGCCTCCTCTTCATTCCTATGCTTGAAAAAAGAGGAAGTCTCTTCTTGCACATGGCTCCAGTCTTCAAGGCACTCCCTGACCCTGCTCTGGTCACATGGCCTTCCGTGGGAGTAGTACTATACAGGGGACCAACGTCATCCCTCAGGTTAGAGAGTGTTTAAAAGATACGTAGACAGTCCAGTCCATAAGAGCATTTGGTTGGGGAAGGTGGGGATGTTGCTGCAGTAACATGTGACCAGTACCTACTGAGAAGCGGTCCAGATGCCTCTGTGTTGAAGGATGCTAAGGACGGTCTTTCTTTGCCCGTACATTGCCCTTTATCTGTAACCTCTCCCCTTCAGCCTTATTGCTTGTGCTGGTTAGTTTTATTGATAAAAGCTAGAGTCATTCAGAAAAAGGGAGTCTCAATTAAGAAAATGCTTCCAGCAGATTTGTAGGCAAGTCTGTAGGGCATTTTCTGTGATTAACGATTGATGTGGAAAGGCCCAGTCAATGTGGGGCAGTCCGAGAGAGAATGAGTCAACAGTAAGTAATGTTCCTCCGTGGCCTCTACTTCTGTCCCTGCCCTGACTTCCCTCAGTGATGGGCTGATAACTGGAATTATAAGCTAAAATAAACCCTTTCCCCTTAACCCCCACCAACTTGCTTTTAGTCATGGTGTTTCATCACAGCAACAGAAACCTAAGACAGAATTTGGTACCAGGGTCATGGGGTTTTGCTATGACAGACCTGACCAAGTTGTTTAGAAGATTACGGAGGTGTTTAGAAGTAGGGTCTGAAAAAGCCACCGATGCTCAAAGCTTAAGGGGTTGCCACAAGAGCTTATGGGGCTGAGAGCAAAGCAGATGGTGAAGGCCTGGCTTGCAAAGTTTCAGGGGGAAATTGGAGGGTTGTAAGGTGAAGTAAATCCTTTCTCCCCACTTTGTTTTGGTCATGGTGTTTTATCACAGCAGTAGAAATCTAAGACATTACTCTTCATCTTCTTAGTCTTAGTTAGTGTCTTAGTGAATGGGGGTTCACATCTATCTGAAATTTCAGAAAGTGACCTTAGGAAATGTATGTTTGCAGATGTCATTTGTCATGAGCAAATGATGCCATTGGGATAGACCAGCACGTCTGTGTCTTTCTACAATTCCCAGATTGTGTGTGTGCGTGTGTGTGTATATATATATATGATATATATATATATATATATATATATATATATATATATATATATATGATGCAGTAGGTCATACATGACACCTGTCCAGCTGGCCTCTTTTCACCATGTGTACCTCACTTTACTGAGTCATGACCATGATCTTTCAGTCTTAAAATTATTAGTATCAGTAGTATCTATAATAGTCCATCACACATTGTACTCCACACGATAATATATAGATTCAAGGAAGCTAGAAAGGGGTAAAGAAAATGATGGGCAATGGAAAAGAGTCTGTAGAGCTGGTAAGATTATTTCTCGTTCAGGGCATTGATTTCAGTTGCCAGCATCCATATGGACTGTCCATCATTCCAAAGGATCTGATATCCTCTTCTGACCTCCATGCTCACCAGGCACACACATGATACATAGGCATATATATGCTTGAAGAACATTCATATGCATAAAGTAAAAATAAAAGAAAATCTTTAAAACAAAAGTAGTTGGTGATAAAGTACCTAGTAACTGTGTCTTTATGCGTGTCTGTGTCTCTGGTCCAGTCCAAAAAGCTGATATATTAGGGGCATCCAACGTTTGGTGGTTGTTTTTCCCTTGTGTGCTTCAGTGCTGTGAGTCTCGAAGACCCAAAAAGTTCACACACAGCTTCCTTCAAATATCTGTAGGGTATTAAAGTGATAAATCATTCTATATTAATTGTGGTTCCCCAAATAGAGTACCTGGCAAAGCATAACTAATTCAATTTGTTAGCACTCTTGTAGAGCTATCAATTTAGATTTAGTATAGACACAGGGAAGAAATCATGGGAAAGACCACGTCAGAGCTTGACATGATGCTAGAACAAGCCTAAGAGCCTTGAGGATTACTGCCTACCATCTTTGATGGAGCAAGCCCACCTCCCCCCGACTCCCTTCAAGCCAATGTGGCCACTGTAAGTAGTTCATGGAATCAATGAGGCAGATTGACAAGGGGAAGAGAGATGTGTTTTATTCATTTTTTTTATGTACATGGGGATCTCCATTGGTGTATGAAGTCCAAAGAAATAATCAAAATGCCACCTTTCATAGTTCTTCTACAAAGGATGACAAGTTTTTGAAGAAGAACAGAGAAAATGGATCTCTAGACTAGGGTAATACAGTCTAGCTCATGAAAGGGAGATATAGGTCTGTTTGAAGGTGGCAGAAGATGAAGGCCACTCTAGTGAGTTTGTTCATTCAGGTATATTGCAACCCCCAACTTCTAGTTCTGATGATTAGAGCTTTTTCCTTGCCTTTGTGGGAAGAGACCCTGCCAAGGAAATCTTCATGACTTTATGCACACGGGAAAATATAGTCTAATGGATGCTTTCTGAAGGTAAGAGCCAGTGACCTCAGTTTGAAATAATCAATGTACCAGTGAATGTTACCGATGACATGTCCTTTAAACTTTGTGGCATTGTACTTAATTTTTCTAAATGTCACAGATGTACCTAAAGAATGTGTAGTCTCCATTATAGCCTGCTCAGCTCTCCACACACAACAAGGTAAGTTTACTAAGGATATTTTAAAGTTAATCTTTACTAGTGTCTTGGTGCTTTTAACATATTAATAATTGAAAGAGGTTGATTGACGTTGATTAAAGTCATCCAGTCTGGTAAGTGCCTTTCAGTGCCTCTTTGTAATCCTACCAGTTTTTAATTCATGTCTTTGGAGTCTACTTTTGCATTTATTAGTCAGCAATGACATCTTCCTTGTAAACAGGAGCTCTGCTCTTTGTGGTAGGATATTCTCTTTCCTAATATTGCATTTGGTGTTTAACTTTGTCCTGCCTGATTTTGATATTACCAGCCATCCCTCTGTCCAGCATTGACCTTTCTTGGCTGTTCTCAATTAGCTACCAGCAGCAATTGTTTGTATGCCCTGAGTAGCTGATACATTAATTAGTGTGGTTGTAGGTGCTGCGTTTGTCATTGAGTCAACCCTTTACTTCATGCTGCCTCTTTGGGTCCATTTCATTTTTTCCTAGAATATTCCAGATGCTTCTAGAACACTTGTCTTAGTCAGGGTTTCTATTCCTGCACAAACATCATGACCAAGAAGCAAGTTGGGGAGGAAAGGGTTTATTCGACTTACATTTCCATACTGCTGTTGATCACCAAAAGATGCAGGACTGGAACTCAAGCAGGTCAGAAAGCAGGAGCTGATGCAGAGGCCATGGAGGGATGTTCTTTACTGCCTTGCCTCCCCTGGCTTGCTCAGCCTGCTCTCTTATAGAACCCAAGACTACCAGCCCAGAGATGGCACCACCCATAAGGGAACCTCCCCACTTGATCACTCATTGAGAAAAATGCCTTACAGCTGGATCTCATGGAGGCATTTCCCCAACTGAAGCTCCTTTCTCTGTGATAACTCCAGCTGTGTCAAGTTGACACAAAACTAGCCACTACAACACTCCAGATGCTTCTCTGAGTAGTTATTTGGGAGTTCTCATACTTCTTGGTCTTTGGTTTTCTTGAGCTGTCTTCGTTCTGTCCTTTCATATGTTCTTCTAGCTGTACAGTGCTAGGCTAGAGACTGGTCTTGTCTCCGGCCTTTAACATTAGCATCTGTACTTACTTTGCCCTTCCTGGCTGTAGGATCTTGTCTCAGAGCCTCGGTTCTGTGCAGATCAGTTCTTGCCCAGGTTCCAGTCCCTCTTCCCGTCTTCCTTGACTGCGGTCAGGTGCTCACTCACCTTTTAGGAACCACATTAGCTCCTTTAAGGCACCACTTATCATCCGCTTGCACTGTCTCTAAGCCCGACTGTGTCTTCAGATCTCATCTGTTAACCTTCCTATTGAGTGTTAATTTTAGCTTCTTCTATCTTTGATTGTTGTAGATATGAATCTTAGGCTTACTTTTTTCTAATCTGTGAAGAGCTGGGGGCTTAAAATCTAAATGTTTCCCCATAAAGTATGTAGGCTCCTTGTGACAATAGAGGGGACTTCTGTTTAGGGTCCCAGATATGTCTTTCCTTTCTCCCTCCCTCTTATTTTCTTAACTTTTGATATTAAAACTTTCAAGTATGGAGAAGAATAGCTGTCTTTGGTTCCGTTGAAGGACAGTTTCGGACACAGTAGAACTTCATCCACTTCCTAACAGTGAAAGCTCTAGTTTCTTGTCATTGATCTCAAGAAGATTAAGCTAGCTAGCCAATTAGTCATTTTCCTCATATTATGACAGTCCCTGCCACTTTATATGTCCTCCATTGTCCCCCAAACACCCTTTCAGATTTTTGTTCTCTAAAGCAAAATCTAACCAAGGTTGGTGTGTTCCAACCAATCAGAATTTTTCTTTTATTCTAGAACAATCCCCTTACATTTGTCATATTTTTTTTCTTTTTTATACATACAGCCTAAGTGCACTAGAACTCTTACATCAGGCTTTCCACATTCCATCCCAGGTTGCCACTCTAGTTGCTGCTTCTCAAGGCCATCAGAGTGGAAAACTTCCCTCGCCCAACTCCACCTCTAAGGACATACCCTCTCCTCCTTTGCCTCTTTCTCTATCTTTCTCTTTGTGGGTGGGCCAGAGGGTCTCCTTTTCTTTGACCTGACTCCTTCCCCAGCATAGAAATCTCTCAGCACCTCCTTAAAGGCAATCACTGATTTTTTTCTTTGGAGTCACCTCTTCTTTACAGATGAAAAAGTGGGTGCTCAGAGGCAGCAGATCTCGTCTCTGTAGGTGGAACCGAGGTAGGTTAAGGGCAAACAGAAAAATACGAGGAGCGTGTCCAGCAAGTCACTGAGCTTGGCAGAGGTTTGCAAAGTGAAGACTGTCACCATATCAAATGACTTATTCTGGTGAGAAATGAACAAAAGTGTATTCACCCCAGATATAGGACCTGGGCAAGCAGCTCTGACTGTTGGATAGTCTATTCTCAGTAGTCCTTAATGCTATCACTTGGGGGAGGGTCTTGTGAACCTTGCTAGTTTCAGGAACTTCTAAAGACTTGTGAGGTTTCTTTACTTCCCGGATGTCAGCAAGCCTCTTGTCATTATGGATGTTTTAGTTTGAAGGAGATTGCTACATAAAATTCTATCCATTTCTCAATCTCTTTCGGACACCTATACTGTAATATTTCCTGAGCTGTGGGGGTAGAGGTTGTCGTAAGTGTCTGAGCCACAGCAGGTCACTTAGTCTTAGGAGCTGAACCAGTTATGAGTCTGCAGTATATCTCCCACTGAAAAAATGCAATTTCCTTCCATAACCACTGAGCTAACGGCAGCTGTGAACTATAGGCCCAAACAGACATGGCCAGAAGGCAATTTGATAGACACATTACATCCATTTAACAAAACAATAGCATTAGAACCCATGTTGAAGCCTTTGAATTGGTTTACAGTACCAAATGTGAGGTCCTTCCGGCATCACAAGTTAGTTGCATCTATAACAACCACACCACTATCATAACAATGGGCACATCTAACCTGTAGGTACTAAGCTACTCAGGGTCCATACCTCAACAGAACTGTTAGTGACAATTTCTAGCATTATGACAACAAGCCAGAAGGGAAGGAACTTTGAGCTCAATCCCAGTCTGTTGCCAATGCATACAGTATCTTCAAAAAATAGGGAGTTACCATCTATTTCTGACATTCAACCAACAGCACCGGTGATGCCTTTTATAGTTTGAGCAGCTGTTAGGACCTTCCTGATCAACAACTCATAAGGAATTAACATATCCTGGTCCTGGGATCTTAAGTCAACAGCCATATGGCTCCTGGTAATGCCTTCTCCCACTCATGAAGGGCATCTTTATTCAAACAACTTACCTGTTACCTTTATTATTTTTTCAGATGTTTTTATATGTCTGCAAGGCAGTCAAGGGTTAGCGTTATATAACTATCCCTTTTAACAGATGGCAGGCAGAATCTCTGACTGTTCAGTGCCAAGTGCCAGTTTGGTCTTGGATAGTTAAAATACACACACACACACACACACACACACACACACACACTGTTTTAAAAGTACAATACAGTGTGAGAGGATCTCACACAGGTTAGTAATCTTTTCATCAGAAGATTGATAGCAGCATATATGAGGAACACTGTCTTAGGTAGTTTGACATGATCACAGACATTGATTCTCCTTGAACCACCTAGCCTCATCCTGCTGAAGTAATGCTGCCACCACAGGACTGCTGTGTATCCCCCATCCTGATGGTCTCAGTGAGGCTGACTTAGGCTACGTACCCATGTGCAGATCCAAGAGCTGCACTCTGGCCTCCAGGACCTGCCACCAGAGCCAGCACTGTTTCCATCTGGCTCCTGGCCAGCACTGGAGGACTGCCGACAGAGCTCTGGGATGGGTGGACAATCCTTACCCATATCAGGTACTCTAAGGGAAAACTGACCACCTCTTTGTCAAGCCCAATCTTTTTTATCTGTGTTGTTGTATTATTTATGTCTTCTGCTCAGATTTGAAAGCCTTCCAGAAGCTCACTACCACAGCACTTGGCTTCTCACCAGTTCTTTCCTGGGTACTCTAGCTAGCTACAAACCTTAGCACATTTGCCTTTGAGTAGCCCAAATGGCCACTTGTGTCTTCTTTGCCAGTGTCATCCCATTTATTCTTTTGCCTTTGTACTTCATGAGCCTGGTTTTGTATACTAGTCTAAGTCATTCAGATTGACCAGAGAATACTTCTCCCACCTCATAAAGATGATGACCCATCACAGGGCTCCACAAAACCAGTCCAGAGGACCCTCCTGAATGGATCTCTTATTTAGCTCTCCTGTGAATTCAGCCCTACCTGGCCCAGGAAGATGGGCATCAAATACTGCCTCTCTTGTGGACAATTCCCTTAGAAATGCCCCTCCTTCATCTACTGTCCTCCAGTCCCTGATAGTCACAGGCACAACATCCAGAAATGACCAAGTGGCTACAATGGCTTTTATAAGCCAGTTCATCAGGGACCAATTTCCCTCATATTGCCTCAGGTTATTCAACCTTTGCCTCAAGAAGGGATGGGCAGTTTTATTGATCAGTGCCTCTGCTTTCACATCCCTCAGACTGGTCCCACCCCATCTCCCCACAGCCTGGTGAGCCAGGCTGTGAGAAGTTCTTTCACATCTTGCTTTAAAGTTCTTCTCAACTCTAACAGTTTAGTGACAGAATGCTCCCTCACCATCAGAGTTTCTTATGCTGGGCCATTATTAATCCCCTGTCTGGATACTGGATTTCCCCCTTTTCTTTCTCTATTAAAGGGTAGAGTGGTGTGCCTAGAACACCCCTGAGGGGCTCGCTACTCGTTCCCCAGTTATTGTCTGTCAGTGGAATCTTTGCGAGGTGCAGCCTTCCTGGAGGAAGTACGTTGCTGGAGATGAGGTTAGGCATTGTGTGCTGACAGTCTCTCTCTGTTTTCCATTCGTCTTCAATTCTGTGCTCGTGGTTCATGCCGTAAGCTCTCGGCTTTCAGCTCCAGCCGGCTGTCATGTCTGCTGCTTTCTGCCATGCTTTCTTGACCTGCTAGACTCTTATCCCTCTGGAGTCAACACTGTCTTCTAAACGCTGCTTTAGGTCATGGCGTTTATCTCGGAAGCAGAGAGCAGTTGTGACAAAAGTCAAAGCCAAGCATCTTCTGCATGCTCTCTCCCTCCTTGCTCTCTCCCTCCTTGCTGTCTGACCCTTCCCATGGGTTCCCTGTTTCTGGATCACAGGAAAGGCTCGTTAGTCTTAATTTAAAAGGCTTAACTTTTACTTTTTCTCTTATATTCTTCCTGTTGTAAAAAAAAAAAATCGCAAGCCAACACTTCCATTCATCACCCCCCTTGTCACATTTCTTTCCAACTCAGAGGCTAATGTAGGATATAGCATCCATATGTCTTTTTTCCCACTGTATTCTTCTTTTACAGAAGCACATTCTTTGGGAACAGAGAAATGAGTCCCAGTTTCATGTCTTATTCCCAACAGAAGAAGCCATGAAAAAAGCTGCCATTGGCTGTTTACAATCCCAACCAGTATGTTCTACTTTGAAGAGTTGAAGTACATTCTCTAGTCTATCAATAGTACAGGGCATCACCATTCTCCTGTGATGGACCTCATTCATCATGTGACATACCACATCATACCAAACAGAAAAATATAAACATCCTGAGATTCTACCCAAGGATGTTCCAAGCTTATCTAATCCTTGGTTACACATCCTATATTCTATTTTAGAAAGCATACAGCTACCACTACAGCAAGGAGCCACAATATCCTCTACCATATAGGGGAAGGTAGCCATATTAGAATTTCCATACACGAGAGTTCTATCTTATCCCAGATCAGCTTCAGTTATGTAAGTCAACACCCACTGCAGGAGCCATGCAACATTTCCTCCCAACTCATCTTTGATACGATCAGTCCTTGTTCAGGTGCCAATTGGGTGTTGTGATTCTTTTCCTCAGAAGACATGAACAAATAAATGTCTTTCACCCCAGTTAGAGCACCAAAAACAGACCAAAGAAATTATCTTATTCACTCAGTGAGCTAGTAAGTTTTGGGGGGTTACTTTCAGGATTGTAGAGGATATGCATGGCAGCTGTATAATCAAAGAGTGCACCCCAATATTGGTGATGGGTCACAAAAACTGTTTCCCTGAACACCCCCAACAAAGCAACTCAGAGGCCCAGAGAGGCTTCTTTCCCAGTAGCCATACCTGGCATACAACCTTGGGGGGGGGGGGGAGTGGCTTTGTGGATTCTTGTTAGTTTCAACAACTTCCTGAGACTTCTGAATTTGTGGGTGAGGTTCAGTTTTATACAGCCCTTCAGACTCAAGAATGGAATCTTTCAGCTGAAAGGAAATTGCTGTGCCAATTTTCATGGCTACCGAGTAACTCTTTCCAAAATGTAAGTACAGTGCTCTGAAATGCCCACAACCTACAGAGCAGATGTGGCTTGGGGTCAGGAGTCTAAAGGAAAGTACAGCAAGGTCAGAGCAGAGTTGAGGCACTCTTTTAGAAGCACTGCAGCATCTCCTTGGAGTTTTAACCCCCTCTTCCATGATGACTTCAGGAGCAGTTTAACTCTGTTTCTCCCTGTGGATAATTAGTAGTGGTAACTAAGCATTAGCTCTCCACCTGTGTAAAGCACCAGGAGCTAGCTGTCAGGAGAAAAAGACAAAGGTTTCCTGGAGAAAGATCTTTCCTGAAACATTCCAGTTTTCTCTTCTTAAAGGAGAATCTATTCAAATAAAACATGCATGGCCAGACCCACTAGGATGGAAGCTGGTTTATGGAAATATCTGGCCAGCCTTGGAGGGCTGGTCCCCAGCTGATTAGTAATTGCATCTACCTCCAGCAGGCTAGCAGTAGGGACTTGGTGATTGTAAGCTGAGTATATGACCTGGCGTTGCCTTTCTCTGAGGGTTTATAATTTACCCTGCCCTGTAAAAGAAACAGCAACAGAGCTCTAATGTCCCTGCCTCGCCCTATAAAACCACCACAGCCCCTGCTCACGCTTTCTCCTTAAGTCACTGATGTGCAAAGTAACCTGTCATGTGCCAGATCTCAAACCTTACCATATTAGGTTTCTCTTTTTTTCTGATTTAAAAATAGGTCCTGGGGAATTTGTCAGTCACAGAAGCATGTGTTGGAGAGAACACAAATCTATAGTCTCACCCCCAAAGCCTCCGTGGCCAAATGGCTACCTTCTTTACCATTGCCACTGCTCGTGTCCTTTGGGTACAGGTGACACTCTGGTGCCTCCTGACTCTCAGACAAGAAGCCACAATTTCGAGATAGATTTCTTGAAGAAGATTTCTCATGCTCAGAGGCCATCTCTGCTTGGAAACACTGGGAAATCCCTGGATGGACATATCCACAGTCCCTAATCCAAACAGTTTCTCCAACACAGGCTGAGTGCTGGAGAGAGAGAAGTCGTGTGCAAAGACAAGTCCGAGGTACCTGAGTTCTCTAGGAGCCGCAGAGGGGAACCTGGGTGGTCATCAAGCATGGTGGTTAGGTTTCCTTTTAGTTTTGCTTGTTTGTTGTCAACTTGATGCAAACTAGAGTCATTGGAGAGAAGGAACCTTAACTGAGAGATTGCCTCCATGAAGATTGTCTGTAGACAAGTCTGTGGGACATTTTCTTCACTAATGATTAATGTGAGTGGACCCAGATACAGTGCTGTTCCTGGGTATGTGGTCCTGAGTGAATATATATATATATATATATATATATATATATATATATATATATATATATATTAGCAGACCGTGAGCCAGAGAAGCAAGTCTCTGCTTGAGTTCCTGCTGCCAGGTTCCTGCCCTGCTTGAGTTCCTGCTTTGACTGTCCTCAATGATGGGCTGTGATTGGGACCACTAAGCCAGATAGACCCTTTCCTTTCCAGGTTGCTTTTGGTCATGATCAAAGAGACTCAGAGATCGAAAGCAAAGTCGGACACCATTCAAGACCACAGAAGTTTCCTGGAATGTCTGGTGGCTATTTGTGACAACAGAAACATATCCTCGCATAGTCTCAAGGCTAATGCTTCAAACTCTCAAGGTTTCAAGACCACGTTCTCCCTGGAGCCTGTGGAGGGGATCCATCTTGCCTCTTAGAGCTGTGGGTCTGAACAGATAAGCACATATCATATCAAAATATGTCCATTCGAGGGACAGAGAGATGGTTCCATTGGGGAAATGTCTGCTGAGCAGGCATACCAACCTGAGTTTGTACCCTCAACACATGTACGAAAGAACATGCAGCAGCAGCGCATAGCTGTGACCTCAGCACTGTCGGCATAAAGACTAATGGATTGGTGGAGTCCGTTCACCAACCTAAGCCAATCAGGGAGCTCTGTGTTCAGTGTGTAGCCCTGCTTAACCAAACAGGCAAACCCATTGAGTTCCTAAAGCAAAGGGGTTTCCGTTCCCCACTCTGAATGATGAGAGTACAGCTGCGCATTCTTAGTGGCTGGCTAACCTAAGGCTGCGCATTCTTAGTGGCTGGCTAACCTAAGGCTGCGCATTCTTAGTGGCTGGCTAACCTAA
>NC_034602.1:22353538-22358362 GCF_900095145.1 Mus pahari
GCGCATTCTTAGTGGCTGGCTAACCTAAGGCTGCGCATTCTTAGTGGCTGGCTAACCTAAGGCTGCGCATTCTTAGTGGCTGGCTAACCTAAGGCACTGAAGGTGATAGGCAGAGTGCAACCTTGAGCTTATACTAGGATCTTAGGAAAATCAGGAGGGATTGGTTCCCAGATAGTAATTTTACGGTGTTCTTTTGTTTTGCTTTGCTTTGCTGTTTTGGTAATGGTGCTTTCCTGACTAATTTAATCCTTTGATGGACATCCCATGCAGCAAACGAGGAAGTTTCTGCTCAGGTATCAGGTGCTGTCGGATAACATTCTTAGCTCTTGGCTTAGTGGAAGCTAGTGATCTGCCAAGTTAACCACTTCAAAGGGGCTTGCCTGAGAGTCACAAGGATGTTAGATCAGACTCAGGTGTAACTGGTAAATGACTTTTAAAGGGACTAGAGATAAGCCAAAATCATCTTGGTTATCGATCTGCATCATTCCAAATCTCTGGGGACTAGAAGAGCCAATTAGCCATTTGTAGGTGTGGCTTTTCAGGGACCACCACTGTCACCTCTCATCTCCCAGTGGCACTCCTAGTCTCTATTACCTTATTCTGGAGATCCATTTATCCAGTCATTTCTTCACAGATCAGTTGTCCTTTGTCTAAGAAGTGGCAACGCATCGTATTTTGGTGCAGGTTCTAGACTTCACTCTTGGACCTCCCTTGTATGTGTAAAATTAATAAAACTTGTATACTTTCCACTTGTTATTAGCCCTGTATTAATTTGGTTCCTACACCCAGCCAAGAAGTCCACACAAAAACCAGGGTGGGAGGATGGGATCTATCAGACCATCCCCTCCCCATAAGCAACCTTCAAAACTCTCAAAAGAGCCAGATTCATACAGAACAAGCAACAATGAAGTTAATATACATGTACTCTTGAAAACTCTGAAGATTTCCCCACATGTCTATCATTTCAAACGCCTTTGAAGAGCTTTTGTGAAGTTCTGGTGTGGATTACCTGTCTAGGTAAGCAAGATTCTCTCCTACAGGCTTGCTGGACCCCAGTGCTACCAAACAAATAAGAAACGTGCACATCTAACTGCAGCAGGACACCAGGTGAAACCACAGCAAAGACTTTTGGAATCCTTAAAAGCAGACAGTGAGAACATGCCAGATCGATATTTACAAGATGAACAGTCAGAAAGCAGCAATCGGGAAAGGAAGAGTCTGTTGCAAGCTAAGAATCCAACTACAGAATAAACTCAAATGTCACATGTGGATCATGCTAGCACCGGAAAGTCTAAAACTAGACAGGCATGCTGGTCCACGCCTTCAGTCTTAGGAGGAGCAACTGAGTCACAAGACCAGCCTGGGCCACAAAGCGTGTGTGTGTGTGTGTGTGTGTGTGTGTGTGTGTGTGTGTGTGTGTACACATATCAACAGAAAGGAAAGGAAGGGAGATGCCAGGGTGATTAGTGGAGAAGCTAGCTGAGCAGTTCCGTAGAAAACTGCATGCCACTACAATTCCATTCTTCTACAACAAGAGTGCTGTTTTTTTAAAGTCTAAAATAGAAAACAAATACACAATCTCCTTTTTATATTTCATTAAAATATAAATAATTTCGCCGGGCGTGGTAGCACACGCCTTTAATCCCAGCACTCAGGAGGCAGAGGCAGGTGGATTTCTGAGTTCAAGGCCAGCCTGGTCTACAAAGTGAGTTCCAGGACAGCCAGGGCTACACAGAGAAACCCTGTCTCAAAAATAAATAAATAAATAAATAATTTCATTGAAAAGTAAATAGCCAAAACTGTATGTCTTCAAATGTATGGGTATTTTTTTGATGTTCAAATATATCAGGAAACTATGGGCACCACCAAGCTTGGTGGTGTTCCCACCATCTCAGTCAGCTACCACTGTGTGTGGCGGCAACACTGGAAATCCTCTTGCTTAGCTAATTGCAGGTATATACGACTTCATTATTGCCAGATGTGGGGCACACCTGTAATTCTAGCACTTGAGAAGCTGAGGGAGGAGGGCAGCTGGGAGCCTGAGGTCAGTCGGGCTACATCTCAACACTGTCTGAAAAGGGTGTGCCGTTGCTAGCAATAGTTACCCAGTATGCTGTAGAAGTCTCCTGTTCATCTTCAGAATCCTGTGGCCTCCCTCACACTGGAAACAGAAGGAATCCTCCATGGCTTGTTTTATGAGCCTCGTTTGCTTTGTAAGTATTAGAAAAACCTGAAAACATCTTTCTGCAAATTAACAGATTAATGAGGGGGAAACCACATATGCATTTCAAACGATGCAGTGAAATTGTTTGATGACGCATTCGTGATAATTCTCCTAATTAAATGCAAATGGAAGGAAACTTGGTAAGCTGCTAACACTTGTCAGACCATTGGGAAGCTAGTGGTGATAGCACATGACTGGAATCCCAGCCTGGGAAAGGCCCCAGACAGGATAACAATGGGTTAAAAGGCCAGCCTGAGGTACAGTGATGTTGACGGGTGCTTCAGTGGTGTTGAAGGATGCTCTGCTGGAGAAAAGGGGACAAAAAAAAGCCATTTGCAGCTGGCTGCTTATATATGTGAGCCTCCTGTGGTTCAAATGGCATGATCCCCAGACAGCATCTTTTCTGAGGTACACAGCTGTCTCTCCTTTATTGGGGCCCCCTTTAGGACATACAAATAGCACGCTGTTATTTCCAGACACAAACAGCATAGTCAATGGTCAGTAGCCCCCTTTACACAGTTTGGTCAGTAGCTGGTAACACCCTATTGATGCAAACAGCCAGTGCTTCCCTGGTTGAGACAAGGGTCTGAGATCCCCTACTGTAAGGGAATCATCCTGTTTTGAAACCTAATGACTAGCCTGAAGCCAGAAGGTGACAAGAAATGTGACACCCCAAAGACATGGTAAGAACTGAGGAGAGGAGGTTGCAGATGACCCTGCCTGCTTCCCTAGTTCTAACCTTCTCTCTTTTTCCCTCCTTCCAGATTCCCCCTTTGAACACCAACCAGACTCCCCAGCTGCTTGTCCTGACAGTCCCTCTCTGCAGACACCGCATCCCAGCGCCTGGCAGCCTCCCACTGCTCAGTGGTTCTTGCTCCAGGCGCAGACAGTGTAGCAGGCACTGTGACTGCAGCTCCTCCTTTCCCAGCTCCTCTGTGCAGCTGCTGAGACCTCCTGCTCATCAGCTCCCTTGCCCTTAAAATTCCAGGAAAGTCGTCCTGGAGCTCCTCTCTGTTCGCAAAGGCTTCGTCAATAAAATCAGGAACATGAAAAACGGCCCTTGTGATATTGTCAAAAAAACTATTAAATATTAAAAACTACAGATGGATGGATGGATGGATGGATGGATGGATGAAAGGAAGGAAGGAAGGAAGGAAGGAAGGAAGGAAGGAAGGAAGGAAGGAAGGAAGGAAGAAAGGGTAGATGGATGGATAGATAGATAGATAGATAGATAGATAGATAGATAGATAGATAGATAGATAGATGCAATTCATAGTCAATCTTAGGAAACAGTTTCTTTAAAAAGTCAGGAATACGGCAAGGGAGCCTACATTCACACTCAGAATCACTGGATGTCCTCATATAGTAGAAAACATGACTTATAATATAAAAACATGAGTCATAATATAAAAAATGTGAGCACAATACCCAAACCTCAGGATGCGGTGCCTTTAACAATATAGTTAAATAAGATCAATATCAAACCTTTATGCTCCTGAAAAATTATGACATAGAAATTTCTAAGAGATTCTACTTATAATAAAAGTATTACAAAATATCAAAAAAATAATCCTAACCAAAGATTTGTATCCTGTGGGGATTTAAAAATCAGGTTTTCCAGATGTAATTGTAGATAGTCAAAATATATAATAAAAAGATTTTTCTATGAGTAAAAGAAAAACCACATTATATTTATATATATTCACTCCCATGTGACCGTTGAAACTGCAGCGGGTATCCTAAGGGACTTCCTACAAGCTGATTCTCACACTCCTATATGAAGGCAGCCCTGAGGAGGGAGAAGATATCCCAGGAACTCCATCCAGGAGACAGAGCAGTGCCTTGTTCAGCCTTCATCAGAGAAGCTACTTCCTGCGGCCAACAGGAACAAACACAGAGACCCACAGCAGATATGAGGTCCTGAACGAGAGACCTTGGGACACTTGGCCCTAAATGAGGTGTCTCCATCAAATCCCTCCCTCGGGGCTCAGGGAAGGCTAGCAGAAATGCTGTAAGAGACAGAAGGGATGAAGACACCAAGGAAAAAAAGGCCCTTGAAGTCAACATACTCAGAGCTCATCAAAACTAAGTCTGAAGCACCATGCACTGGTGTGCACGGGTCAGGGTCCTAGAGCTGAAAGGACAGGAGGACACATGTCCTCTCTCTAACCCAGAAGTCATCTCCACTTCGTAACCACTTGCAAATGAAAATGTGCTTTTCTACAGTGGATTCTCACTGGGCACACAAACTCTTCTTACCAGTAGGTTGTGTGGCCAGCGGTAGATGGCCAGCAGAGAATGAACTCAACGGCATCTTTGGAAGTTCTTCATCTCACAATGTACTGTAGGGCCCTTCCTTTTAAAAAAACAATCTTATTATTTTTTATTTTTATTTTACTTTGTTTATACTTTTCTTTCTCACTTTTCCCCTACAGGTCCTTTGAGTATGAGATATTACGGCATCTGGTTTAGTGTTTTTGTGGGATTATTGAGTGTGTGTGTGTAGGGGATTATTGAGTGTGTGTGAGTAGGGGATTATTGAGTGTGTATGAGTAGGGGATTATTGAGTGTGTGTGAGTAGGGGATTATTGAGTGTGTGT
>NC_034602.1:22358931-22362367 GCF_900095145.1 Mus pahari
GTAGGGGATTATTGAGTGTGTGTGAGTAGGGGATTATTGAGTGTGTGTGTAGGGGATTATTGAGTGTATGTGTAGGTCTCTGTTTCTTGTTCCTCCTCTTGGGGTCTTTTCCTTTTGGGGTTGTTTTTGTCCAATTTTGATGTGTTGGTTTTATCTTATTATGCTTTATCTTATTTTATTCTATTATTAGCTCATAAATGTCTGTTTGTTTTCTAATGAGACACAAGAAGGGGATGATCTAGCTTGGAGGGGAGGTAGAGAGAGGCTGGGAGGGATGGAGGGGTGGAAACAGTAATGAGGATATAGTATGTGAGAAAAAAATCCATTTTAAATAAAGGGAAAATATATACTAGGAGAGGGAAGGGGAACAGGAGGGAGAGAGGGGAAGGGAAGGGTCAGGAGTAAGAGGAGGAGGAGGAATCAAAAATGGAACACCTGTATATGAAATTTGACAGAAACAGCATTACTGATTCCCAAGAAAATGATAGATATTCCATTTTAAAAGACTACAAAATGAGAAACTGGAGTCTGGCTTGAGCCCAGACCCCAGGTAAAGGTGATGCTGGCTCATCTATAAAAGGGAGGAGACTCTTCCGGCCTTTGAGGCAAGAACGATTGCCTCTGAAAGTTACCAAAGGCCAGATGCTTGGAGACAGACTGTGACAAGAAAGTGAAGAATACCCGTTTACCAGGACATCCTCAACACAAAAAGATAAGAGACAACAGAATATATATCATATATTACCATTTTGTCTGTGTAGAATTTGCTGTTGGAGACTGCATACATATATATATAATGTGTTTTCATGAAATCTGCCACAGACCCCTCCCACTCCAACTCATTCCTGCTCCCAACTTCAAGTACTCTTTGAAACCACTGAATCTGTTTGCACTGGCAATATCCACACGAGTGTGTGCCCATCCGTGGAGCATGGGCAGCCCATTAGGGTAGCATCTTTTTAAATAATATTTTAATATGTTTATGTCTTCCCAAGGTGATTTTGAAACTTCCTTCATCGTTTCCCACACCATCAGCAGTAAAGATGGTGGTTCCACCCGTCCACATCCTTGCCCACACTTGTTATTATCTGTTTTGCTCAAGGCAGGCAGGCATCATGTGGTGCTCCTCCTTTAGTTGTCCGATTTCCTGCTCTTTTCAGCCATTTCTATAAGGTATGTCTATAAGAAATGTCTACTAAAACCCAGTCAGGTTTTTTTTTTGTCTGCTTGCTTATTTTTGGTCATGATGTCTTTTAAATTGGTATTTTATAAGAGCTCTTTATAGACTCTGATCCTGAATACATCAGATATATAATTGAAAAATGTATCCTCCCATTCTATGAATTTTCTTTCCAGAAAATTATACTATATGTGTATGGGCATCTGCCTGCATAAATCTGTGTACCACATGTGTGTCTGGTGCCCTGCAGCCCAGAAGTTCATGTCCTCAAGAACTAGCATAATAAATGATTGCTGACACTGGGGCCCGGATCTCCTGGAAGGGCAGCCAGTGCTGTTAGCTGTTAAACCATCTCTCCATTCCCTTCTTCTCAGTCTCTTAACAATGGACCTTGACTTCACAGAAAGGTTTTAATTTGAATTTCATTCAAATGGCACTTTTCCCCTTCAGTTGCATTCACTTTAAGGTATTATAAGAGAAAAACTATGACCTAGTTCAAGGTCACAAGATTTCCACCTGTGTTTTCTCCTGAAACACAGCTGCTTTTTAAGCTCTTACACCTAGATACTTGATTCTCCTGCACTTAATTTCTCTATGTGCTTTGAAGTAGAGCTCCAGATTGCCCATGGGTCCCTAATTATCCCAGCAGCATCCGCTGAAAAGACTGTTACCCTGAGTGAACTACCCTGATACACTGTTGAAATTGGCTAGTCATAGAGTCGTGGATGAACCTGCGTTTAGAGCTTCAGTTCCACCCCCATTGATCTATGTATCTTTGTGCCGGTGTCCGGATGTGCTGAGAACCATCGGCTTCCGCAAGCTTTTGAAGTGTGAAAATGTGTGTCAACCTTGTTCTTTTCACAGACTCTTTTGAGCTATTTTGAGTCTTTGCATTTCCATATGAAATTTCAGACAGGGCTTCATCGAGTCTGTAGAACACGTGGAAAGAATTGCTTTCTTAACACCAGTAAGATTCCTGATCCTGAGAATGAGAGAGTTTCCCAGTTACCCGGACTGGTTTTCATATATTGTTTCCCACAGACTTTCACAATTATTTTTTAGGGTTTTTCTTTCTTTGCTCTCTTGTGTGCATCTATCTTCCTAGGGATTTCCTACATACAAGATCGTATTGTCTACAACTAAAGATAGTTTAATGCAGAGTATCTTATACTTACTTTCTTCTTGTCCAATTATCCTGACTAAGTAGATGTTGAGCAAAGAAATTAGAGCAACTCATTCTGGATTTGTTCCTGGGCTTAGAGGAAAACATTCGGTTTTCAGCGTTGTGTACACTGTTAACTTTGAGTTTCTCGTGGATGGTCTTTGTTCTGTTGAGAAAGCACCTTTCTAGTCCTGACCTGTTTAGAATATTTATTGTGAAAGGATGACGAATTTGGTCAGTTGCTTTTTCAGTGTCTTTGATATGATTTTGTGTATTCTTCCTTTCTCCTATTAATATATACTGCATCCCATGTGGCTTGGGTCCCAGAAACCCGAGTGGGGCAGCAAAGGAATGAAGAAAAGAAAAGACACATGACTAGAAAAGCTGGGGTTAAGTGGGCTACGCACACTCTGGCGGAGTGTTCCCAACTAGGCAAACCCCAGAACTTCAGTGTGTTTATTCCGTATTGCAGGGGAGTAGGGGTTTTGGGGAGGAGCTGTAGGTCGTCTCAATTAGAGGAGCTTCTAAGTGAGTAGGCTCAGGAGGTAAGTGTCCAGGAGGAGAAATCTGCAGTTGCTGGTTCTTGCTCATGGTGATCAATCATTTGTAAACACTTGTACTTACACATTCAAGCTTGGAGCCCAGGGCAACTTTACTAGATCCATACAGGGAAGCCTTTGCATTTCTGTGGATCTGAGGCTTTGGGTCCGCAACCTAGCTGTGCTCATTAACAGCACACTTCACTCAGAGCTCCCTCAGATCCCTGAAACACGGTATACTGCATTGATGCATTGTTTTCGCGTGTTGAGCCATCTATTCATGCCTAAGCCAAACTCCTCTTGATTGCCGTTTGCTCCCTGGGCGTTGTCTCTGTCAGGTGGTATTGGGCTTGGTATCCAGGTGTTACCCTAAGGCTGTCTGGTCTTATTCACAAGAGCTTTAGTTTCCGTTTCTTTGTGTGATTTCGGTATCAGGCTAACACTGGCCTCATAGGATAAGTTGGAAGTTATTTCCTCCTCTCGTGTGTTTGGAAGTTTGCAGCACACTTGCGTCATTTTTTTTTTTTTTTTTTTTTTTTTTTGTGGTGGTACACA
>NC_034602.1:22365952-22369463 GCF_900095145.1 Mus pahari
TTTTTTTTTTTTTTTTTTTTTTTTTTTTTTTTTTTTTTGCTAAGGATATATTTATTTACTTTAACAGAACAGCATGATTTGTGTGGCCTAAACAACAGACATCCATCATTTCCCATTGCTGGAGGCCAGAAGTCCAAGGTCAAGGTAACAGTTCCTCCCACGACTGTGAGGGAATCTGTTCCTACTTCCCCCAGCCTCTGGTGGCTCCTTAGCTTGTGGCAATGTCACCACGACCCTCACATGGAATTCTCATTATGTATGCTTGTGTCCAAATTTCCCTCTTAACGTGGGTTCCCATTATACTGACTTAGAAGTTCATCCTATTAAGTACAGCTAGTGAAGTCTGACTCGGCTAATTACAACAACAGAACAGCAACTCTACTTCTAAATAAGAGCACATTATGAAGTACTGGGAATTAGAATTTTAACATGTAAATTTATGGGAGGGCAGAATTCAACCTATGACAATTTAAAAACAGTAAAATATGCAGGTTATACGAGTATGGATTACTATTTACATGTAAGCTCTATAAACACAAAATCAGGTGCCCCTTGAGTTCATTCTTTCCCCCAAAGCAACACTACTGTACATACTTGGTTTTTTTCTTTTTCTTTTTTTGTGTTTTTCCAGACAGGGTTTCTCTGTATAGCCCTGGCTGTCCTGGAGCGCCCTCTGTAGACTAGGCTAGCCTTGAACTCAGAAATCCTCCTGCCTCTGCCTCCCAAGTGATGGGATTAAAGGCGTGCACCACCACGCCCGGCTTCATACTTGGTTTTTAAGACTAAAGACTACAGTTGCTTCCACATCTCTCTGTTCTGGGAGGAGACCTCTGTGAGACACTCTGAGGCTGTCCCCTGGGTCACTGTGGGGCTCAGAACTTCTCTGAGGATCAGAATTCTCCTGGTTCCCCAGATGAATTGAGGAGCCTCTAATAAGAAGGCAAAACTTGTCAAGATTAATTAAAGTATAGACACAGAGTCTGCAGACCTTGATATTAACATAATGCATATATATGTGTAAGTTTGTAAATGAGATGAAGTGAACCAGTTCTTGAAAGAACGCACAAAGTATGACAGCCCATCCAGTTATGAAACAGCTCATTTATTAGCCTGTAAGTGTTGAAGTAATTTTCATTTTAAAATGTCCCAAAAAGGCATCTTCAGACCCCCACGGTTGTGTGGGAGAATCCTCAGTAATGTTTGAAAAGGAATTAACATCACTATTCAGGAAAATAAGAGGAGACATTCCACAGTTCATGTTAGGGGACCACTCTCAGCACTTGCCAGCACACAAACAAACCCCCAAAGCACACTGCAATATCCTCTTTCATCTAAATACAAAAGTCCTTAACAAAGCAGTGTCAAACAGAATTCGCAAATTTGATTTTTAAATGTATCTTCTGTAACCAGCTGGTATTTAATTCAAATTTTTCAAGAATGGCTCAATATTTAAACATCAATCAATATAACTGTCACAGTAATACGATAATGAAGAACTGCAGTATTGTGTCAATTACTGCAGGCCAGGATTTGACACCACCCAGTATGTATTGTAGTAAAGCCGAGCACACACACACACACACACACACACACACACACACACACACACACGTAAGTACCAATGAGATTCATGTGCTTGGTTATTGTAATATAAAGAATTAAATATTGGCTGAATATTTTTTTGAGACCTCATGACAGCTTTATTCATATTAGGCACAATGTTAGGACAGGGAAAGAAACAAAAGTACTTTCTAAAGAGATAAATAGACAAAATGTAGTGTATCCACCCAGTAGAATAAGCAGGGGCTAGCCTCCTGACAGGCTATCCAATGCCAGTCATCAGCCCTAAACACATGTCCATAAGCAAAATTAAGTATACTCAGTAGGATAGAAAAGCAAAAATATGCGTGAATAATTAAAGAAGAGGTTACAGAGAGAGTGTGATCATGGAAGGAGGACCCAAGTAGAAATGATAAAAAAAACAGAACTCATGTATGAAATCCTCAAAAAATAAAAATTTTGCATTAATAATAAAAAGGAACAAATTACTGATACATGAAACAAAATGAGCTAATATCAGAAGTATATTTCGTAAAAGACTCTTTAAAAAACAGTATCTCTGATGCAATTAAATCCACATGCAGGACTAGACGTTGAAGGGGCTGTTCTAGGGTGGGAAACAAATCAGAACATATTTTGCCCCTAAGGAGGAAACACTGGAAACAAACCTTAAAGAGATTAAAGCCAAGTTGTATGTAACAAATGTTTGTATTTTTCTAAACCTACTATATGATACACCTAATATTGGGATATCTTGTTGAATAAAAATTATCTCAAATAAGAACCTTTGGCAAGAGACACCAGTCCATGCCGGAGAGCCCATGGGCCGCAGAAGCAAAAGAGCTTCTTGGACAGGGTCCCTTCGGGCCTTCATCCTCAGCCAGGAGGCAGAGCTGATCCTCAGACCTCTGTTCACCTTCCCCACCGGAGGAGGGTTGGCCTCCAGGGAGGGCTCTGACCCTGGGACTCAGGCCAGATCGCCATCATCTGTCCCGGGTTTCTCAGAGGCCAGTTCACGGGCCACAGAATCAACAGAGCTTCTTGCACAGGTGCTTTGTGTACCTTCCCAGACAGAGGAGATCTTGCCTGTAGCAAGTGTGATGATAAGAACTTCAAGTCTCTGAAGAAAAAAATCAAAGAAGATCTCAGAAGATAGAAAGATCTTCCATACTCATGGATAGGCCGGATTAATATAGTAAAAATGGCTATCTTGCCGAAAGCAATCTACAGATTCAATGCAACCCCCATCAAAATTCCAACTCAATTCTTCACAGAGAAATTGCCCTTCACAGAAAGGGCAATTTGCAAGTTCATCTGGAATAACAAAATTCTAGGATAGCAAAAGCTATTCTCAACAATAAAAAAACCTCTGGTGGAATCACCATGCCTGACCTCAAGCTGTACTATAGAGCAATTATGATAAAAACTGCATGGTACTGGTACAGCGACAGCCAGGTAGATCAATGGAATAGAACTGAAGACCCAGAAATAAAGCCACACACCCATGGTCACTTGATCTTTGACAAAGGAGCTAAAACCATCCAGTGGAAAAAAGACAGCATTTTCAACAAATGGTGATGGCTCAACTGGCAGTTATCATNTAGAAGAATGCAAATTGATCCATTCTTATCTCCTTGTACTAAGGTCAAGTATACATGGATCAAGGAACTCCACATAAAACCAGAGACACTGATATTTATAGAGGAGAAAGTGGGGAAGAGCCTTGAAGATATGGGCACGGGAAAAATTCATGAAAAGAATAGCAATGGCTTGTGCTGTAAGACCAGGAATCGACAAATGGGACCTCATAAAATTTCAAATCTTCTGTAAGGCAAAGGACACTGTTAATAAGATAAAAGGGCCACCAACAGATTGAGAAAAGATCTTTACCAATCCTAAATCTGATAGGGGACTAATATTCAATATATACAAAGAGCTCAAGAAGCTGGAC
>NC_034602.1:22370228-22386877 GCF_900095145.1 Mus pahari
AGGGAACAAAATACCCATGGAAGGAGTTACAGAGACAAAGTTCAGAGCTGAGACAGAAGGAAGGACCATCTAGAGACTGCCCTAATCCGGGATCCATCCCATAAACAACCACCAAACCCAGACACTATTGCATATGCCAGTAAGATTTTGCTAACTCTTGTGAGGCTATGCCAGTGCCTGGCAAATACAGAAGTGGATGCTCACAGTCATCTATTGGATGGAACACAGGGCCCTCAATGAATGAGCCCTCAATGAATGCCCTCAATGAATGAGAGAAAGTACCCAAGGTGCTAATAGGGTCTGCAACCCTATAGGAAGAACAACAATATGAACTAATCAGTACCCCCAGAGCTTGTGTCTATAGCTGCATATGTAGCTGAGGATGGCCTAGTCAGTCATCAGTAGAAGGAGAGGCCCTTGGTCTTTCGAAGATTCTATACCCCAGTATAGGGGACTGCCAGGGCCAGGAAGTGGGAGGGGGGGGAGATCAGGGTGAGGGGGGAGGTTATAGGGGATTTTTGGAGAAGAAACTAGGAAAGAGGATAGCATTTGAAATGTAAATGAAGAAAACATCTAAAAAAGAAAAAAACAGTACCTCTGATGCAATTAAATCCACATGCAGCACTAGACGTTGAAGGGGCTGTTCTAGGGTTGGAAACAAATCAGAACATATTTTGCCCCTGAGGAGGAAGCATTGGAAACAAACCTTAAAGAGATATTAAAGCCAAGTTGTGTGTCACAAATGTTTGTATTTTTCTAAACCTACTAGATGATACACCTAATATCGGGATATCTTGTTGAATAAAAATTATCTCAAATAAGAACCTTGGGCAAATATTGAACTTTACATAATGGCATGCATGGTGGATTATTCGAGGTTGGAATGTTCTGATTCGCACTTTATGTCAAAATTCACCTTCTGAACATAAGATGGGTAGACAGCTAAATAGAGAGATGGTTATGTTGGTAGGCAAAATGATAAACAACTGTTTTAAGTTGTCAGTGGTAGTGAGACACACATTGTTTTGTATTAGAAAACTAAATATAGTTAGAAAATTGCTTCTCTAGGTGAGGAGGTTTAGTGTAATTTTAAAATCTCAAAAATGCTGTTTGTAAATGTGGGCAAGATTATCCTAACATGTAGAATAAGACTATGAAAACGGAATTTTAATCAGAATAAAGCATTAGGAATCACTCTACATGAACGATTACAGACTTAAGTCGCTAATGAAAATGTGGTCTTGGCAAGAGGACACATAGATCAATGAGCAGAGCAGAATACTCTTTTTTTAATTATTTTATTAGATATTTTCTTCATTTACATTTCAAATGCTATCCTGAATGTCCCCTATACCCTCCCCCCGACCCTGGTCCCCTGCCCACTCACTCCCACTTCTTGGCCCTGGTGTTCCCCTGTATGTGGCATATAAAGTTTGCAAGACCAAGGGGCCTCTCTTCCCAACGATGGCTGACTAGGCCATCTTCTGCTACATAAGCAGCTAGAGACACGAGCTCTGGGGGTACTGAGCAGAATACTCTTAAGTAAAGCCAACTACCAACAGTTCAGAGGAGGAAGAACAGTGCTCTCCTGAGATACTGCCAGAGTAGCGCCACACCTACGCCTAGGGCAGGTAAACCACATCTTTCGTCCTGCACCTGTAATCAGTGCAGGCCTCAGTTACACTCAAACATAACACATGTAAAGTGTACTCCAGAAGAGGTTTCCTCCCTAGAGAACATGAAACCTAGGTTTAATACCCACCAACACACACACGCATGAGAAAGTCATTGTCTAGGGTTTATCCCAGAGTTCGTAGACTTGGCATCAAAATTGCAATCCTTAACAGAAAATGAATTTCATAAGCTTTAATAAAAGTGAAGACTTCAGCTTCACAAAGGACTGTCAAACGGATTAAAGGTAGGCTACACGACCGGAAGAGAGGAAGACTTTGAAAACCTGCATCTAACAAAAACTAGTGTCTAGATTACATGAAGAAACCTCTTGGTTCAGCAGGAGAAAATGGGCAGAAGAAATGAAATGATGGGAAGTCAAAGGGCAACCGAGCCCATGCCATCTCTTCAAGTGCCCTTGTCTGGTGCTGGAGGCCCAAAGCAGCAATGCCATGCCTCATCACCTTGCCAAACAGCCAAGAATGAAAAGGTGGTGCACACCAGTGTAGGTGGACCTAGTGAGAATCAAAACAGTAAAATAAGAGAGACAGCCTGGAAAGAGAGGCAGTGGGAGGGGGGCTTAACATCACTGGTAGTATTAAAAAAAACAAAAAAATGAACAAACTGTACTTCAACAGGTGAACTATAACATATAATATGATCCATACCTACCAAAGAGTACTACTCAGTAAAGAAGAGTAGAATACTGGTACTTGTGGCCACTAAGGAAGATCCCGGGGGTATTCCACTGAATGAGAAAGGCAGGTTACATTTTGTACTATGGCATTTTTATATTTAATGATAGCATATAATGTAAACATGTCATTTGTATTTTTAGATAGACATACATAGTTCTTGATAGGAACCAACTAGTGGTTACTGGGGCTTAGGGTAGGCCGTGAAGAGGAAAGTCATGCTTATCAAATGGGGCTGCAGGGGAAGTGCTGGCACAATTTCTGCATTCCTATAATTCCACTTCATTGATGTTAACAAAAGCCCATAGACTTCATAGAATGACACAGAACTGAGTCATGCTCCACTCCCTCCACTCCTGGTTTTGACTCCCTTCTACAGACAAGTAGAAATGGTCCAGGAGAACCATCATGAGAGTAGCCGGGAGAGCTCTACACTGTCCAGCCATAACGGTGACTGTTGGGGGATTATAAGGAACAAAAGCAGCTGGACACGAGGGGCCCCTGATGCATGCCCCAGGAGCAGTCACCACTGTGTGGTTGGGACATAGTGCAACCGGTGGTTTCCTTGGCCTGGGAGAAATGAAGCAGGAAGGGAAGGAACGGGGCCAGGCGTAAATAATCCAAAGGGCTTCCTTTCCCTGTGGGCTTCATTACTGAGGGAGTAAGGCAGCAGAAGGTAATAGGAAACGGACCACGTTAGGGAAAAGCTTCTGTTCATTCACTTAGGAGAAAAAACTTGCTCTTCTCTCCTGAGGGTACCACTCCTGTGTCCTGAGCCCTGCATCTGTGCCCCTTCCTCCAGGGCCCTTTCTGGAGCTCCTCCCCGGATGTCTGAGTAGAAGAGAAGCCTCTGGCCATCCTCTACAGGAATGCTTCCTTGGCCTAGACTCTTCTGTGCTGATCGTTTTTTTTTTTGTTTTTTTTTTACTTGCTATTTTTAACTCAGAGTCTGTGATATACTCCTGTACATCCTGCTAGATCTCCACTGTGGTCTCAAACAGGCAAGAGCAGTCAGCAGCGACCATCGCAGTTAAGAACTTGTTACAGACAGAGAGGGTGCCACAGGCTTGCTGACCAGCTCTGGAGGCACCGTTAAGATCTGGACTTGACCAGCGCCCAGGACTTCCTGCAGAACATTGAGCATGTCAACGGCCCCTGACTTTGAGTCACTGCTCTGGGTGGGAGTCCCAGGAAAACAACTCCAACATGAGTCAACAAAGTGGGCTTCATAGAAACCTAAGAGCAGGAGTCGGTGTTGTTCAGCATTGCAAGCTCCCAGAAGAGTCAGTCGCCCAGCATCCTGGAAGGGGCACGTGTCGAGTCTGTGGTTTGTTGGGCATGTATTTTTACTAGGACATGAGGAGGGCCTGCTGCTAGCTCACACCCAACCATCTGGCGGTCGTGTCCTGTTTTATCTTCCCAAAGATTGCTGTGGGAGCCAATACAGCTTGAGGGGAGGCAGTTTGGGTGCTCCACCTCCTGAGGAGACACATGGCGGCTCATCTCCCAACCTCTTCTGAAGCTCTTGACTGCAGCTCCATTGCTGAGAGATGTATGGTTTCATTAATAATGTCTTTTGAAAGTTCTAGAACCCTACACAAACAAGTATAGGAGTAAGTATTTAAAGAAGTAAGGCATGTTTTTTTTCTTTGCTTGTATTCCAGAGGACCCAAGAGAAGACTCTGCCACATCCTAGGGATGAACCATGCCTGCCAAGAAATGGCAACACGAACCAGAGGAGCCCTCTGCCCTCTGGGCTTCTTGACTGCCTTCTGTAGATGTGTTTTTGAGGATTTTTCTCTCTGCAGCCTGTATTTTAATGTCTTTCTCAGGATACATGGAGAGCTAAAGAGAACCACTCAGCCTGCAGCTTATATCCCCCTCCACAAGTCTACACCAGCGCCTGTTTCTTCCCTCCGTACACCCAGAAGACAAAAGAGGGCACTTATGAACAGGTGACCTTCCAGTTGTCCAACCAACTGTAGCTGGGATCATGGTCCAGAAGAAAATCACTGAAGTCAATGCATGGTGTGAAGGGACTCTCAAAGAAGAGGGATGGGCAGACCACAATGCCCTCATGCTGACCAAATGTTGTCTCAAGTTCAGCATGGCGTCCTCATTAGACAAGATGGAATCAATTCTCTTCACTGACTCTCCAGGATGCCTAGTTTACTTTGAAAGGGAAAAGAAGATTATTTAATTTTCAGAGGTTTCACTGTGAAGGGTAAAGGAAATAATGGCACGGAGCACAGAGTTGCTTAGAAAGTCTTTTCCTTACACACACACCCACCCTGCGAGAAGCCATTATTTTCCCTTTCAGTCATTAGAGAGCATTTCAAATTATTTTGAGAAGAAAAATGCCCCTCTCACAACTATAAACAGCTTCTATGGTGGCCCTCAACCTTTTAAAAGATGCTATATTTTGCAAAACTGAAATTGCATCCGACAATTGCAGAATCTCTGGGCTCTGCGCAGGCAGCCTCCTCCAATTAAGCGCCCTTCCAGCATCTGCCGCAATATTTTGCCAATAAGCCGTTCCAATCCAAATATAGTTCCGATTCTCTAGCACTTTCTGTAGCAATTAAGTGTGTATTTTTTAACATCCCCGTGTTGCATTTGGCCTTCGTTCTGTGGCCACCTGCAGCCTAATTCTGGCTCCCCTGCACTCTGCAGGCTCCTGTACTGTTACCCGCCTGCCGGGCTTCACCTCTCCAATCTACTGAGACTGGGAACAAAGAAAATCACTGGCTCCTTGTTCTTCACCACCTGAGATATGAAGCCATGGGCCCTCAGTGTCCCTCAGTTACTGAAGAGACATCTGTATGTCGGCCTAGACATTACTTCTTGATGCGCACCCCCTCCAAGTATTTGACTGCCCCCTCTAAGGCATTCACCTGCACAGGCAGTTCAGTGGCTTACAAATCCCTCCTGAATTCATCCTCACAATATTCTGGGGAGGTGCTGTCCTATCAGAGTGGCTCCTGAGGCAACCTCTGTCTCTGTAGTAAGAACCAAAATGTAGGATGCTTGTTGGGGAAAACCACCAGAGAAAGAGGAATCAAGTAAGGAGAAGCCAAGGGCCAAACCCCACAGTGGAGACCTGAGCATCAATCAAAAGCTCAAACATGACCTCCAGTGGTGTCCTCCAATGTGAGGGGCAGGTCCTCACATTCACATTGGCAGTCATGAAAGGTTTGGAGTTGCCAGGAAAAGATGAGCAGGAGGGCCAGCGTTCCAAGACCTCAATGAGTGAGTGGAAAAGTTGGTCAATGTTACTGAGCTTCTATGCCACAACTTCCCCTGGGTCCCTGCTTCGACTGTCTGCTGCCTACTGGCCCCTACCCATGCTGTTCCTTCATGTCCCTTTCCCTCCTTTATGACAAATCTCTATCTATATGCTCAGTGCACACTTTCTGACGAATGCTATCTCATTCTCTGCTCTGCTCACCCCTCGAACTCTTGTCTTGCAAAGCAAATTACTCAAAACAACGAGCCTTGAGAGGCAGCTCTTTTCTGCTGTCTAGCTTCTATGTTCCAGGCATTGCAACTGAAGCTCCGAGATGCAGCTTGGCCTTTTCCTGAAGAAGGTAGGGCCATCCCCTGCCTGGACCCAAAAGCAAAACTTCCTCCAGTTCTGCTGCTTCAACCCTCACAGATTCCTTATTGATCTTGCATACTAGCTCATCTCTGCCCCTGGGCAGACCTCTCATCATCAGAGTAGCCTACTGTCCCCAGGCTGAGGCTACAAAACCATGATAAGATAGCCCTTGCAGAACCACAGAAGTTAAATGCGATCAGAGAATCTCCTCATCTAGACCCAGAACAGGAATACCGATCTGGGAGGGAATAAGTTGCTCACATTTGACCCACCCAGGTGGATGGTCAGTTTGCATGGCAGCCCTAGCTTAATGCATGCATTTACAATCAATAATTTTCATAAAACAAATGTCTTGAGTCTGTGCTCTATGACCATTGAAATAGTTTCCTTTGCATCTAGATACTGATTCTCCTATGCCCACTTAATGGTAAGGGAGGACATGGGTTATAAGAATGGGGTTCCTATGATGGAGTCAGTGCCCTCTTGTGAAGAGGAAAACACTTCCTAGGATTCTTTCTCCTTCATGTGAAGACACAGCCAGAAGTGAGCGTGCAAGAAGTGAGCGTGCCAGGAAGTGAGCTTCTACCCTTTCTCTGTCTTGATCTTAGACATTGACTCTGAAAACCTGAGAGAGATGTAAGCCACCCACGCCATCCTTCTGGAAAACCCCAAGGGGAGCTATGCAGCTCATCTAGACACTGGGCGTGACAACTTGATTCATCATGCTGCAGGGAGTGTCCCATGTATCCCTGAGCCCTTTAAGTGGCAGACATCAGTATGCTGAGAAGAAAGATGTGTCTCGCCCCTCATCCAGGACCAGAGTTTACACCAACTGCTAGACGTTGCCTGACCCTGAGTATTTAATTTTCTACAGTTTTTAAAGTTGGTTTAAGAACACCTCTGACTTTATTTACTATTAAAAAGTAAGTGAAAGAGAAATGAGCTGAGATAAGGTCTACTGTTATCTTTTGAAGTATTGGACTATGTGGATATGTTGATAATATGTGCTAATCGTCATGGTGGGTATTGTTATTTCTGGGGGGATTATCATATGTATTATTCTTTTGGTTTTGGTTTTGAAATTTCTCTAAAGGAAAACATATTTTTAGGAAAGTATTGTCTGTGTCCTCTTATAACTACAAAGTTTATTATAGTGCTCTTTAAAAGATCCTTCTGCAAATGCAGCCATCGTCATCTGTCCCCATTCACTCCCACAGCTCACCGTGTTCCACTTAAAACTAATACTACACAAGTCAGAGCACATGTGATGCCTATTTTTAATTGTTAAAATAATTAGAAGAAAAGCATTGTTTAACTTAAAGGAGCAATCCATTTCAGATGCCTCCCAACACATAGGGCATCATAACGAAGGCATCCCTTTCAAAATGTAAGATGAGAATCCCTAATGTGTTTTGCATTCTTCCTGTACTTATTAATAAATTCTGGGATTCTTCTGGGTATTAGCAAAAAGAATGCAGACATTATAAATTAAAAAATAAGACCAAATGTCAGCTTGGAAGATGATTTATTTTTCCCTCACCTTATCCTAGTTTCCTAATATGAAAGGTTGAATAGAGATTTGGGATCTTACTTTTTAAAGATTTGATTATTCTGTGTGTCTGAGTGTTTTTGTCTGTATGTGTGTCTGTGCACCACATGCATGCAGTGCCCTCAGAAGTCGGAAGGGGACTCCAAATGCTACAGAAGTTTGTGAAGGGCTGCATGGGGGTTGAGAAGCCTAAGGCTGGTCCTCTACAAGATCAGCCGATGCTCTTAATTACTAACCCATTTCTCCAGCCCCATCTCTGTTTTCAATACAAGCATTTATGGAATAAAACTTTCTTCAGTTACTAGGATAGCTGCATCCTGCATATTTCTATATTTTCCTTCTTATTCCATTTAGACTGTTGCCCTGCCCTGCCCCAGACTTTCCCTGGGGCTCACAGGTGGCTTAAGAAGATATAGTTTAATTTCTAGGTATTTGGAGACTTTCTCTCCCTCTGTTTCTGATTTTTGTTTCAATTCCATTATATCTACAATGTACTATGCAGTTTCCGTTTTCCCTAATACGTTAACGTTTAATTTTGGTTCAGTGTATCTATTCGAGTGAGTAGTCCCTGTTTATTGGAAAGATTGTTCCTGCTCTATGGTACAATGTTTTCTACATCAATTAGATGCAATTGGCTAGAGAACTTAATTTTTCTATGTTCTTGCTGGGTTTTTTTGTCTGCTCTATAAGTCACCGAGAGAGGAGTGTTGAAATATATCACTATTATCATAGGATTGTTGTTTGTAATTTTGCCCACATGGTTTTAATTTCTGTAATTTTAAGTGAGTTCACACGCAGAGTCATGTTCTCTTGACCCTTTTTAGTTAGGTAGTGTGGCTCTCTGTCCCAGTAATAGTCTACACTCTGCAGTCTGTTTTACCTGGTGACAGTATAGATACTCCATACTTCCTATTCAATTTTCACACTGTAGCACTTTCTAGTTTTCTACTTTCAGTCTCACTGAATCATGGCATTTGAAATAAGTTCCTTCCAAATAACAGAGATTTGAGCCAGTTCTTAAAAAAAGAAAAAAAGAAAAAGAAAAAAAAAACCTATCTAAACATTCTCTGTCGTTTACTTGGTGTGGTTACCAAGCAATGATTTCTGGATAGGACTCCAATGGCTCAGGAAATAAAAGCAAGAAGCGACAAACAGAACCGGATCGAATTGAAAAGCTTCTGCACCTCCAAGAAAACAATCAATAGAGTCAAGTGAGGGCCTACAGCATGAAGAAAAGGCCTTCCTGCTAGTCACCATTAATTCCAAATTACACGAAGAACCCAAAAAGGGCCATCAATGAAAGGACAAATAACCCAATCAATCAATCAATGGAAAAATATGGAAACAGTCAGCTCTTAAAAGAACTCAGACAAATCCCTGGTAACTGTCTGGGGAAAGAAAAAAACCCCTCAATACCTGCAGCTGTCAGTGGTTCAAGAGCAGCCTGAGCTACACAGAAAGACTCTATCAAGAGAAGACGAAAGAGACGCAGTCCCTCAACTCCAGCCAGAATGGCTATTATTAATGAAGAACAACAATAGAAAGGGGGGAGTGGGCAGCTGATGAGGACACTGGCTAAAAGGACCCTGCTGTCATGGTCATTGGTTGTCAGCTTGACCCCGAGCGCCTGGGCGTGCCTGTCAGAGATTTTTCTTGACCAGATCATTTGAGGTCAGATGATGCACACTAACCCAGGGCCACACATCCTGGTGGCGGCAGCCCAGAATAAAGGATCTGGAAGAAGGAAGAGTCGGCTTTTTTCCTGCTCGTCCTCACATTCCTTCACCTCTGTTAGAACCCACTTCCTCAGGATTGCAAGGTAGACTGAAGACCAGCAGCTGTCTAGGAATTCCCCAGCGCTTCCGCACGGGATTGAGACTACTGAGACATCCAGCCTGGCAGCCTGAACAACTACCAGATTCCTTGCCTTTCCACCAGGACTGCAGCCTGTGAGCCACTCTAATCTCTCTGTCTCTGTCTCTGCTTCTCTCCCTCCCTGACTCCCTCCCTGTGTTCCCCTCCCTCCTTCCCTCCTTCTCTCCCTGCCTGGCTTCCCCTCCATCCCTCCCTCTCCCGACCCACACATTCATTCTCTCAGTTCCTTCCTCTGGAGAACCCTGATGAGCACATTTGTGTGTGGCTGACAGAAATAGAAACTTCTAGAAACATTGTAGAAAAACCTAATAGGGGTTTCTGAAAATAGATTCGCCATACAATGCAGGTACACACCACTCCTGTAGAAATCAAAGTCAGCAATACAACAGAGACACCTGCACACCAGGCACGGCATCAGCAGAGTGCCCATCAATGAATGAAGTGTGAGTTTTACACCAGGTAAACAATGAGATTCTCTCCTTGCAGGAGAACCATGGAAGAGGAGGTCAACACACTGTGTGAAGCAAGCCAATCTGAGAAAGACAAATGCCACAGGTTTTCTATCATATGTGGGGGAGGGGAAAGAGACAAGAAAGAAGACGCTACAGGCTATTGGAGCAAAGGAAAGGATGGAGGAGGAAGAAGACAGGAGACCTCTTCCAGGAGAAGCAGGGAGGTGCGTGTAGCCAGACCTCAGCACAGCACGCATAAGCACGGGAAGGTCACAGCGAAAACCTTCCGTCTGTATAATAAGTATGAGGCAAGTAGCTCAGGCTTACTCATCGCCAAGTTTGAATTTAAATCTACCATTTTATTTGGTTTGCTGCTGCTGTTGTTGTTGTTGTTGTTGTTGTTGTTGTTGTTGTTTTCCTTCCCTCCTGTATTTGATCTCTCACATTATGCGTTCTAGTTTTGTTTGGATTTCATCTGGATTTTTGTAGCAATGGCTTCAGGATTATAAAATACATTCTTACCACTTCCTTTCACTTAGAATGCATATTTTACCACCTCAGCAGGACTGTAGAATGTCTGTGATTGCAGACACTCCTTCCCACCCACCCCATCACTATTTTGTAATGAGTCTAGGAGGATATTCAGTTGCTAAAGCTTGCATTGCAAGCATGAAGACCTGAATTGAAAGAAAGAAAGAAAGAAAGAAAGAAAGAAAGAAAGAAAGAAAGAAAGAAAGAAAGAAAGAAAGAAAGAAAGAAAGAAAGAGCAAGGCACTGTGTCCCCGTGCTTGCAATCCCAGTACTAGGGAAGCAAAGATGGCAGATCCCTGGGCTCTGTGGCCAAGCCAGCTTTGACAGCTTGGCAAGAGACAGGCTAGTGAGAGATCCTGTCTCAAAACAAAAATAAAATAACAACCACGAACATCTAAGACAAAACAAAACAGTAGTGGGTGGCTGGATGGGTGCACATGAGGAAAAATATGCTGTGTTGCCCTCCGGCTTCTGCATACACATTCACACAAGATGTGCACTTGTTCACATACATGCACACACACACACACACACACACACACACATGAATAAGGTAATTGTACCTATGTCTACTGGCAACTCTGTCAGGCAACACTATGTTTGACAACAAGTATAATGTGTTAAGGGAAAAACTAACCTATTTCCATAGATATCGATGGTGCTGGTGGCTCCGCCCTCATTTCTTGACACTCTGTTTCCTCTAGTCGGGTTTCCCCTCTGTCTGCTTAGCTGCTCTTAGGTCCTCCTGGAGCCGACTGGCACTTTCCGGTTGTCTTAGCGTCCTACCATCTGAGCCATCTTGATGTTACTTTCATTTGTGAAGGATATTTTTTTCCTGGATGTAAAAATCATGAATTGACAGATTTTATGGTTTCTTTTTTTTTTTTTTTTTTTTTTAATGTGCAAAGAGTGAGAGATTTTGGAGCACTCGATCCTAAATGGGATGTTTTCACCAAAACCTCCTCTCGGCTCAGAGAGCCATGAAGAAGGGAAGGCAAAGACTCTAAGAGCTGAAGGAGACGACGGCTCCTAGCAAGCAGCAACACTAATGCCCATGCATACTCACGGAGACTGGCAGCTTGCCCAGGACAGCCCAGGTTCAAGCCAATGGGGTCCTGGCTCCCACCCCTAACCAAAACCTATCGCAGTCGGCCCCTGCTTCATGCGAAGGAAAAGGTAATTTTTACCCAGTGATATCTCACTGGTTATATTAATCACACTTCAGGGCAGGCCCATGCCCAGCAGTAGACCACAAAACAAACTCAATGATATTTTTACAGATTTTTCTTTGTCTCACATTGCGTCATTGCTTTGTTTGTGGAGGATTTTGTTTGTTTGTTTGTTTGTTTTGTTTGTTTCTTGGTTTTTGTCTGACTGGGTTTTGCTTATATATTTTGGTTTCCGTATTTGTGGGCTGTGTGTGTATGCTTCTTGATTTTGTTTGTTTGGGGCTTTTTTGGTCTGGTTAGTTAGTTAGTTAGGTAGGTAGGTAGGTAGCTAGTTAGTTGTTAGTTAGTTAGTTAGCTAGCTAGTTAGTTAGTAGTTAGTTAGTTAGTTAGTTTGCTTTCTTGTTTAGCTTTTAAAAAGAGAAAATGAAAGGGTATGAAGAAGGGTTGGAGTGAGTGGGTGAGAAGGATTAGGGAGGAGGAGACAGTATGGTCAGATTATATTGTATGAAAGGTTTTTTTTCAATAAAAAATTAATTTCTGTATTATTTTATATTTCTTCCTGACCTCTGAGTTCTGAGGACAATCCACAGTATCTTATCCATTGTTCCTTTGTTACTGTAGCATCTCCAAAAAAAAAAAAAAATGCTCACAAGCCTTCTCTAGATCTTTATATATGTCTTTGTTGGGTTTCTGTGTGTTTCAACCTGGTGACAGTTTATTTATCTGAAATCTGTAGGTTACATGAGATGTCTGCAGCCATTATACCCTCAAATATGTTATCGGTACCACCCCTTTCCATTTCCCTTCTAGAACCCTGCACACAAATTCGAGATCTTTTTACCTCTGTCCCATGGGTGCTAGGGCTCTACTACTGTTTCCTAATGTAGCCTTTCTCCTCTGCAAAGTTAGAGACTGACTTCTTTCCCTTCTACACTCTGATACTGTCTTAGAAGAGACACCATGGCCAAGGCAACTCTTACAAAGGGAAAACACTTAACTGGGGTTAGTTTACAGTTTCAGAGATTTAGTCCATTGTTGTCGTGATGGCGAACATAGTGGTGTCCAGACAGACGTCGTGCTGGAGAAGAGGCTGATTCTATATCTTGATTCAAAGGTGTGCAAAAGGAGACTGTGTGTCACACTGGATGTAAGGTAAGCATAGGAGACCTCAAAGTCATCCCCCACAGTGACACGGTTCCTCCAACTAGGCCACACCTCCTACTAGGCCACACCTCCTACTAGGCCACACCTCCTAATAGCTCCACTCCTGGTAGGTCAAACATTCAAACACATGGGTCTATGGGAGTCACACCTATTCAAACCACCATAGCCACCCAGATGGTCTTTTGGCTTGGTTTGGTTGGGTTTGGTTTGGTTTGGTTGGGTTTGGTTTGGTTTGGTTGGGTTGGGTTTGGCTTGGTTGGGTTGGGTGGGGTTGGGTTGGGTTGGGTTGTGATCCCAAGTTCTTAGAGCCTTTTCTGTAGGAAAGCAATTTAAAATTTTATAAATCATTTCATATAGTAACAAATAAAACAACGTCCTACTAAATCTTCCGCAGTGAATCAGTGCAAGGCTACCTTGATCATCCTTAGAACCAAAAAAAGCTAAATTTAGTAGAAGGCTTATTAATGTTATTTTATATTTTACCTACATGTAAGTATGTGTAACACACGCGCTCCTGGTACCCACAGACTTTGGAAGAGATCATCAGATTCCCCTGGAACTGAAGTTAAAGAAGATTATGAGCCACCACGTAGGTAGTAGGGATTGAACCTAGGTCCCCTGAAAGGTTAGCCAATGCTCCTAACCGATAAACCATCTCTCAAGGCCAGGGACAGCTAGTTTTTTTTAAAAAGAAGCATCATGTAGAAAAGAAAGAAGAAAGAAAAAGCGCAGAAGGATGGGGCTGGGAAGACGGCTTAGTGAGGGCCTGGCCTCACACATGAGGACCTGAGTCTGGACCTTCAGTCCTCAAGTAAAACACTACCTGCAGTAGTACTGTCTTAGTCAGGGTCTCCGCTGCTGTGAGAAAACGCCACGCTTTCTTCCCAGCAAGTTGGGAAGAAGGTGGTTTATTTGGCTTATGCTACCACAGCATTGTTCATCCTCAAAGATCATCAAGACAGAGACTCAAGCAGAGCCAGAACAGGGGCTGGTGCAGAAACCATGAAGGGGCGCTGCTTTAGGCTTGCTCACCTGCTTTCTTATAGAACCTGGAACCACCAGTCCAGGGACAGTATCACCCACAACGTACTTTCCCTTCCCCTACCAATCACTAATTAAGAAAATGCCCTACAGACTTTCCTACAACTCAATCCCACAGAGGCATTTTCTTAACTCATGTTCCCTCCTCCAAGATAACCCTAGCCTGTATCAAGCTGACATAACACCTAGCCAGGAGCAGAAGGCACCTGTAATCTCAGCATCAGTCAGTGGAGATAGGAGGTCTCAGGGACTTGCGTGGCCTAGCCAAATCAGTGAGCTTCAGATTCAGTGAAAGACCCTGTCTTAAACATATGGTAGATGGGACTCCAGAGGTGGCTCAGTGGCCAAGAGCACCAGCTGCTCCTCCAGAGGACCCGGGTTCAATTCTCAGCACTCACATGGCAGCTCACAACTGTCTATAACTCCAGGATCTGACACCCTCATCCTGACATACATGCAAGCTAACTTGGTTAGACTGGTACTTCTGGTACAAAGGTATAGCTTTGCCCAAAGAAGATACATCTCCAGTAGCTTGTGGAAAGTTACTGTGCCAATTCACATGTCTCTGAATTCTCCAGAGATCATTAGATCATGAGGACTATGTCTTAATGAATGGGTTCATCCAGTGAAAGAATCGAAATCAAGATAGGCTATGGGAAAGTGCTGGGGAGGTGGGACATATGGTCTAGTTGAAGACAGTAAGTCAGTGGTAGAATACTCTCTAGTCTGCTTCCTGTTCACCACAGTGGAAGCTGCTGTGTCACACGGTCCCATGGATGGAAACCTCTGAAACCATTACCAAGACCTTTCCCCCCATAGTTTACCATATGGTGACCACATCAATGAGGCTAGACCAGCCCTCCTCTGAGCGTCCTGAGTTGAGGACCGTGGAGATTTAGCCCTACAGCCCATTCATTGGCCACACATGTGCACTCTTTGTAATAGTATGGTCATCGTACATACAGGCTCTTCTTGTACTCTGAAGTGGTTTTAGTAAATTAATGAACTTGCAAGGGCACTGTGAGAATATCTGACATTGCAGGTGGCTGGAGGAGAGGTATGGACTTCATTGCCACTAGCATCTGAAGCTGGAGCATTGTCCTTTAATTTGTTGGGTCTCTTGGTAGCTGGAGTCGGGTTTGAATTGAGTTGTTGCACAGCAAACTGGTACTGGAGGATCATGTTGGTACTCACAGACATCACATGCTTTCAAGAACAAACGTATAGCTTGGCCAAAAGAAGGCAATGTCTGTCTCACGGCTGCTGAAGAGAACCAGCGTCAAATGGTACCTTAAAGAATATAAACATCCCTTCTCGGCCTTTTGGCTAAGATCAAGTGAAGAATACAAACAGATTTTATTCAGAAACCATTGCACTAGCGGGAAAGACCTCAGTAGAAAACTCAGCTCAGCTCCAAACATACAAGAAGAGAGGAGTGGTCTCAACGGACAGAAAATGAGCAAGAGCAGCATCAAGGGATAGGAGGCTGGTTAACCTGGCCTGGCAGTGCTCTTGCAGAGGGCAGGTTGCTAGACATCGTGCAGGAAGTTCTGAAAGAAGAGGAACCTACTGAGATTGAGAAAGGCTCTCCCTAAACAGCCTTCATACAATTTATGCTATGATTTGAGTATGAAATCTATTCTATGGATTCACATGCTGAAAAACTTGGTCCCCAGCTAGTAGTTTTGAGATGTTGTGGAACTTTATGGAGGTGGAGCCTGACACAGAGGGGTTACTGCAGGTGGGTCTTGAGGTTTATATGCAGTCTCCACTTCCTGTCGGCTCCCCACTTCCTGTCTGCTCCCTGCTTCCAGACTGAGGATGAGTTAGCACCGGGTGCCTCTCGTTCCTGCGGCTATGCCCAATCTGCCAGGCATCTCTTCTTAAACTGCCCAAGCCAAAATAATCCCTTCATCCTTTAAATTGCTTCTTGTCAGGGATTTTGGTCACAACATCAAGAAAAGTTGCTCTCCTGGTTAGCTCCCTGCTATACGATAAAGACCGTGACTGAAAGCAACTTTGTGGGGAAAAGGTTTATTAAGCTTGTAGAGCGTGATCACAGTCTATTAGCAAGGGAAATCAAGGGAAGAACTCAGGGGAGGAAGCTGGAGGCAGGAACTTAAGCAGAAGCCATAGAGGAGTGTTGCTTACTGAGTAGTTTGTTCTCTGGCTTTGCTCAGCCTGATTTCTTATATGGCTCAGGACCACTTGACAGGGGTGGTACCACCCAGTGGCCTGAACCCTACCACGTCAATTACTAATCAAGAAAAGGCCATACAGATTTGCCTACAAACCTATCTGATGGAATCATTTTCTCAACTGAAGGTCCTCTTCCCAGATGGCTCTACCTTACGTCAAGTTGACAAAAATATACATGCTGAAGCTGGGCGTGGTGGCGCACGCCTTTAATCCCAGCACTTGGGAGGCAGAGACAGGCAGATTTCTGAGTTCAAGGCCAGCTTGGTCTACAAAGTGAGCTTCAGGACAGCTAGGGCTATACAGAGAAACCCTGTCTCGAAAAATCATATATATATATATATATATATATATATATATATATATATATATATATATATATATGCTGTAACTAGACTTGGTCAATGGAAGGCCAAGGTCAAGGATTATTGAAAAGAAGCCACAAAGGAGTCTGTCTAAAGTATAGCTAAGGAAAGTCTATCACAGCAAAGATGTATTGGATGGACATGGTATTAGTAGGATAGAATGATATGGAACATATCACTACCTTTCATTCTCTCTGTGTCTGTGTCTGTGTCTGTGTCTGTGTCTGTGTCTGTCTCTCTGCCTCTCTGTTTCTCTCTGTGTGTTTATCTCTGTGTGTTTCTCTCTGTTTCTCTCTCTCTCTCTCTCTCTCTCTCTGTGTGTGTGTGTGTGTGTGTGTGTGTG
>NC_034602.1:22386884-22414753 GCF_900095145.1 Mus pahari
TGTGTGTGTGTGTGTGTGTGTGTGTGTGTGTGTGTGTGTGTGTGTGTGTGTGTGTTTGTGTGTGTGTATAAGGCCCTATAACTCAATACTCCACACACATGTTAAAATGTGTAAAATGTGTGGGCTGGTATGAATGAGCCACTCTTGAAGACCTTCACTGCTAAGCTCTATGGTGGGGCTCATTTAAAGGGAGCTAAAGCCATGAGCAGCATATATGGTGGCCCTGGGTGCAAAGCACCTGCTTCTTCCACAGCCAAAAGGGCTGGGAGGAGAGAGAGTGGGAGCTGATTCCAAATAGAGGAGGTTGGCTTCAGGGATTAGCATAAACACTCCCAAGTGCTTCTTGATTAGATGAGCCCCCAGCTGGCTTCACAACAGCACTGCGCCTTTGAAAACAAAACACTCCCTAAAAATAGTTGTCTCCTAGGATTTGAGAGGCAATGAGTTTTCGGAGACAAGTTTTCTGGGGTTTCAATAGAATCCCTGCCAGGCCTAACCCAATTTGATGAAAAGTCACCAGGTCTCTCTTGGGTAGACTATATCAGTTTGTATCTCTGTCACTGTGATAAAACATTAACCAAAACCAACTTGTGGAGGAACGGGTTTATTTCATCTTACAACTCCCAGGTCACAGTCTATCACTGAGGGAAGACAGAGAAGGAAGCAGGAGCAGAAACAAAAACCATGGGAGAACACAGCTTATTAGCTAGCTTCTCCTGGCTTTCTCAACTACTTTTGTTTACATAGCCCAGGCCCACCTGCACAGGGATTGTACCACCCACAGTGGAATGGACCCCCACCCCTGCCCCGTATCCATCTCCGATCAGAAATGTCCCATAGACATGCCCACAGATCAATCAGATGGAGACAACTCCTCAAGGGGAGTTCCCTCTCCCCAAGGGACTCCAGTTCCTGTCAAGTTGAAAGAACTAGCCAGCACATAGTGGGGAGCAGGGCATGGCTAGGCCAAGCAGACTCCCAGCCCGTTTCTGTCCAGAGCAATGGTCGTAATTCTGAGTACATTTCTCCTGCACTCTCTATGATTTAGAAAAACAGACTCAGCTTGGAGCAAAACAGATGCAGAGAGGAGCTGGCCAGCCCTGGACGTTGCCCCAGGGAGGTGCCAGATGCGTACGTGGAGGCCCTTTCTACTGCCCCTCTAAAGAAGGTACTCCTGCAACCTTCCCTCCTTTACCTGCCTGTTGCTCCTGGATGGACTTTGAGGCTGTGCCCCAAGAAACCCATTCCAATATTAAACTACCATAACCTGGAAAACGCACTAAACACATCTTACCTTCCAACAACACAGTGTCATAGGCTGCCGGGTGTTACATGTGTTCCCTCATGGCCTTAAGGCTGCCTGGGAGCATCTGCCATCGTCCAGAATTATTAGAGAGGATCAGGAGGAGATCCAAGGTCAGGCCCTAACGTACAGTTTCCACCAAATGCATATTGCTTTGACCAATCATAGCGTGGAATATTTCAAACCATTGTTAGTTAGGGGTGGACTGTGTGTATTTTTCACGTTGCTTAAATGGGTGGCAATATCCATCAAGCCCTGAAGACGCATAATGAGGTCCTCATTTGTATGCAGTTGCCAGGCAGCACAGGATAGATAGTTAGCATTTAAAAAGTGAAATTCTGGTTAAGGACTATTGCATGAGCTATATGTCCACTGCACAATGAAAACCCGCTCCTTTGCCTCCACCCTCAGCCCACGCCTCCCTCTGGCCAGCTTTCTTATTGGTGGACTGCCTGCTTTTCTCCCATGGAACCCCTCAGACCATCTCTGTACCCCTTACCATGGGTGGCTTCTCTCTGGGCAGTTGTAATAGAAGTTGAGGCTAACGGAATCTCGGCCATGATGCCAGAGGCTTCAGGGGCTTTACACGTGGGTGTGAGTGCACTCAATCTCATGTGGCCGCTCTGCTAAGGCAGGGTTTTCCTAAAAGACCCCAAAGCCTACCTCTGCCAGAAGCTGAACATGCAAGACACTGCTTTTCCTGTAGACAGCTGAGCAGCCCCAGAGGGGGCAAGGCCCCAGTCTCTGAGTGAGAGGAGCCCAGCCGGCCCTCCTCCCATAGGTGGGTTGCTGTTCACTAATACTGGGTCCTGCTCCTCACCTCCCGGAAGCAGAGGAAGGACTTCTCCCATCATCCTCATGATGGTCTTTTCCTGTGGGATTAATCAGGCTGTCTGTTTTCACACCTGACCCAGGGACTTGGTTGGCTCTGAGACAGCATTTTTTATCTCCAGAGCTTCCTCAGCCAGGACATGTATCAGCTGTATGGTGACATCTCCTCTCTCCCGAATGTCTCAACATCTTTCCATGTCTTGCTCTGTAGCTGTCTCTGCTTTCTGGCTATAAAATGGAGGTGTTGGGTTGGTAGGCTCTAGAAATGGCATGGTTTTGACAGTAGCAAGCCCACGTTCCTTTCCACTGAATGAGGAAGTGCGTGTCTAGAAGAGAAAACGAAGGCTCAAAGGCCAAGACCTAAGTCCCACCAAAGTCACTCTTCTGCCAGACCAGGGCTGCCAAGAGTCCCCCTCTTAGTGGGAACACACCAAGAAGCAGTATGCACAGTTCCCCTTCCATTCAATGACCAGGCTGCCCTTCTGGCTTCACTGAGGCAGGACCTGGGGTGGATAGCCAGGAAGAGCACCAGATCTGGCGTTAAGCCAAAAATGCTAGATAGAAGTTTAAGAACCAGACCTGGCCACAAAAGTGACATCTAACAGCTTTTTCTGAGGCAATTTTTAAAAAATGATTTTTAACATGAAAACCCAGCTCTCGGCTGCTCCTGGAATACCTGATGAACTCTCAGGCTGTAAGAGGCTAACCCGCTGTAACCGTAGTAAACAGCTGGCCAGCTCCTCTCGCTGTGGTCTGGGCCTGTACCTGGGGCATCAAAAGTGGAAAAAGATGAGAAACAAGATGACCTCTGAGGCTCCTGTACGTATTTTCCAATGTCATTAGGGGGAAGTTGATTTTGCCTAACGGCGCTGTAGCTTAAACGCTCCATTAAACATTTAGACTTTGGGTAGCAGGCCTTCCAGCTGCTCCTTGCTTGGGCTACAGAACCTGAGGGAGGCTACTGTCATCAAGAGCACAGTGGACTTGGTCCCCAAGACAAAGGGAGGCGACATGGATGATCTAACCCTGAAATGTCTGCACCAGCAAACACCTGCATGGCCTCTGTGTCCATGTGGGCACAAGGTGGGGACAATAACCACGCCCACCATTCATCCCGGTGCCCCTTCATTCCTTATATAAACTATAGACAAATGTTCTTTAGAGCTCAGATGCCTAGAGAAACATAACTTGATACTTGCCCCAAAATGGCACAGCAGCTGCCCCTGGAGGGGTGATAGATGATCTTATGGGCTGCCCCTTTGGGAATTGGCATCTAGAGGAAACATACCATTCATTCATTCGTTTCTCTATTTATGTATTCTTTTTCAAATATACTGCCTTTACTACACACCAATTAGAACTGCTGGGACTGGAGCACAGACAACACCCAGTGCTGGTGAGGACAGTGAACCATAAGGGCTGTGTGGGAAAGCAGATTTGAGCTTCAGAAGACAGGCCAGCCGGTTCTTAAAACTCTACATACTCTCACCGTAAACCCAGCCATCTACTCCTGGGTGTTCACCCAAAAGAACTGAAAGCCCATATCCACACAAAAGCGTGGGCATGGAAGTCTATTCTGCTCCACACATAGTTGGCAAATGTGGTCAGGGGTGTTGATATGCTAAGGAGGGTCATGAGTTGGAAGCCAGTCTAGCCTAGACAACACAGTGAAACTCTATAAAACTCAAAAACTATGGTCGTGGTCCCCAAGACTGAGGGAGGAGACACGGATGGATCTGGAGATCGATCCCTGAAATGACGTCTCTATAAGAGACAAACTAAGATGTCCTTTGGTGGGTGAATGGCTAAGCACACCATGATACACCCAACAGTGGAATATTACTCAGCACTAAACTAAACTAAGCTATGGTGATTAAGACATGGAGCAAAGTTAAGTATGCGTTACCAAGTGAAAGACACCAAACTAGGAGTCAAAATCTATGACATTCTAGAAAAACAAAAACTAGAAAGGGAAGGAAAAGATGAGAGGTCACCAGTGGTCAGGGAGGGAGGGAGGGATAAGTAGAGGGAACTGGGGGGACACAGAACAGTGAGAATCCTGGTGACTTTACATTTTACTCCATATTTATTTAAACATACACAATGTGCGATATCGAAGATGAACCGGAGTGTAAACCATGGGTGCAGAATGATGATATTAGTGAGCTACTGGTAAGTAAGATTGATGCTTAGGGGTGAGGGGACTTCTGTGTTTTCTTTCCATTTCTTCCAGACACTGGAAAGGGGTTGAGCATTTCCCCGTGAGACACAAAGCAAAAAGCTTCCTGGATGTGCTGATTCAAGAAATCTCACAAAGTGCCGAAATCCACAGTTTCATCGCTGGGGCCCAGACCAAGTCAGCTCCAAGCTGCAGCACCCGCTGGTGGCTTGGAAGGCAGCGTGTGCGATCCTGCCTGGCATAGACAACTACACTGGAAGATCACCTAGCATAGAGGTGTGTGGTTGGGGAAAAGTCTGGACTGGGAAGTAAGCTGGGTGGAAATGGAGCTAGGTGGGAAGGGGGACAGGACAGGAAGTGGCTGGGTGAGAAAAAGCTAGACATGAAGGGGGGTAGGCAGCAGCAAGCAGGACAAAAGGATGTGGCTTTCATAGAACCGGCTTCCCCGAGTCACTTGGCAGTACCTGGCAGAGGTGTGTGCAGCCAGAAAAATGACAATAAACTTCCCGCATGGTAGCACCCCAGACATGACGCTGTTCACCTCATTCAAGGAGACTGGACCTCCCAGACTCCTCAAACTGCCATCTACTGCCATGTGGAAGGGAGCCAAGCCCCAGGTTTGCAGCCCAAGGCCACCAGTGGCCACACCTGCCCTTCCCCGCGGAACAGGTGCGCGCTTCCTTGCATTTTGAGTCACAGAAATGTTTTCCTTGGGTGTCTTTAAATAGTGTGAGTGTTTGGTTTTGCTCTTTGTGCTGTCCCAGGCTTTCTGCATCGTCCGTCCCTTTACCCTTTCTCTTTGGCTCAGCATCTGGAAAGGCTCCTCAGACTTTATTTATGCGGCTGTTTTGCTTCTCCTCTCCTCGGTGTGTGTCTGCACTTCACTCCATCAATGGGCTTTTAGGCCTGCTATTTATAAGCCATCTCCTCCCTCGTGGCCTTTCTTGCACCCTTTGTCCTCTGTGTCACCTCTAGGTGTTTGCTTTGGCCCCCTTTTATCTCTCTTGTCGCTAATTTCAAGAAGAGTGCAGCACACACAGCTCTGTCCTTGGCGCTAGGATGGATGCCACACCTCTGTCTTTTCTAAGTCAGACTCAGCACCACCGTTCTGTTTGAAAGTCCCTATTTTGTACGTTCCACGTTTCTCACTCATTCTGGCAGGGAGAAGCTGCATCTCACAGAACATTATTCAGTCACATCACTGTAGCTCTCAGAGCCTAACTCCCTCCACGTGAGCCAAGCGATGACCAAGCTTCCAAAGCCCTTCTTTATTTATAGTCCAGGGCATACAGTCTCCAGAGACCGGATGAATTCAGCTTTTGGTCTGGTCCCATTTGCAGAGAACTCAGCAAAACGACTGAGCAACATGTGTTTCCTCTGAGCATGTGCATGTGCATGTGCATGCACGTGCGAATGTAAGTGCATGTGTGTGTGCATGTGTGCATGTGAAGATTTATTGCTCTGAGTGGTTGATAAGTCAGTTGGTTGGTTAGTGACTGAGATCCTTGGCTGGTTAGTGAGTGAGTTTCATTTGTTTGGTTTTGGTTATTTATTCACTGTAATCCAGGAGTTGGATTCCACACATGGTTCTTGAGTCCTACTCTCTCACCTCTGAGGTCAGCGCATTCTTTAAGTCCCTGGTCACTTGTTTATGGTGCACACACCACCTCTCCAGCAGTCTCCTAGGCACTGGGGATCTGCGCTGCATGAAGCTATGCTGGGAGATCATAAGGCCTAGCTGGCCAGGATTCAGTTCTGTCCCAGAACTTTGGACTTTCGTTGAAATTTTGCCTAGCCAGCTAAGATTTCCAAATTTGCAAAATTAGCATTAAAATCTTCAAAGAGCAAAATTTCCCCATAAGATCAGCAATTCTTCTCGCTTCTTTAGCAAAGAACTCCAAAATATCTCCTCTGCTCACATTTTGTCACATTTCCTCCTCTTGCCCAGCTGAACAAAGGGGCTAACCCGGGCAAAGCAAAAGGCATGATGTATCCAATCTACCCAGGCAGGCCTTTGTTGGTGGACAAGAGACCATCTGAATCATCAAATCCATCTGCAGTCAGCGTGGCTGGAACTGCACCTGCTGTTGTTCCAACGATTCGCCTAGCTACTCATTCCCTGGCCTCATCTTGCTTTCTTTATTTCTGTGAAGGTCTATGAGCTTCTGGGCTGAGCTTAACAGCCTTTAATGCAGTTCTTACAATAACATCGGCAAGACTGTTGATCTCATTTAACCACCAAACAGCCTGAGAAGCAGAATATACTGTCAATCACCCTCTGGAACCATACTTCTTGCACTCGGGGACCATCAGCCATCCAACCCTCCTGCATGGGACTCTCCCGTGCTGCATATGATCATCAGCTGTATGACACCATCACACACTGTGACCACCTCCCTCACATCCTCCTATCAACAATGTGACCCAGTTATTCCAAGAACACAAAGGGCATAATTCCTCCCTCCCTCCCTCCCTCCCTCTCTTACAAAATTACTCCTGCAAGGTCCATATGCCCTTTCGCCTTGTCTATTCTTTCCTATTCCTCCATGTTTTTAAACTCCTTTTCCTACACCCTTCATGTACTCAGGTGCCCGGAGTACATAAGAGCCAACGCCGTGGCACTGTTCTTTGGGGAAAAAAGAAAGAGCTTTGTGGTGGAGTTGACCACAAAACAGGAGTTAAAGCTCAGGGTTATCTCTTCCATTGGGTGGTAGCGGGAAGACCTATCTGCGTGGGCAGGTGTGTGTGTGTGTGTGTGTGTGTGTGTGTGTGTGTGTGTGTGTGTGTGGAAAGCTGCTTGCTGGGTGCATGCTGCAAGGGGAGTTTTGAATTTATACAAGTACAGACAGATGGTCATCAGGCCTCCTGATGCATGTTCTTTCAGGGAAAGAAGGCCTACCATGATCTGCCTGGGGTGTTTTTAGGCTCAGGCAATAGAAGATTATCAAGAAGTCCAGATGGCTTCTCCCTCACACAGTCATTCTTTTAAAAGATTTTCTTTTTGGATTTATTTCATGTGAATAACTGTTTTGCCTACATGAATGTATGTGTACCATGTGGGTGGTTGGTGCCTGTGACGGTCAGAAGAGGGTGTCGGATGCCCCAGAACTGGAGTTAATGGATGAGAGTGAGCTGCATTATGGATGCTGGGAACTGAACCTGGGTCTTCTGTAGTACCTAGGTCCTCTGCAAGGGCAATAAGTAGTTGTAACCACAGAGCATGTCTTTCATGTTCATTCTTGGGAAGGTGGTTTCAGAACATCTTTGGGTGGATTCTGGAAACTTTCCCTGAAACTAACTTAAGTGTCCCGGTGTGCCTGAGCCTTAGCCGGTTTGGATCCACAGACACCAACCCAGAGGGCTCGAATCCTCCCCAGCTTCTGTTCAGGACCCTCAGTAATCCTGCCACATGCCTTCTCGTTAGCTTCCTTTCCCTCCAATGTCTTCTTTCCTATAACACCTTTAAGGCATTGCACCCACAGATGAATTTGGGAATATTGGAATGGGCTCATATTCTCACCCTTCAGCCTCTTATAACTGAGCTTATTCCCATCTCCCTATATATCTGCAGGTGCCTGTGCCCGTGCCTCTCATCAACCCCATTCCCACAGGCATTGGTTGTTTTTCTGGTTCATGCCCAAGCAAATACCGTATCAAATTTCTCTTTGACCTGTGTACCCAAGGAAAATGGATGCCGTGTGGTTCCCACACTTCCTAAGGAGATAGTCTTCTCCATCCTCCACAGTCTGTAGAAACTCTGTGAAACACGTCATTCCAAAGAATCCTCTGACTGAAAGCTGCCAGGCACCACCTGAGGCTCTGGTAACATAAACCATGCCTAGGAAAAAACAGAGGGACCCCTATGTGGGGGGAGAGGGAGGGGCCACAGCAACACTGCCTTGAGAATGTGACTGAGGCAAAGACAGGCAGCTGGAAATGAGAGACCCACAGCTAGCTCTCAGTATGACTTCCCTTCTACTCCAGCAGCCTGTCCAGGAAGGCCCATTGTATCACCTGAACCACAACACATGCCTGTCACAGAGCTCAGGGATCCATCGCAGAGGCTCTCTCGTGGTTAACCTCACATTTATCTTCAAAGGATGACAAGAAGAAGGGAGAAAGCTGTGACCCACTTCGGTCCACAGAGCCTGAATCAGGGTAGCAGTGTCCTGCAGATACAGAGCATGGCCTGTATTCAGCAGCTATGCCAGCCTCCATTCCGCAGATTCAGGGGTGACTGTATGCAGCATCCTCACCAACATCTGCCCTGCTTTGCTAGGATGCCCTAAATGTCCTGGATTCCATTTTTGCTTGGTTTTTTTTTTTTCAATAAATTACAAAAATTTGACAGTTAGGGCTAATTTGCTGCTTGAAAGTTGGCCTGGAGTTCCAAATGGTGCCCCCAGCAGCCCCTGACCTCTGCAGATAAGGGTCTGAGAGCCACACTGCCCTGACCTGCAGGTGCAGGGTCAGCACTGATGAAGAAGGTGAAAATTAATGGCATTTCTGTTGAAAATCTCAGAAAGGCGAAGACTGATTAATGTTTGGCCAAAGCCCTATGTCATGACTGAGTTATTAATGGCAATCACGGCTAATGGACGCTGACTGCAGGCCACAGCAGGTGAGGGCAGACCGCAGAAGGAGCGGACTGCCAATGCCCCCGGCTTCTGGTTAAAGCAGGCTGCTGCCACTTCAAAGTCACCCACATTAAGCCCTAGCCTCACCCCCAAACCATAAGGCTGGTCAGCACAGCTGTGATGGGCGGGGCGACAGAGCCCTAGAAATAAGAAAGTACCCACGACTTCCCAAGCAGCTTCAAGTTTAACCCATGCCTTGTTCCACAGTTTGCTATCATTTGATCTCTTCAAATGCCTGGATGTGAGAGACAGATGTGCTCAGGCAGCTGTGAGATGAAATCAATCGCTTTTCATTTGCTCTGTGGTTCTTTCCATCTACGTTTTATTTTTATTAGAGCCCCAAATACCAAAATGCAAGTGTCAATCCTGTAATGAAATTTTTTTGACCAGTGGCTGTTCACCAAAACAATAACAAAATACAGCAGAGCTCTCAGGCCAGGTTGTGACTGCTCATCCTACGACAAAATGGTGAGAAGCCAATCCTACACCAGCAATAGCTACTGGCTGACCCCAGGGATGGATGCATTCCTTAACAGAAACCGAAGGACGCAATAATGGTTTTGCTTTACAAGAATTCGCATGAGGAGGTTGAAAGAACCTCAGAGGAAGTGAATCCCTCCAGATGGTGTCTGACCCTCAATCTTTCAGCTTAAATGACTGTCTTGACCTAGTGCTGCCAAGAGTGTTTTCAATTCAGCCATTACAAGTACATTGTCAAGTGTAAGTCTCCTGCCATTAAGTATGTAACCCTCTGTCCACTGTCAAGGGATGGCGGAGCTCTCCCTGCCTTACCAAGAGCAAAATGCACAGGATCACTGTGCAGCAGAAACAATTCCCTGCATTTGCATGACACTTTTTGTCCCATATGAGACGTGCTTCTAGGCAATCCCAGGTACTATCTCTTCTAAAGCAGACACCATTTAAAAAAAAAAAAAAAAAAAAAAAAGGAACTATCTGGCAGAGACTCTCTTGTAGACTTAGCAATGAAGAAAAACAATGCAAGGTTTTTTCATGGGGATGATGCTAAAGCCAGGGTTAGCGGACGTCTGAGTCAGCTGGGAGGACGGACAATGTTTATTCAAAGTGGAATAATGGGTGGCTCTCTGAGGACGGGGTGGGTGCCCTGCCCTTGTTCTGCATAAAGCACTCTGACAGCATCTGGTGCTCTCTCTATTGACATCAAAGGAAATGACATAAAATTGTTTTCCAGCTTCAATATTTGTTCTGTTCAAAGGACTCTGGTGACTTTCTGGGCAGTGTCCAACTCCTCTCAATTTGCTCACATACATTCAAAATCCCTCAGTTTAACAAGTTCACTTGAGAGAAGCTTCCATTCATTTGGAGCACTGAAGAAAAAGGTCCCGAAATTTCCTGTTGACTTCATGAATAATTTACAGACCAAAGGCTGTGTATTTGGGGTTTCTAATATCCCCTTAGCAATAGGATTATGGGGACTGGCAAAGGAGCAAAAGGCAGAACTGAACCATTCCAGTGCTTAAAGGGACTTGACTTCACAAAAGAAATCATTGAAGAAATATTTATCCCCTTAAGTGTCGAGGCTGCTCTTCAGAAGAGCGACATTAATTATGAGCAGAAAAGGAAGCTCCGGCTCAAGTGGGTAATTGTTATGGCGCTTGCCGTGACTATCTTTGAAATGCATTTCCCCCCTTGAGGAATTCTTCCCTTTTGCAAGACTGTTTAAATATGCTTCTATCTATGAACAAGCAGAGCAATCCTGTAGTAAAGATGAAAGAAGAAAAAAATCAACTGTGATCTTTCTATTGGTTGTGGTCAACATCTGAAAATGTCCATGAATGTAAAATGCAGTGGAAACCTGCAGTGAAAAGCTGGCATCTCCCATAAAAAGGCTGGTATCACACTTCTCAACCAATCAAATCCAATTCCCAAACTTGATACCTTGATGTTATGCATGTTTTCTCTTTAGCACATTGACTTAGTCAGGGTTTCCATTCCTGGACAAAACATCATGAACAAGAAGCAAGTTGGGGAGGAAAGGGTTTATTCAGCTTACACTTCCACACTGCTGTGCATCACCAAAGGATGTCAGAACTGGAACTCAAGCAGGTCAGGAAGCAGGAGATAATGCAGAGGCCATGGAGGGGTGTTGCTTACTGGCTTGCTCAGCTTGCTTTCTTATAGAACCCAAGACTACCAGCCCAGAGATGGTACCACCCACAAGGGTCCCTCCCCCCTTGATCACTAACTGAGAAAATGTCTTACAGCTAGATCTCATGGAGGCATTTCCCCAACTGAACTCCCTTCTCTGTGAAAACTCCAGCCTGTGTCAAGTTGACACAAAACCAGCTAGTACACACATGGTCAGCAGACAAAAGCAGAAAGAAGGCTGTTGCGAGTGCCAAGATCCCTTACCATGGAAATGGAAAATTAGCTTTAGCTGTGGGGAAGCTATTGAATGGATTTTGCAGTAGAAGACATTGATGGGACTCAGGCTCTTCCTGTTGCTCTGGGTTGCCCATAATAAGCAGATGGTCAGACATGACAGCTGAAGATATAATACTTGGTTTGCCTGGCACAGGCTAACCTGAAATCTTCCTTCCTGCTGGCTTGCTCTCTTGGTGTAGGAAACGTTTATGTAGACCACTGCAGGAGGAAAATCATTAATGGCATTACCCAGTGAACTGCATGCGTAAATTACAAACTACCAGGCAAGATGTGCCCGGTGGTACAATAATGAACTGAAGGTTATGGAAGAAAACAAATGCTTTGGGGTTGTATTATTGCGGGTTTATAAGTGAGAGTTCTTCTCTATCCCCGCTAGCTCCCAAATAAATAGGACAGAGACTGTAAGATTTATTTGGTAAGCTTTACAGTACAGGAGTTGAGCCATTATTAATCTATTCTATTTCTCTAAGTTAATCTGGCTACCTCCCAGCCCAAATCCCCGAGGTACTTGTAGTTTAGTGTTGAACTGGTTCTCTGTGCTCCAGTATGTTCCCACAGTGGCTCCTGGGACCCTTTTCTCCTGGAGAATCCTCTCTTCCCCCCCCTCCATCTCTCCCTCTCTTCCTCCCTTCCTCCCTCCATTCTTCACTCACTCCCTCCCCCAGCTATGATCAGAAGTCTAGCCCTATGCCCTATTCTCGCTTCTGCTTAGCCATTAGCTGATCAACTTTTAATGACAAGTCAGAGAATAAATGGGGAGCAATGTTTACACAACATTCAGGCGGGAGATAGAATAAATGCTACAATGCCATGTCCATATTACAAATGGATATGGGGGGGCAAAGAAATCAGCATTTCAATAGTACAAGGATAATCTTTACACGGTGTACAATAACATTATGCCTACAGGGTTGGACTTGGGTCCTGTGTCACAAGAGGGAATTCAATGCCTAGTAATGTAAATAGAGTCGAGTCCATAGTAGGGAGGTCATAGACACTATGTCTTGCAAAATATATATGTTGTCAAACTGTCTTCTAAATGTGTGTGTGTGTGTGTGTGTGTGTGTGTGTGTGTGTGTGTGTTAGTGCTGTCTTCACCATGGTCATAGGAGTTTCTCTCTACAGTGAACAGTAGTTAACTGATTAAAATATTGAGAATGCATGATTATTGAGATCTCAGTCCTAAACAAAGAATCTATAGACTCAAGAAGCATCATAGAAGAGGAGACAAAGAAAAAAATGTAAGAGCCAAGAGCTGGAAGATGGGGAGAAGAGCTATGAAGTGCTGGCTCCTGAAGACCACATGGCCAGTGCACTCACTTCTCATCACAGCTATGATTTCCTGCTTGGGTTCAAGTCAGCGAGATCCATCAACAGTCCAATATGAAGTATTATCCAACCCTGTGGGTTACAAGAGGAAAAGAGAGGGCATGAAGGAAGAGGGGGGACAGAAAGAAGGATCTGTTGGGGGTGCCAGGGTGGGAGTAGAAACCTGGCATTCCCATGATCAAGATACAGTACTTACTTACATGTACGAAATCGTCAAGTAACAAATAAAAGCTATTTTTTAAAAGGCAGTCCTCGGAAAATGCAAGCGAAGATCTGTAATTGACTTACTTGTAATTGTTTTCAGGCCAACCATGAGGAAATCTTCCTTTATGTGTTTACATACAGTTAATGAAATTTGCACAAGTAGCATTAAATAACCCAAGTCCTCATTCACGTCTTGGACCAAAGTCCATCGTCATCAAAGCAAACCTCTCCATCCCTACTTTCCCCTCACACCACATCCTCCAGACACAAGCGTGACCTCTCTTTTGAGGAGGTAATAAAAAAAATAGTATCCTGAATGTATTCTCAAGATGACTGATACGGACATTAATTTTGCCAAACTTCTAAAACACGAGCACACGTTATTCTTAAAGTCTTCATTTGGTTAAAAAAAAAAAAAAAATTGACAGACTATCCCCAGACCTCTGAGTCTACCACGTCATCATCAGTTGGAGCTGACACACTAAAATGCCACAGACTTCAGTACATTAAACAACGTAAATACATTTCTCCTGCTTTTGAGGTTGGATGACCAACATCAAGGTACCATGTACTCATGTACTGACTCCTGGTGTTCTTCTGTGTGTATGCGTAGGGCTGACCACTTAGTTGAATAATCTTTTAGGGGGATTTTCCCATTCTCTCTCTCTCTCTCTCTCTCTCTCTCTCTCTCTCTCTCTCTCTCTGTCTCCACAGTCATTGGTCGCCTGGAGTTCTTCGTCTAAGGGTGAGACCCTGTGGGATTTCTTCTGCATCTTGTCTGTTCACAGTGTACTTGTTCGGTACATGTTGTTGGCCATCGGTACAGCTAGGCAGCCATGTTGTTGCGGTATCATGGGTCAAGCGTCCCTGAATTCCTAAAAGACACTATCTCGCAGGAGATTTCCTAGGCTTCTGGTTCTTTGCACACCCTTCCTGCCTCTTCTTCTTTGGTGTCCTCTGAGCTGTAGGAGCAAAATTCACACACACACACACACACACACACACACACACATGCATACACACACGCACACACACACACACACACACACTGTAACTTTCTGTAATGGTATTCTTCTGTTGAAAAGAGAAGTTTCTTTGGTAAGGGGAGAGCAGGCTCCATCTATTTGAGTGTCAGAATTATTTATTTTATATGTACATGTGCATGCATGTATGTATGTGCACATAGATGAACGTGCCTACAAAGGCTAGTGGACAGTGTTGGATTCCCTGGAACCAGAGTTGTGAGTGGTTGTAAGCTGCCTGATGTGGGTGCTGGGAACCTGGCCCAGGTCCTCTGCAAGAATATCAAGTGTTCTGAACCGCTGAGTCGTGTCTCCAGCCCCACAACCTTTTAATTAAAAAAAAAAAAAAAAAGGCGTATTTAGTCTTAAATGGAATTGGCAGTGATATTTTAAAATGTTCTTGAAATGTTCATATTGTGTTCAGTTTACAAACCTTCACCTGGCATGACACTGGATTTAAAATAAATAAATGAAAGCTGCATGAACTCGGGGTAGCTGGGCCTGGGGAGGAAGCAGACAGTGCTGCGGGCTCTGCCCTGGCATCCAGACGCAGTGAGGTTTATCAGTCAGCTTGGGTCAGCGTGGGAGTTTTCACCCATCTATCTGCTGGGTTGAATGGCATACTTTGGTACTTCAAGCCAAATAACAAACTCCCCAGTTCTTTTTGTGAGAGCTACTCAGGCTGTAAGAAGGAAAGTGCTGTTTTACAATCTGTAATTAGGGGCACTCCTCCCAGCTTGCACCAGGAGACAGGGACTAATAAGCATTGTAATAAGAAACATGAAAACACATCTCTACACATGCTGCAGGCAGGCCCCGGGCATCCGCGGAGGAAAGCCCCCGAGTCCTGTGTTGTTGTCACAAACATTTGGGTACTGTGTGGCTTCCTCACAAAATATCTGAGTCAAAAAGGTGGTGAGCTGTGGTGAGGAGGGACACCTCAGACATGGAGGTTTAAGGCTGACAGGAATCCTCTTTATCTCTCTTGGTGGCTCTGACTGGTTTTATATGACAGTGTGAGGAGAGTCATTGCTCTCTGCCTGGTCCCTGTTTTCCCCCTCCTCAGTGGCTGTCTGTGTGGGCTCTGGCTGTGTGGTGGCCAGTCAGGCCAACCATACTTCCAGCTCCAACTCCCTTCCAGTGTGGAGATCTGGATGTGTTTTGTGCTTCTGTGTTAACAGTGGGTAAAGCTAGGGAGGGTCAGGTATCTGCCTACATTCAGGAAGCTGATTCTCAGCAGTATGTCCACCTAGGAGAGACCTGCTCCCTTGCCCTCCTGGTTATTCTCCCTTCTTGGATCTTTGCTCTTTCACAGAAGCATATTCATCCCAATGTGGCTCGCTCCAAGGTAGTTCTCAGCACAGAGGGGTGCTGCAGCTCCCGTACAGACTCCAGGACAGTGCCTGGACTCCTAAGATTGAAGCATTACTTGCAGATGTCACTGGCTGTGGTAGTCTGGGACTGAGAAAGCTCAAGAAGAAGGAAGACCAAATTATGTATACTCTGGTCCGTCTTAGAAGGAAGAACAAAATACCCATGGGAGGAGATACAGAGACGAAGTGTGGAACAGAGACTGAAGGACAGGCCATCCAGAGACTGCCCCACCTGGGGATCCATCCCACACACAGTCACCAAACCCAGACACTATTGTGGATGCCAACAAGTGCTTGCAGACAGGAGCCTAATAAAGCTGTCTTCTGAGAGGCTCTGCCAGTGCCTGACAAATACAGAGGTGGATACTCTCAGCCAACTATTGAACTGAGCACAAGGTCCCCAATGGAGCTAGAGAAAGGACCCAAGGAGCTGAAGGAGCTTGTAGCCCCATAGGAGGAACAACAATATGAACCAACCAGTACCCCCAGAGCTCCCAGGGACTAAACCTCCAACCAAAGAAAACACATGGAGGGATCAATGGCTCCACCTGCATTTGTAGCAGAGGATGACCTTGATGGACATTGATGGGAGGAGAGACCCTTGGTCCTGAGAAGGCTCGATGCCCCAGTGTAGGGGACTGCCAGGACAGGGAAGCAGGAGTGGGTGGGTTGATGAGCAGAGGGAAGGGGGAAAGGATAGGGGGCTTTTAGAGGGGAAACCAGGAAAGGAGATAACATTTGAAATGTAAATAAAGAAAATATCTATAATAATAATAATAATAATAATAATAATAATAATAATGATAATAATGGTAGGATGGCTAGTAGCCATGGTCTCAGATAACCTGTGAACAGCCTTAACAAAAAAGCCATCTGTAAATAACGTCTACCACTGACCATCTCTGTCTGCACCCCACCCCCTTGCTCTCAAAGTCTCTGGGATCTCTGTAGAAAGAATTCAGAGAGACACTGTCATGCAGAGTTTATTGTAAAGTAGTGTGAACTCTCAAGGGGGCAACAGTGGCCAAAGGACCAATGTGTTGATTCACATTTTAGGCCATTTATATATTATTTCTGAAGCCTCTGGAGCAAGCAGCTCTTCCTCAAAGACTTTGTCCTGGGCAGGTGAGTGACGGGCCCATTTGGATTAACTTTATTGGAAAACTTCCTGTTAAGTGCTGGTCTTATGTGGTTTAAATGCTGGAGACAGATCGAGATAATCATCCATTCAGGTAGGATGTCAAGTCATCCCACTGCCTGTGCTTGGATTCAGGATCCATTCTTCAGAAGAGCAATCAGAGTCCTGCAGATCCAGTCTTTGGCTTTAAAGTCCACTGGTGACGGGAGCAATGTCCTGCACGACTGTTAATATTTCGCTGACTGCTGACCACCCACTGACTAGAGAGATGAATCTGAGCTTACTCTCTACTCCTGACCTCTCTGCCAGTTTCCCACACAATGACGTTTTCTCTTTCGTGCAAAACCCCAGTGCTATAGCATAGGTTTCTCTGTGTATCAGGCAAAAGCCTTTGCTCAATAACATGGAGAGAAGCGAGCGCGTTGGAAAACATAACCATAGCCACTCAGAACACATTCAATTTCTGAAATCCCACGGCCCCACAGTAATCCTGAAAGATGAGGTGAGGGAAACAATTAGTCCCTGCTGGGACCAAACCACACACCTACTTTTTCCTCTGCAGTTACATAATAGGCTGGGAAACAAGTAGGTATGTGTGAATCCCCTGTGGAGGAACCCATATTCCAAGGCCTAGGCAGGCCCAGGCAGCCAAATAAAGCCAGCGATGCACAACAGCGATAGAATAAGAAAATCCACTTTCTGTAAGAGAGAGTCCTCCTACACTCTCAAAACAGACTTCAGACTCCAGGCCGAGGGAAGTCTTTGCTGCACCCCAAGCAGTCAGGACGCCCACTGCTCGTGTTCTCTAACTTAAAGCCCGTCACATGTGCTCTACCAGGAAGTAGCACTAGGTCACACAGGCTGACCAAGAGTTCAGGGCCAAAGCTGTTCCTCCTCCACTTCAGACGCCAAACGCAAGTTCCCTCCTCCGTTTGTCTTACCCGTGCTTCTGAGCAACCAGCTCCTAGTCATCCTGGCGACCCACAAGTCTCTCCTTGGATCCAGGTAAATTCCCTTTTTGGACCCACTCACATACCTCACCTCCGGGGAAGGATACAGATGTATGAATCACCGTCCCATAAGAAACAGACAACCTTCCCCAGAATGGAATTTCTATCTATTAAGAAAAGCAAAGACAAATTCAAAGCCAAAACTGGATCCCAATAGGACACATTTGTTTGGTGGCCAAAAAAGAGGCAGAAGCCTAGGTCATAAATCAGCTTTGTCACCCACACAGGGGAGGGAGTCATGGCAACTGGGCAGAAGACACTAGAAAGATAAATATTCATTAAATGTAAATGAAGAAAATATCTAATAATAATAATAAAAAGATTCTCAGGAGAAGAGCAGCAGCTTCTCCAGGAATCCAGTTACTCCTGTTTTCTCTTTCCTTCTTTGGGCCTTTTCAGTTGCTGCTGTGAAGATGGTAAACTGTAATGATGATGATCTCTACGTCCTTTAGCATGGAAACTGGATGATAATAAAACCTGCAATTTCTTAGAGGTCATTTGGACAGCCATCTTGTCCCCAGGTGGCTTTAGCCTATCACTGTGAAGGACGATCAGGACGTCCTTTTAAAAAATAAAGTAGCCGTTTCCCCATAGCATTTCAAACACATGTATTTCTAGTTGGCTTTCCTGTGGTGGTTTGAATAGAAATGGCCTCAATGGGCTCATATATTTAAATGTGTTGTCCCTTAGGGAATGGTGCTATTTGAGAGGAGTTAGGAGGTGTGGCCTGGTTGGAATGGGTGTGGCCTTGTTAGAGTAGGTGTGGCTTTGTTGGTGGAAATGAGTCACTAGGGATGAGCTTTGGGGTTTTAAAAGCTCAAGACAGGACTTGTGATGTTCTCTACCTGCTGCCTGTGGATCCAGATGTAGAACTCTCTACTTCAACAGCTCTGTGTCTGTCTGAATTCTACCCGGCTTCATATAATGACAATGGACTAAAGGGCTGGAACTATAGGAAACCCCAGTTAAATACTTTCCTTTATAAGACTTGCCTTGGTCATGGTGACTCTTCACAGCAATAGAACACTGACTAAGATACCTCCTCCTCTCTGCCACCCCTCTCTGCTGTCCTTCCTGCTCCCACTTAGTTTCTCCTGTGCCCAGTATCTCCCTCTATTTCATATCAAATTCCTATTTCCTTCCCCATATCATTGTTCTTTAAAATACATGTTACTTGGATTAGCAAGTAGCCTTTGGGGCCATTGGGGATGGAGCTCGCCCTCATGCTGGTTTTGGACTCTAGTTCCCTTTCCCTGGTGGCAGAAGAAAAGAAAATATCACATGAAAGCACAAACCTTTAATCTCAGCACTCAGGAAGTAGAGGCAGGCAGATCTAGGTAGGTTCAAGGCCAGCCTGGTTTATCTAATGAGTTAGGCCACCCAGGGATACTTAACGGGGTTCCTGTCTCAAAAGAACAAATTCCAAAGTCTTTCCTTAACTATGAGTTCCTATACAATTAAAAACAATGTATAGATATGCCCGGTCTCTGAGACCAGTCCGCCCACAAGAGCGTGCAGGCCACGGAAGCAACAGAGCTTCTTGGACAGGGTACTTTCGGGCCTTCATCCTCAGCCAGGAGGCTGAGCTGAGACCCAGACCTCTGGGCACCTTCCCCACCAGAGGAGAGTCAACCTCTAGGGAGGGCTCTGACCCCAGGATTCCGGTAAGATCACCATCTTGTATCCCGGGTCTCTCAGAAACCAGTCTGCACAAGAGAGCATGCGGACTGCGGAAGCAGCAGAGCTTCTTGGACAGGGTCCCTTCGGGCCTTCATCTTCAGCCAGGAGGCAGAGCTGAGCTCTAGACCTCTGTGCACCTTCCCTGCCAGAGGAGAGCTTGCCTGCAGAGAGTGCTCTGACCACTGGGACTCAGGAGAGTGATGGACTCCCAGGAGTGCTGACAGAAGCTAACAGAATCACAGGAGGAACAAGCTCCAGCCAGTTAGAACATCTAACACCAGAGATTACCAGATGGTGAAAGGCAAATGTAAGAATCTTACTAACAGAAACCAAGACCACTTGGGATCATCAGAACCCAGTACTCCCACCACAGTGAGTCCTGGATACCCTAACACACCCAAAAAGCAAGATTCAGATTTAAAATCATATTTCATGATGCTGGTAGAGGATTTTAAGAAGGGCATTAATAACTCACTTAAAGAAATACAGAAGAACACTGTTAAACAGGTAGAAGTCCTTAAAGAGGAAGCACAAAAATCCCTTAAAGAATTACAGGAAAATACTGCTAAACAGGTGATGGAATTGAACAAAACCATTCAAGATCTAAAAATGGAAGTAGAAAGAATAAAGAAAACCCAAAGGGAGACAACTTTGAAGATAGAACCTCTAGGAAAGAAATCAGGAACCATAGATGCGAGCATCAGCAACAGAATACAAAAGATGGAAGAGAGAATTTAAGGTGCAGAAGGTTCCATAGGAAACATTGGACACAATCAAAGAAAAAGCAAAATGCAAAAAGACCCTAACTCAAAATATCCAGGAAATACAGGACACAATGAGAAGACCAAACCTAAGGATACTTGGTATAGATGAGAATGAAGATTTTCAACTTAAACAATAAATATCTTCAACAAAATTATAGAAGAAAACTTCCCGAACCTAAAGAAAGAGATGCCCATGAATATACAAGAAACCTACATAACTCCAAATAGGCTGGACCAGAAAAGAAATTCCTCCCAGCACATAATAATCAGAACAACAAATGCACTGAATAAAGACAGAATATTAAAAGCAGTAAGGGAAAAGGGTCAAGTAACATATAAAGGCAGGCCTATTAGAATTACACCAGACTTCTCACCAGAGACTATGAAAGCCAGAAGACCCTGGACAGATGTGATACAGACCATAAGAGAACACAAATGCCAGCCCAGGCTACTATACCCAGCAAAACTCTCAATTACCATAGATGGAGAAACCAAAGTATTCCAAGATAGAACCAAATTCACACAATATCTTTCCACGAATCCAGCCCTTCAAAGGACAATAAAGGGAAAACTCCAACACAAGGAGGGAAACTATGCCCTAGCAAAAGCAAGAAAGCAATCCTTCAACAAACCTAAAGAAGATAGCCTCAAGAACAGAATCCCAACTCTAACAACAAAAATAACAGGAAGTAACAATTACTTTTCCTTAATATTTCTTAATATCAATGGATTCAATTCACCAATAAAAAGACATAGACTAACAGACTGGCTACATAAACAGGACCCAACAATTTTCTGCATACAGGAAACCTATCTCAGGGAAAAAGACAGACACTACCTCAGAGTAAAAGGCTGGAGAACAATTTTCCAAGCAAATGGTTTGAAAAAACAAGCTAAAGTAGCCATTCTAATATTGAATAAAATTGACTTCCAACCCAAAGTTATCAAAAAAAAAAAAAAAAAAGATGAGGAGGAGCATTTCATACTCAACATAGGTAAAATCTTCCAAGATGAACTCTCAATTTCAAATATCTATGCTCCAAATGCAAGGGCATCCACATTCCTTAAAGAAACTATAGTAAAGCTCAAAGCACACATTGCACTGCACACAATAATAGTGGGAGACTTCAACACCCCACTCTCATCAATGGACAGATCCTGGAAACAGAAACTAACCGGAGACACACTGAAACTAACAGAAGTTATGAAACAAATGGATTTAACAGATAAAATTTGCAAAACACATGAAACTTAAGAAGGAAGACCAAAGTATGGATACTTTGTTCCTTCTTAGAATGGGCAACAAAATACCCATGGAAGGAGTTACAGAGACAAAACGGAAGGATCATCCAGAGACTGCCCCACCTGGGAATCCATTCCATAAACAACCACCAAACCCAGACACTATTGCATAAACTAGCAAGATTTTGCTGACAGGGCCCTGGTATAGCTATCTCTTGTGAGGCTATGCCAGTGCCTGGCAAATACAGAAGTGGATACTCACAGTCATGTATTGGACGGAACACAGGGCCCCCAATGAAGGAGCTAGAGAAAGTACCCAAGGAGCTGAAGGGGTCTGCAACCCTATAGGAGGAACAACAATATGAACTAACCAGTACCCTCCCCCCCAGAGTTTGTGTCTCTAGTTGCATATGTAGCAGAGGATGGCCTAGTTGGCCATCAATGGGATTAGAGGCCCTTGGTCTTGAAAAGATTATATGTCCCACACACATGTATTTGTTGGGGGGGGGTACATGTTGACATAAGATACCTTCCTCTTTCAATCAGCATGATATTTTTCAGACATGTTCTCTCACTGGGCATTACCTTAACAGTTGATTAGACTGTTTGGCCAGTGAGCCCATGTGATCATATTCCAAGTGATCATGCAACCTCTTTCCCAGAGATGGAATTTCTACTTGGATGTCACACCAAGCTCTTTTTCCTGTCCATGAAGATTAAAGCTCAGAGGTTAAATTACAATCAAATATATCTGCATAGCATGAACTTTAACCACATAGGCATCATCTCCATAGTCATATTAAAGATAACATTTTAAAACTAGCATATAAGGCAGTAGATGATGTGTGTTGAATTAAAGCACGATGATACCTAGAACCTAAGTAACATGTGTCTGCTCATGTTGCCTTCAAATTGTGTCACCTGTGATGATGAAATAACCGAGTCCAGGACACTGTGGGATCTGTTGAGTTCTGGAGAAACTGTATAAACTGTACAAAAAACATGCCATCTGCATAAAAGCAAGAGAAAGTAAGTCATATATTAAATAATCCAAATTGCAATGCTATAAATGGTGTATTTTTAAATTACTACTTATATAAATTTTGGATACAAATACATATTGGTTATAGTGCTAGATTACTAGGAGACTTGGACCTCATAGGTTTAATGACTGTTTTATTTTATTGAAATGTTTATCGTTTGTCTATTTCTGGAATAAACTCTCTTTTCCTTGTGTAAAAAGAAAAACAATGTACATACTTCCAACATATGATGGCACAGAATACCTTCCTTATTCTAGTGGGAAAGAAATGAGAATTAATGAGGAACACACAGCAAAACCAGAATCCATCAGGGGAAGTCAATCCTATAGTTTGATGTGCAGCGTCTAGGGCTAAGGCTAGTGATTCCAAAGGGCTTGGGTAGCCCTGCCCCTTGAGCTCTTGCTCATTCAGCTTTTTTCTTAAGTTTAGGGCAGCTCTACTGTCGAGTATCCCAGGGTCTCCACGGTAACCGAGATTTCATCTTCACAGTTTCATGCAGTGATCTCTCGGGAACATGTGGTGCCAGGCCTCAGCTGCTCTCCATAACTTCCTCAATCTGGCATCTTTCATGCCTTCAAAACTGGTACTAGCTGGGTGATATGCCTATAGTACATGTACTGCTATGGCTGATGATGTAACCTGTCCCCTCAGAACTGCAGCTGTATTGGCTTCTGTATGTCAACCCTGAGAAGACACTTCCCTCTTGTCCCACGGAAGCACAAGCAGTTTCACTTCAGTGATGCTAATCTCTTTGACAATCACAGATACTTCTTCAGGCTGGTCAAAAGCAGATTCTTAACCAAATTATCACATGGAACACCTCCCCTCCCCAGTCTTGTTCCCAATAGAGCCTTTATTTCTTCCTAAAACCCCCATACACCAGGCCTCAACTGTCTGTATCTCTCACCAGTCTCATCTTCCACATTTCCACCAAAATGGAAACAAAGATAATTGGACAGGACCAGAACTTGGTATATAAAGTGATGACACAACCACACAATGATATGGTTAAGGGGAAGGCTTTTGTTGTAGACATGAGAAAGTGGGGGGGGGGGCTATGAGGGAGGACATTTAGGCTAGGGGAGAAGGCAGGATGATCCGAGTCTTCGGTAGTTTTTCTAGACCAATTTATCAAACACTTAAACATTCTTCCTACAAAAATAGTTCAAAGGCTTAAAAGTCATATGATCAGTTTTATCACAGCAATGACCCCACTTTCTTGGTATCAATTTCTGTCTAAGTTTAATTTCAGTTGCTGTGATAAAATACCCCGAATCCACCACCACCACCACCNCCCCCCCCCCAAAAAAAAAACTTTAGTGAAGGAAAGGTTTTTTTTTTGTTGTTCACAATTTTGGTTCATAGTCCATCACTGTGGCAAAGTCAAAATAGGAACAACAAATAGTCACAGTACAACTGCAAGAGTAGAGATTAATGAGTACATAATTATTTATGTGGTTGATTGCTTGTGCTCAGCTAAATTTTCCCACTTTTGTACAGTTCAAGACCTTCTTCCTAGGGAATGATCCTGCCCACAGTGGGCTGAGCCTTCCTATGTCATTTAACTTAATCAAGACAATCCCTCTCATTCACACACACACACACACACACACACACACACACACACACACACACACAACTAGCCCAATGTAGAAAAATCTTTCATTGAGACTAGTCCTGGGTGATTTTAAGATGTGCCAAGGTGACAATTAAAGCTCACCATCACAGATGTCAATATTGTAGTCTTGTGTCAAAATTTCCTCTGGACATGACAATATTTGTTTATAAGATTTTCAACTGATTAGATGGGGCCTGCCCACAATACAGAAAGTGATCTGATTTACTTAAAGTTAATTAATTGAAAGTACTAATTGGTAGAAAATACCTTCATAATATCTAATAGAAAGAATTAGGCACTACAGCCTAACCAAGTTTATACATAAAGATGAACACCAATCAACATCTTAACCCATCTAAGCTCCAAATAAAAATAATAAAATCATACTTCATTCCTGAAAACCTTGGGTCTTTTATAGTCCTCAATTCAGTGCTAAAAAGTTTTCACTATTGCTAATCATAGGAGATGGTAGTACTGAGACACCCTAAATGATCTCCTTATTCCAAACATAGTAGTCCTCACATCCTTTGCAGAGTAATCATCCAATTTCCCCTTGGTAATCTGAATCAGTCACCTCCACCCATTTAGGAACATCTTTTCTTATTAATTCAGAGGCATGAAGAGCTCAAAGCATGAAAGTAGCAGACTTAACCGAAAGTTAAATGTACTCATCTTGGTACCTACTGGAGGGAGTCATTCTTCCCTCTAAATCTGAGGTCTCTATCCCAAAAGAAAATGATGTTTTGAAAGATGGAAGCAGGAATTTGTTAGTGAGTGATAATAATGGGTGACGCTAACTGTATGCTCACCCCTTAATTCCTGGACCCACAAGTCCTGGCTGTGAGAGGGAGAGTACATACATTGGATGCTGACTGAGAGCATATGCAGCTTCTTGGAGAACTTTGTCTCAACCCTGAAAGGTATAGCCACCTAACTGTCACTGTAACTATATCTTTAAAAGGCCAACTACCAATCTACCAAGCCAGCTATTTCAGGATCCTAGGGAACACAGTGAGATCAGTGAATTTCATGAACATTGGCCCACTGTTTCGCTGCCTTGCTCTGGGGTGAACTTCTTGATCAGATCGTTGCTGTGCAGAACACTATCAGTGTACATAAGGCATCCTGCAAGTCCACAGATGGTGGTTTTGGCAGAAGCATTGCATGCAGGAGAGGCAAACTCATACCCAGAGTGTTTATTTCAGTAAGAACAAAATGCTTCCCTTCCCCATGATGGAAGTAGCCAGATATAATCACCCTGCCAACAGATAGATGACTGGTCACCCAGTTCACCATTTGTGGTGTTAGTTTCTGCTGCTCAAAGAACAAGAAACCACTATAGCCAGGTCAGACTTAGACAGCTAGCAAGAGCCACATTGCCAAGGCCATGTATAATGTTCATTTCTGCAATAATAGTAGCTCCAGTTCTGAACCTCATAGGTGATAATGGGAAAGCTGGGGAAGGGCTGACTAGTATCCACAGAAAGGTTATCCTAGCCACTTAACTATTAAAACTCTCCTCTGCCAAGGCCACACTTGGGTGAGAATCCATATTGTTCACAGACATCTCCATGGATCTTTCCTGAACACAGAAATCTCTCCACACACCTGCTCTCTAGACCTTCTTATCACGGAACTTCAAATCAGATTCTTCCCAAGAATCTAATCCTTCAGCCAAACCACTGCCCATGGCTCTTTGACTCATACACAATCATATCATGTTGAAGTTTGAGATTTCAACAATACAGATGTCACTTTTATAAAAGAAACAGGATTTCTCATGTGTCGGTTGGAAAGAGTGACTCCTCTAAAACCAACCTACAGCTTCATAAGAAAAGTATTTCCTTACCACTAAATAAAATCAGAAAAGCTAAGGCATTTACACAAACAGAATTTCTCCAGAGACTTCAGGTTTTTCTCTCTCCACAAGGAACTACCCATTCATTCCTAACACGAAGAGGGTGTGTGTCCTCAGGTCCCATTTCCATCCTGAGAATACTGCTGTCCTGTCCCATTTGTGCTTTCTGGGATCTAATGGCAGAAGCAGAAAAAAAAAAGACAGTGTTGGTCAGATCATCAGACAGGAGACCCAGTCTTCCAAGAGGACAATCCCCAAATCTGTCACTACTGTGGAAGACTCAGAGACCAGCATCTCCTTCATCCAAGAAGATGAATTGTGCATTTTGTATTGGTCACTTTTCTCATTGTGGGACCAGATAACTGGTTAAAAAAAAAAAAAGCATCTTATGGAAGGAAAGGCTTAATCACCTGAACCGTAAAGTTCATCATAGTGGGAAGACTTGATGGCAGGAACAGCTTAGTCCATGACACCAACCAGGAGGCAGAGAAAGGGAACACCAGTGTTTGGCTGGATTTCACATTTTCCCTCCTGCTATATTCAGACTAGCCTCCAACTCCATTAAATGATGCTTCCACTACAGGATGTATCTTCTTTTCCTCCATTCTCTCTGGAACCTCCTTCCCAGACATATCTAGGCATGTATCTCTTAGTTGATTCTAAATGCAATCAAGTTGAATAAAGGTTACCCATCATGCATTATACACACACACACACACACACACACACACAGACCAAATGTACATGACTGCCAAGAGCAGAAGAGCTGAGACAGTGGGTCAAAATTCCACTCTCCTTGTTTGATTTTCTAGATGTGTCATTTAGTCTGCATATGCTAAGCACTTACCACATTTGGTGGTGTAGAAGAGTAAGAGTAGGGGATTATAGCCAGGTAGGATCTCAGAGTCAAAGTCTCAATGGCCTCATTCATTTACCTGGGTCCCACTTCCCAACACTTTCATTACATCTCCACAGAGCACTGCCAGCTGCTGGTCCAGGGATCAGCATGAGCCTATGGGGGACACTCATCTTCAGACCGTAACAATGGCTGTACGTAAAGATAGTCTTTTATGAGATAGTTAAGTCAAATGAAGTCAGTAGGGTAGACCCTAATCCAACGTGATTAGGTATTCTTATGAGATGGGAAGACCTTGATATAGACATTCAGGCAGAGAAATCACAAGAGGACATGGGCACACTGCTATCCACAAGCCCAGGGACGGACAACTCATTGACCTTCCACAACTGAGGAAATGTTTCTGTGGGTTAAGCCCCCAATCTATGGCCATTTACTATGTATGTGGTCTTGCCAGCAAATGACCACACATTGAATTCACCAAGGATTCTGGGTAGAAGTAGGCATCCCCCACCTTCGAAGAGCAAGACTGGTCAGGCTCAAGTGTGGGCTCTTTGGCAGAAAGCCCAGTTTTACCAACATGGTGGGCCTTTGATTATTTCAGGCAGTTTGTATTCTCTGGGTCTAATTCTATTTGCTGATGGGGAACAATTGGAGGAGTTGAAGCCGCTTTCAAAGGTCAATTTGGAACACAAATAGCTGATTTATGTAATTAGCCATGTGCAATTACATGGAACTCCATCAAGTGGCTTTTTCATGAACCAGATTGGCACCACCTGATTCTTATAAGCATAAATAGATCAAGTTGTTAAGTAACAAGTAATTAAAAGGAGCACATGATATTCTCTCTGGGTAACTCAGACTACCCACGTTTAATCTGGTTTCTGTACTGCTCAGCCAAATCAGAGAGAGGTACAGTGAGGCCTTCAAAATGATGTGCTAGAGTACTCTGTTGAATCCAAAGGGTCTGGGAGCACTCTTGTGATCCCAGCAGTCTTGGTCCATCCAGCTGCTATAACAAAAATACCATGGAGTGGGTAATATATTTAATGGAAATAGGCTAGGAAGCCCAATAAAGGCATGAATGGATTCAAGATCTGGTGAGGGTATCTATACATGGTACTTGTCGTTTCCTCACAAGGCAGAAGAACAAAAGAAGAGAGAGGGCTCACGGACCCTCAGCTTCACAAACATTCAGGTCATAGCACCAGCCAAAACGAACAGGAAGCTGTAAATGTCTGTACCATGACGTTAATATTCCCAGATGTGTTCTTCTTCGGAAAATCTAGTGTTCTTTTAAAAAGCTGTTTGTGTGTGTGTGTGTGTGTGTGTGTGTGTGTGTGTGTGTGTGTGTGTGT
>NC_034602.1:22414883-22428617 GCF_900095145.1 Mus pahari
TGTGTGTGTGTGTGTGTGTGTGTGTGTGTGTGTGTGTGTGTGTATTGTACATGATAACATGAGTGCCCACAGGCCAGAGGTATTGGATATCCCTGAAACTGGAGATACAGATGGTTGTGAGCTACCCATCATGTATGCTAGGAATCAAACTCAAGTCTTCTGCAAGGTCAGTAAGTTGCCCTTAATCAATGAGCCATCTCTCTAGCTCCAGGATTCCTAAAGTAAACATTGAGAAAAATGCAGATAACGTTGTGACCAAGACAGGCAAATTCCTCTATATAAAAACTTTGTGGAAGCTCTTAACAAAAGTAAATCTAACAACTATTTAAGTTGTCAAAGGTCCTGCCTGGAAAGCCTAGTTCCTAGGAAAACACAAAGGACTCATGAGTACCTGACGGACTGTCCTGAGAACGTGATGGAATGTGAATTTCACTAGTGATCAAGGGAATGTAGGCTGACGAGATCCCTTCAGTGGTCCGCACTGAGAGATCATGTAAAAGTCTGTACTGCGTCTGGTTTTATCTGAATGGCCTCCACTTTACTTCTGTTTACACTTAAAGTCAGTTTGTGTTTATCTAAGGTATGCAACACAATATTATAAGATTATATAGAGTAATATATGTTATTGTTATGTAATCTACATGGATTTAACATATCCATCTTCTTAGTTTCTCCTTTCCTCTGTAGAAAGAGAATAGATACCATGTACTCAGCAAAAGTTGGAAATGAAAAACCACTACAGTTCTGTGTTGGGCCCTAGGTATTTGGCCCCATTATCCAACATCAATGCTACTTTGTATCCTTTGCCCAATATCTACCTACCCTCCCCCAGCACACAGACATCCTGGTAACCACTACTGAAAGGAAGCACCCTGTGAAGGCTTTTTGATATCTCTCTCTCCCTCTCTCCCTCTCTCCCTCTCTCCTTCCCTCTCTCCCTGGCCTTCTTTCCCTCTCTCCCTCTCTCCCTCTTGCCTCTTTCTTCCTCTCTCCCTTTGTTGGAATTACAGCTCTGACTCCCAAGCTAGTCTATCTACTCAGACCCATGGATCTGGTGACAGCTTGGTTCCCCCAGGTGGCACTGTCATGGAGGAACCCCTGCCCATAAGCCCTGAGAGTCTGGCTCAGTCCCTTAAAACAGTTCAGAGGGAGACCAGCCTAAGCCAGAACTATGCCTGCCTGGCCCAGAGTCCTGGAACCCAGGAATCCAGTAGCTACTAGGAAATGTATTATCTTATTGAACATAGATAGGCATGCACCCTATACTGGGCTTCCTGTGTCTTATTCTCTGTTTTGCTGTGTTGATTGATAAGAACTTGGTTTTATTTTTTAATTTTATAATTAATCAGAAATTATTCATGGAGCTCTCAACTGCAGTTACAGAAAAGTTCATGGTGTTACTAAATAGGACCTGTTAAAAATAAAGATATGGGCTGGCCCTGCCCCCCCTCATTGGCTGCAACATCAGAAGAGCCCCACTCCTTGTCAGCTGCAGCCCTCAGGAGAACAGGCCCTGCACCATGCCTGGGTTGCACAGTAGAGCTGGCCCTGGTGGCAGGGAAGGGGGAAAGGGGCGATCCAGCTAGAGGGTGTGAGCACAGGAGAACTGGAATGACCTTCATCTGCCCAGAAGAGATGTGAATGGAGGAGATATGCCTACCCCCTCCACCCTCACTGCTGCGTGTGGCAGGGTGAAAAGCTGGCCCTTAGGTCATGGGAGTGGGAGAGCTTGCCCTGCCCTCACCTCCAGAGTCTGCTGTGGCCCTGCTGAGGACAGACTGACATGGTTCCTGCCCCTGGGACAGGACCCTCAGTGTGAGCCTCTACCAGTGTTGATGGCTGCTGTGAGCATAAGGCTTGTTTGTGTAATAATGTACATATTTTCACATTCCTCCGAGGAATGTCTTCCCTGTTAACGTTGATGACTCCATGAGAATTAGAAACAGTCCAAGTCCAGGGGTCAAGGGTGTGGCTGTGTCTTTTCAAAACAGTGTATGCTGGGAGCCTCAGAACAGCCCTTAAGGCTGTGGGAAAGAGTTCTAGATACGTGAGTTCTAAAGTATATAATTTCTCAGCTATGCAAAATATAAGGATACAATATGAATTATGAGTGGCTTCTTGAATCTAAAGGAACACAGGCAGCTACACTATGAGCCAGCTTGTCAGAAAGAAACAAAAGTGGGCAAATTCCTGAGTTCAAGGTCAGTGTAAGACAGAGTGAGGTTGGGCCCAGGTGTAGAGATGGATGTTTCAGGGGAGAGCCCCACCCAACTAGCTTATCCTCTGTTCTTAACAAAGAAAGACAGATCTCTGAATTCTTTTACAATGTTAAGGGAAAATATGTGTGCTTGCTGTCTCTTAAGAATCGAAGGGCTAGGATCAGAGGATGCTGACTCACACGATAATCTAAAGGAAACCTGGAGACAATGACTGGATTGAAACGTAAAATAAAAGACTGGACCTGTGTTCTGCAGGAGATGAGCTATCCAGAGAATGTTTTAGGATAAAGACAGAACTGCTCGGAGAACTGAGACACACACAAGCAAGCGGGACATGAACAGACAGATCTCTTAGAATAGCAAGCAGAACACAGGTCACCAGCTTGGATTGACAATTTGACGTTGAGTCGTCCTTCTCACTGCTCCCAGATGGCCCTTCTCGCAGAACTTCTCCATGCTGAGGCCGGTTCTTGGCACTCACCAGCTGCTGCTGCATTCAAGAGAACAGCCCCCTGCACCTCACCTGAACAGCATGGCAGAGCTGGCCCTAAGAGTGTAGTGCAGGTGAATTGGCCCCAAGGACATGAGAATAGGAGAGCTGTCCTTGCCCCTTGCCAGCTGCAGCCTTGAGTGAGCCAGCTAGGGCAGTGCTAGAGAGCTCGCCCTGCTGGTGTGGGTGCAGGAGAGCTGGTGGGCTGACCAACTCAGCTGCCACCCAGGCTCAGATCCAGGACTTTGAGTCGGTCCACCCTAATATCTACCCCATCTATGAGCTGCTGGAGCCTGTGAAGGGGCAAGTCTTGCAGATCCAAAGCTGCAGGATCTCTATGACACAGGACAGCAACAGGATGTCCCAGAGAGTATTTGTGTATTCATATACACATATATGTATATAACAATAAAGACCAAGGAAGAAGAGGCTATCGATTTGAGGATAAGGGGGACTTGGGAGGGGCTGGAGGAAGCAAAGGAAGGGGAAAGTGATTAATTATATTTCAATTAAAAACACATTTTAGAGAAGACCTTGGGCACCAACTCCGCAGCCAGTCCCACAACACCCGGAGGAAGAGCCACTCCCAGGTGCTCTAACATGCCCAGGATCACAGGATCACAGGATCACAGGATCACAGGATCACAGGATCACAGGATCACAGGATCACAGGATCACAGGATCACAGGAGCTTGGTCACATCAGATCTCAGGGTCCCGGAGGCAGTTTGACTCCCAGGAGCTCTGACACACTCAGGATCTCAGAATCTCAGGATCCCAGAATCACAGGATCACAGAGAGAGCTGAACTCTGAAGAGTTCTGACACAACCAGGATCACAGGAAGGACGGCTCCAGTCAGATATAACGAGGACAGGTGCATTAGAGATAATCAGATCATGTGAAGCGAGCATAAGAACATAAGCAACAGAAACCAAGGTTACTTGGCATCATCAGAACCCAATTCTCCCACCATAGTAAGTCCTGGAGACTTATCACACCAGAAAAGCAAGATTCAGATCTAAAACCACTTTTCATGATGATGATAGAGGACATTAAGAAGGACATAAGTAACTCCCTTAAAGGAATACAGGAGAACACAGGTAAACACGTAGAAACCCTTACAGAGGAAACACAAAAATCTCTTGAAGAATTACAGGAAAACACAATCAAACAGGCAANGGAAATGAACAAAACCATCCAAGATTTAAAAATGGAAATAGAAACAATAAAGAAATCACAAAGGGAGACAACCATGGAGCTAGAAAACCTAGGAAAGAGATCAGGAGTCATAGATGCAAGCATCACCAACAGAATACAAGAGATGAAAGAGAGAATTTCAGGTGCAGAAGATACCATAGAAAACACTGGCATAACAGTCAAAGAAAATGCAAAACGAAAAAAGCTCTTAACCCAAAGCATACAGGATATCTAGGACACAATGAGAAGATGAAAACTAAGGATAATAGGTGTAGAAGAGAGCAAAGATTCCCAACTTAAAGGACCAGTAAATATCTTCAACAAAATTATAGAAGAAAACTTCCCTAACCTAGAGAAAGAGATGCCCATGAACATACAAGAAGCCTACAGAACTGCAAATAGGCTGGAACAGAGAAGAAATTCCTCCCGAAACATAATAATCAAAACACTAAACAAAGAAAGAGTATTAAAAGCAGTAAGGGGAAAACATCAAGTAACATATAAAGGCAGACCTATCAGAATTATATCAGACTTCTCGCCAGAGACTACAAAAGCTAGAAGATCCTGGACAGATGTTATACAGACCCTAAAAGAACAAAAATGCCAGCCCAGGCTACTATACCCATCAAAATTCTCAATTACCATAGGCAGAAAAAACAAGATATTCCATGACAAAACCAAATTTACACAATATCTTTCCATAAATCCAGCCCTACAATGGATAAGAGATGGAAAACACCAACACAAGGAGGGAAACTACATAGAAAAAGCAAGAAAGTAATCTTTTGACAACCCCAAAAAAAGATAGCCACACAAACACAATTCCACCTCTAACAACAAAAATAACAGGAAGTAACAATCACTTTTCCTTAATATCTCTTAGCATCAATGGGTTCAATTCTCCAATAAAAAGACATAGACTAACAGACTGGCTACATAAACAGGACTCAGCATTTTGCTGCATACAGGAAACACACCTNGGTGACAAAGACAGACACTACCTCAGAGTAAAAGTTTGGAAAGTAATTTTCCAGGCAAATGGTTCAGAGAAACAAGCTGGATTATCCATTCTAATAACGAATAAAATCAACTTTCAACCAAAAGTTATCAAAAAAGATAAGGAAGGACACTTCATACTGGTCAAAGAAAAAAATCTACCAAGAACTCTCAATTCTGAACATCTATGCACCAAATGCAAGGGCATCCACATTCATTAAAGAAACTATAATAAAGCTCAAAGCACACAGTGCACCTCAAACAATAATAGTAGGAGACTTCAACACCCCACTCTCATCAATGGACAGATCATGAAAACAGAAAGTAAACAGAAACACAGTGAAACTAACAGAAGTTATAAATCAAATAGATTTAACAGAGATCTATAGAACATTTCAACCTAAAACAAAAGAATATACCTTCTTCTTAGTACCTCTTGGTACCTTCTCCACATAATTGGTCACAAAACAGGCCTCAACAAATACAAGAAGACTGAAATAATCTCATGCACCCTATCAGATCACCACAGACTAAAGCTATTCTTAAATACCAATAAAAACAAAGGAAATCACACATATACATGGAAGCTGAACAATGCTCTCTACTCAATGATACTTGGCCAAGGAAGAAATAAAGAAAAAAAATTAAAGGCTTTTTATAATTTGATGAAAATGAAGGCACATTGTACCAAACGTATGGGACACAATGAAAGCAGTCCTAAGAGGAAAACTCATAGTTCTAAGTGCCTCCAAAAAGAAACTGGAGAGAGCATACACTAGCAGCTTGACAGCACACCTGAAAGCTCTAGAACAAAAAGAAGCTAATTCACCCAAGAGGAGTAGATGACAGGAAATAATGAAACTCAGGGTTGAAATCAACCAAATAGAAACAAAAAAGAACTATACAAAAGAATCAACAAAACCAGGAGCTGGGTCTTTGAGAAAATCAACAAGATAGATAAACCCTTAGCCAGACTTACCAGCGGGCACAGTATCCAAATTTTTAAAATCAGAAATGAAAAGGGAGAGATAATAATGAAATATATCTTAAAATAATTATTCTGTTTGTTGAATATTAACAGTTGAAAATATTAAAATCATGTTCTACAAAAAAATAAAAACATTTAAAACAATTTTTAATAGAAAATGAAAAGGTAGTGCCAGTGAAAACTCAGATTTTCATAGTTTCTCCTACTTGTGAAATGCATGTTCCCTTAGGATTCAAGTGTGATTTGTAGAACCATACTACTGTGTGTCTTAGAGTGGAAGCACAGTGCTCATTAAAAGAAAGAAGGTGATTAAGAATGTGTCTCTTCTCCCTTACTTGTGTGAAATAGTCAAAATGACGCAATGAGTAGGTGGCCAACCTTGTCGAAAATTTGAATTTAGTGAACTCATTAGATTTCCCAGAACATATTTTTAAATAACTATTATATACTGGATATTGGTTCATGAACTACACTTGTGAACTGAAATATTTCCAATAGCCTATATGCTAATGCTAGCAGGCAGTCAAATGTAAAACATTACAGTCTTGAGACCACTGGATGGTACCACATAAGCCCAGAGAGTTAAGGCTGGGTCCTACAGTTAGACACATGATGCCCATGGCTATTGCAGCCATCAGATGAGGAGGACTATGAACACTTCCAAGAGCGGTAAAGCTTCACTCAGATAAGTACTAACTTCTGTCTTTTGATCAAGAAATAAAGCAGTATTAAGTGGTAGTGACTGGATCATGGGCTAAAAGCTTTTGGAGATGCAGACTTCTTTGTAGGGGAACTCTTCCACCCAAGATCTGAAGGTTGAGAAAAAAAATCATGAGATATGCAGAAAGCGTGTGTCAGAGAGAGAAGAGCTAGTGAAGGTGGGCTAAGGCAGAAGAACACTGGAGAAAAAAAAAAAGGCAGTGTCTAAGTTGAAATAAGCTCTGAGATCTTATGTTACTCAAGGTCACAGACACACTGCGAGGTTTAAAGCCTGATTTGACTGTGTAAGCAATATCAGATCCTTCCCTAATTACCATGGAGTCTTCCGTAAATTATTCACTTTTCCAGCACATACCTGGAAGAACTTTAGCCAGCTGCAAAGCAGGTGCTTAATCAACATTTACTGAATGAGTAAACAATTGTTATGACCGTGTGTGAAAATTATTATTGAATAATAATGGGATTATTGAATCATATGGAAACCTCATCCAAACCCTGTTGTTGTCTACAGGGCATGCTGGCACTGGTGTATAATAAAAAAATAAATTGCATTTTAAAAGAAAACAAACAAATTAAAAACTCCATCTTGTGGTTTAGCAAAACCTGTCTCTGTCGGCTGCAGTGATGTCAGCCTGTAATCCCAGCACTTGGGAGGCTGAAAAAGGAGAAGTATGGAATGTAGGCTAGCCTGAGCTACACAGTGAAGCCCTGCCTATGGACATAGTAAAACAGAGCCAGCTACGGTGTGGGGTAGCATGTACCTCATGGCCTGAAGACCCACGGTGTATCTCTAGAACCTGGATAAAGGTGGAAAGAGAGAAGCAACTCTACAAAATTGTTTTCTGCCTTCCATATGCATACATGGTGCCTGTCCGCATGCCCCACCCCACCCCCAACTCACCATACGCATACCATAGACATGTACGATAATGATAAAATCTGAACATTTAAGAATCAAAAAAAATAAAAATAAAAATAAAACCTAAAACTACCTCTTTTGTTTTCAGAAATATCGGCAGGAAGTGGAATTCAGGATCTATAGCAGCTCACATCTTCAGTCTTTAGACCTGCTGAAAGTTCAAGGCCAGCTGAGCTACGTCGTGAGTTCCAAGCCAGCCTAGACTACGTGGCAGAAAGGTTATGCTAGAGCTTTGCAAGTGCACGCGGCACAATGTTATGCTTCACCACAGAGCACAAGCTTTCCTACTGACATATATCTCTCAGAAACAGCCTTGTGATGCTCTAGGGAAATGGGAGATGCAGTGTAAAACTCGAGGAGTCCCATAATATTGTCAGAGCCATGGAAATGGCCAGAGATGAGGGACACACTACGCTTGGTTCCATGGAGACAGAGCTGCCACCAGGATGCTGGATTAGGTGACATGACAACTAGCTGCTGCTGTAACTAAGATGCCTTCCTGGTGAGAACTGAGCAAACTAGGCCTTACGGCGCTTAACTTTCAGTGAGCACCATGCATTCATGTCCATGGTGTCTACAGCTTCCTTCCACTCTGATGGCAGAGCTGGGCCTTTTGGGACACAGACTGCATGGCCACAAGGGTTCCTGCTCATGGCAAGAGAAAAGAGGGCAGTAGAAAATGTTTATCTAGACCAGATTTTGGAGTGTGAAGTCTGGAAGGCGACTTGGAGCCTTAGTACTATCCAAACCAAGCTAATGGAATGACACACGCACCACACTGCTCATCTCTTCGTAGGTAGTTACAGAAAAGTAGGAGTCATGAAATTTGGGGAGATGGGGCAAGAAACCTGAACTATACTGGGAATGGTTTTAGATGGTGTGGTAATGAGTTAAACACGGATTTTTTTTTTTTTTTTTTTTTTTATTGGATCCATGGGAGAAAAACGGCCTAGACAGGATCGGAGCTGAGGGCAAGCTGGCAAAGTGGTCTCTTGGCATCACTTAGCAGAGAACATGTCCTAGCAATGGGTACCTTGGCAACATCAAAGGAACAGCTTGGCACTTGGCATCGGGGACCAGCAAAGATGCAGGTCCTTCCCTGTCTGTCTGCCAGAGAGCTAGTCTAGCCAAGGGTCAGTAGAATCTGACGTATGTGGCCAAATGCCAGAAGGCCTGTACCTCACTGAGCCCCAAGGGCCACTGCTACTTCTGTTCTAAAACCAAATCCAGCTGCCACCTTATTGGTTAAGTTTATTTGTGAATTAAATAAAATAGAAGTGTACTCTGCAATCTATAGCTAAGATGTTCGGTATGGCTGTTTCAATCTTGTTCCTGCTATGCTCACACTGAGACCAGGCCCAACCAGAGGCAACAAGACCCTTCACCCTTCAATTTAAGAAATATCTTCCTGTATCACCTGTAATTCAGAAAATTTCCATTCATGTGAGTCCAGCCCCTTAGATGGATGTTATAACACAGCGCAGACTAAGGGCATGGGGGAAGGGGGACACCTGATGTGAAATGACCCTGTAGAACGAGTTTTAGTAAGAAGGGATCTTACAAATGGCCGAGGGAACATGACAGGCCTTCAGGTTAGAAGAGTGATTGGGAGATATAAAAATATAGTCCTAGAGTCAGTATGATGGGACTGTGAAGATAAGGAGAGAAGAAGGGAGGGAGGGAGAATAGGAAGAAGGGAGGGAGGGAGGGAGGGAGGGAGGGAGGGAGGGAGGGAGAGAGAGAGGGAGAGAGAGAGAGAGGGAGGGAGAGAGAGAGAGAGAGAGAGAGAGAGAGAGAGAGAGAGAGAGAGAGAGAGAACACCTTCCCTTCGAAATTCAGACAAAAGCTGAATTAGGAGAGATAGCTACCACCCACGCACAACCTGACAAGTGTTAGACACAAGCAGAGGGTAATAATGTCAGTGTCACACAGAGAAACACACAAACCAGAGTATCTCGGAAGGCCATTCTTTTTGTAAAAGTGTGCTCCAAAAGCCAGATCAAGCATACCAGTTCCAAGATGGCTCCCATCTTGTCTCTCTAATATTTAGGAATCTGTAACTCTTTCCACTAGTGATATGTCAAATCCAAAATCTTATTTCATTGGCCAATCAATGTAGAAGGAAAGGTTCAGGAAATATATATCCTTACCAGACTAAGAACCTGTAATTTAATAGATGGATAGATAGATAGATAGATAGATAGATAGATAGATAGATAGATAGATAGATAGATAGATAGATACATAGATAGATAGAGCCTAATTACTTTTGAAAGAAAAAAACATTCTCACACAAGGAAACAGGAAACTTTCAAATGCCCCAAACAAAGGGGGTTTCTATTTGTATAAGTTCCTGGCCTAGCCTGACTGCCTCCTGGTTTCCTTAGAGGCAGGCTCTGGGTAGGGCCATAAGCTTAACTTGAAGCCACAAGATGCAGGGGCAGCAAGATCACAATACAAGATGCTTTTTGGTGCTGTCCCAGAGAGCTGCAGGGGACTTGGCCTGATTTCTGGGAAGCATAGGCAGCCACACCTGTGATCTAATAAATGTGTCACAGCCACAGTGCTGGGGCTAAGAGAAAACCTGGGACCCTGTGTCATGCTTGTCAAAGTTTATCCTCACCCCTGCTTCTGGCTGATTCTCTTAGTGCTGTGGTAGTGGGGCAGGGGCAAAGACAATCAATTTAATTTTTAAACAGCTTTAATTGGATTGCTGATCTTGCACACACCTTTAGAAACTCTCAATCTCTCAAAACTGCAGCTTCCACCTTAGACATAAAGGTCTGTGTGATTTACACACACACACACACACACACCTTTTAGAAATTAAGCCAGGTGGTTGTTTGAATAAGAATAGCCCCCCATAGGCTCACATGTTTGAATGCTTGATGAAACTGTTTGAAAAGGATTGGGAGGTGTGGCCTTGTTGAAGGAGGTGTGGCCTTGTTGGGGGAGGTGTGGCTTTGTTGGGGGAGGTGTGCACTGAGGGTGAGCTTTGAGGTTTCAAAAGTCCATACAATTCCCAGTTAGCTCTCTGTGTGTCTCTCTGTGTCTCTGTCTGTCTGTCTGTCTGTCTGTCTGTCTGTCTGTCTCTCTCTCTCTCTCTCTCTCTCTCCTGCTTATGGATCAAATGTAGGTACATTCTCAACTACTACTCCAGCACCACGCCTGCCTGCTTGTTACCATGCTCCCCACCAGGAGAGTCTTGGACTCCAATGCTCTGAAACCACAAGCCCCCAAGTAAATGCTTGCTTTCACAAGTCGCCTTAGTCGTAGTGTTTGGTCACGGCCACAGAAAAGTAACAAAAACAAACCATCAGACCCCGTGTCCAGCCTGAGATGGGTCTTCTCTGGTGTAAGTCACAGTGGCAATCTGAGCAGCGGTGTGGAGCTGCTCACGTCTCTGACCAGTCCATTCTCTGCTCCTGGCCATGAGGAGCGTTCTCAACTGTAGGTTCCATGGGGACCGCGATGACCAGCCACATGGGACACTGCACATTCCCACAGCTGCAATATCCCCCTTATTCTCTAGCTGAAGGAAACCCTGGAAAGACAGGATGTACAGAGCAGGAGCATTAGAGGGCAGGATATGTTGGTCATGCCATGGGAGTTTCTGTCCAACTCACCTGAGCAGGTTCTTGCATCTCTTATGGACCCTGCTGCTACACACAGGTAGCTTTGCTGGATCCTGCCAGCCCCCTAATACAGGGGCTCAGTCCTCTGCTCTGTCTCTCAGGTATGGGTTGGGGACTCTCTTCTTGACCATTACACTGCCCCAGCCATTACACCAAGCGGACTGAAGTACTCCCAGCCTTTTAGGAGAGCACTGACAACCTAGTCTCTTCTGATGAAGGCAGGATGGTTAGCCATATGTCCTCATTTCTAAAATCTGACCACAGGGGGAACTCTCAGTTCTCCTCCGCATCACTATCAAGAATCCCCTCTCCCATGAGTTTTAAAGTCTCCTCATACCACAGAAGTTTTCAAGTCCACATACCACAGAACCTCCCCACACCTCCCAATATGGAGCATCCTTCCTGTACAGACAGAGGCAGCCTTCCCCACGCGAGCGTGCGGTCTGCCTGGTGGTGCACCCTTCCTACAGCTTGTTATAAACAGAGAGAGGTCCTCTAAATCAGGAGAAACGAGAGTAGTCTAAAGCTGGGTTTATTTGAGGCCAGGGTCAGAACCCCACCCCAGCCCTACCTTCTGGAAGCCCTAAGTGTTCTGTGGATTGATACCTGAACATCTCCCAGGATATTTATAAAAATCATGTGTCTGTTGAAGCATTAGCTGAAGCTAAGCAAGATTTTATATCTGCACCAACCGGCAACTCTATTTAGCTTCCCTCAGAGCAATGAAGACAGTAATTAATGAGTCCAAGTCTTCAGTTCTGGATTTTGTGTTATTAGTGTGTTTCAGTGTTTCCTGTAAGGAACAACTCAGTGAAATACTGCAGCAAACCCCCAGCAGGGGCCTGATATTGATGGGCTGCCTCATTCTGATGCATCCCATGAGGTTTAGCACATATATTCTAACACAAGAATGAGGTCATTTTCCTCCTAGCTCGGCGATGAGAATTTTATTATTCAGAATTACAACACAGACATTGGGGTGTTTATCTTGAATGAGATGCAAAACTCTTCCTCCTGAACTCATTTAGAATGTTTCATAATGTGTCTTATATTCTAATTTGAAAAGTAATTTCTATGCCAACAACTACGCTGCAGAGACACCCAAATTGGCTATGGGCATAAAAAGAAAACCCAGATATATCTTGGTAAGTTAGAAAAGTGGAAATGACAAACGTGTCCTTATTTTTTGTCAGGAAGCAGTGCTTGTAATTTTTTTTTTTTAAATGAAAGTCATCACCTTCATGTGGGGAGCCTTGAAATAATCAGCAAGACAATGGAAGATGCTCTCTCTGGTGCCATAAACTACAGGTTCCATTCCCAGTGTTCCCACAGTGGGCATCCCGTCTTTCTTCTGCGGTAAACATGTGTGATCAACTATGCAGAATTGTCACACAGAAACATGCCAGCACACACACACACACACACACACACACACACACACACACACACACCAGTGGCCCCAACCTGAAAGTTGAGATTGCTATATACATCATTTTTAAAATTTTTTTATTAGATATTTTCTTCATTTACATTTGAAATTCTATCCCAAAAGTCCCCTATACCCTCCCCCTGCCCTGCTCCCCTACCCACCCATTCCCACTTCTTGGCCCTGGCATTCCCCTGTACTGGGGCATATAAAGTTTGCAAGACCAAGGGGCCTCTCTTCCCAATGACAGCCGACTAGGCCATCTTTTGCTACATATGATGACAACTGCCAGGTGTGGTGGCACATGCCTTTAATCCTAACACTTGAAAGGTATAGGCAAAATCTATGAGTTCAAGGCCAGCCCAACCTACATAGTAAGTCCCAATACAAAACAGTATCACCGTTAATTTATGTTGCATTTACCAGATGTTTAATGAAATGATATGATTCTGGTCCAGTCTGGTGTCCTCTTGTAAAATGTCCTCTTAAGCCTTGTTTTTGCTATTTTTTCTGTTGTATTACTTTCCACCTTACTAGGTGGCAAGAGTTCTTTATATATTGGAGAGAGAAGTCCTAGTTACTACTCATGCTCCTTATGCTCCATTAAGCATCCAGGACACTGAATTAGGAAATGCTGAACCATTGGTTGCTTCCAGAGAAAACACTGAGTGACCCCCCTAACCTTTAGATGGTAACATGCTCATCAACCATGATGATATCTTCATATCCATGCTCATCAACTATGATGATATCTTCATACCCGTGCTCATCAACCATGATGATATCTTCATATGCTTTCTATAGAACACGCAATGGGCATTTTTAAAATTAGTCTGCAGCCCCCTGACCCGTAGTCCAGGCTTTGCCTACAATTCTGTTTTGTTCTTGGTGTTTTTTTCCATGTTGATTTTGAAATCTGGAAGCCAGTGGATTTCAGCCTAACAATGATACTATTGGACACCCTTTTTTAAAAGTATTTTAATTATACAAAGTGGAGAGTGTGCTACAATATTTCAATATGCAATTGCATGTGTAAAATCTACTGTCAGTCAAGATGATCACACGTCTGTCTCCTAATCATTGCCCTGTGCTTGCAGTCTCTCTCCCCTCTCCCCTCTCCCCTCTCCCCTCTCCCCTCTCCCCT
>NC_034602.1:22428679-22434900 GCF_900095145.1 Mus pahari
CCCCTCTCCCCTCTCCCCTCTCCCCTCTCCCCTCTGAACAGGGTAGACAGCGAGGGGCTCATCTGTACACAACCCAGTCCATGTCATAGCTGCCAGACCCCCAAAACAGTTATGCACAGGCTTTTAGACTCTAGGGAACGTTGGCATCTCTAAGCTTAACTTGACAAAACTCCCCTGTTCCCAGGGATGGAGACGGGGCTTGGGTTATTCTGAAAAGCCCTTCCTCTCCCAGAATGTTACATCTTCAGCGTGTACTACCATTCTCCTGAAAACCACAAGAGCACTGGCTCCATTGGTCAAGACTGTCTGAGGGAGCTACTCTTTCTACATTTAGTTTTCTTTTCTTGTAAAATATCTGTCTAATTTTGGTATAAGATTATTACTGGCATTATAAAATAGGTCAGGAAGAGCTCCCTTCTCTTTGATATTGTGGAACAGTTTGAGATGGATTGATGCTAATCTGTGAAGTGTTTGGCAGAATTCTACAGTGAGTCCTTGTCTGGTCGACCCTGGTCTTCTCTTTGTTGAGAGATTCTAGATTATTGAGTCAACATCCTTATTTGCAATAGATTTCTTGAAAACAATCATTTCTTTATAACTTAGTCTTGGAAGGTTGTATATTTCTTAAAATGCATTCACATCTTCTAGGTTATCTATGGTGTCCACGTCAACTTGTTGATAGTAGTTTCATGATCCCTTTTATTTATCCAACTTGAAATGTTCTCTTTTATTTCTAATTTTACCCTTTTTTTATTGGTGTGGTTAAGATACATCTACTGCATTCCTTTTCAGAGACCAGCCCTCCGGTTGTTGATACCTGTGCTATTTTCCCTCTCTGCATTCCATTTTTGCCTGTGGAATGTTCATTGCTCCCTCCTACCCCCCTATTTGGGTTTCCACCCTTCAGGGTGGGAAGTGGGTTATGGTCTTGCCTGCTCCTCTCCTGATGTGGGTGTTCACTGCTCTCAGCTGCTCACAAAGTAGTAATTTTGCTCCATCCCCTGGGTGTTGTGTTGTTGTTCACGCAGAGACATCTCCTTTCTCTTGAGACTCTCCATTTCCTCGCTGTCTGACACTGCTCTGCAATGTTGTTTAATTTCTGTGCATTTTAAAATCCTTCATTGTCCCTGGAGCTAATGCTTTCTCATTTCCTCTCATTGTGATGCGATTCTTGATATGATTTCAGTCTCTTTCAATTCGTTACAGCTTGTTTTATGTCCTACAGTGTGACCTGCCAATCCTGGGGCAAGTTCCGAATGCACTTAAAAAGAATGAGCTCTCTTCTCTGTGGTCAGAATGTTAGGTGGATAGAAACAGGGGAGGTGTGACGACTCCAAGAGAGCCCAAGGAGTCGGTGCTGCTGAAACTTAGCTGTATCTTGAGAGGCCTACACATTAACACACTCAAGTGCACAGACAATAAGTGAGATCTGAAGTTTTTGGACCGATGATGGTAGCCTGTATTTGGTAAGGTATTAGCACCATAGGTACTGAAGGGTATGTGGGGCCCAACTGCACTATGTTTGTAACTCTTTTGCAAATTTGTAATTATCTTAAAACTTTAAAATTGAGGGAATGAAAAATCAGTATCATACATGTACATTAGATATTGTTATCTGGTAATGTTGGATGATAGATGACAATTGAATGTTTATAATAGAGGGATGGAGAGATGGCTCAGGACACTGGCTCCTTTTGCAGAGGACCAGAGTTTGGTTGCCAGCACTCACATCCAGCAGCATTTTGTCTAAACTCTGACCAACAGTTACCTGGCAACAGCCAGGTATGCCTGACTCATTATAAAAGGGGCTGCTTGCCCCCCTGCTCTCTCTCTCTCTTGCTCTTGCCTTCTTGCTCCCTTTCTGTCCTCTTGCCCCTTCCCCCCTCTCTCCATGTGTCATGGCTCTCTCTCTCTCTCTCTCTCTCTCTCTCTGCCTTTCTGTGCCTCTACTACCCTCTTAACTCCCCTCCCCATGCCCTGAATAAATTCTATTCTATACTACTGTTGTGTGGCTGGTCCCTCAGGGGGAAGGGATGCCTCAGCATAGGCTCACGGAGGCACTCCCTTCCCCACACCTCACCACACACCCACCAAAACATATTCCTCCTCCATTTATCTTTTTTTATAAACACATCAACAGCTATCTGTAATTCCAGATCCAGGGTATCTAATGAGTTATTCTGGTCTCCATGGGCACTGCACTTACACACTTACTTGCTTATACTGTGTGCGCGCACGTGCGCGCGTGCGCGCGCGCGCACATACACACACACACACACACACACACACTTATTTTAAAGTTTATAAGCCCTGATCTATCCAGTTCCAGTGGCAGACACATAAGGGTTCTCCATGTCCCAAACACTCAGCTTCCTACTTGCCAGTGAGCCCAGCTACCAACACAGAGAGGAAGCCCTGCACTGGTAAGGGGTCCCTGACCCTGGCACTCCTGGACACACTCCTACTCAGCCAACTGTAAATATGCAAATCTCAGCACAGAAATGGAAACGGCATGAAATCCAGGACAAAATTCCAAAGCTCGTGAATGCCATAATGAAGACTCCAATGAGAATGACCTTGAAGAACTTCCAGAGGAAAAAAATTAAAATAATAATAATAATAATAATAATACATTGAAAACCAAAAACAAGGCCACTTTGGCATTTAATAACAAGACAGAAAATGAGGCAGACTATCAATATCCCTGGGAATCAGGTTCTCACTGAGGGATGCAGGAGACCACAGGTGGAGAATGTGAGAGGGCATCCAATGGAATCTGAAGTGACTGTGTAGACTCATGATGTTTAAATCATGCACATTTGTAAATAACTACACCTATGGGGGCACACTGGTTTGTACGGACAACTGTAAGATGTTGTATACCTCATCCATCACTGTCCTTATCTTCCAGTGTCTGCCATCTAGCTACTTGCTATATAATCTCTTTGCCTTTCAACTACCCAGCATGCTCCTCTGTCTACCTGTCACCGGTCTAAGTATCCATTGGTACATTTCCCAAGAGGAGTAAACACAGACTCCACAACATCTTGGCCTCTGTTATCATTGCCATAGAAGTTCAGGGCTTGAGGGGGCACATGGTTGTCTCTAAGATATAACAGAGCGGGTACCAGATGTGTCCAGAGTACTTTGTATTGAAAACATAATGAAATGCTTTATAAAAAATAAAAACCCAGTGCAGATCCAAGGGTCGACTTTCAGTGCTCCAGCTGGACAAGGCTAGGACAATCTGAGTGCTGAAGTAACCAAGTAAAAAAATAAATTATAAACCATTGACCAAAGCAGAAATTCACCAGTCCATGCTTCTAACAGATAAGTGGAGGGGCGTGAAAAGTCATAGCAGAGTGCTCATGGCCAACTGCATAAAAGTGGAGGAAAATCATCACAGAGAGCCAAGGGCTGCCACGCTGGTGCGCTGGTGCGCTGGTGATTGGAAAAGTAATGACCTTGCAGCAGACGCTGGAGGAGGCTTTCACCCACCGGCAGCTCTTTGTCTGCTTAAAGACCTTACTTGCCGAGGAAGAAACAATTACCTCTGGCCTCTGCCCTGAGCATCTACTCAACTAGACTCACATCACACGGAGAAAAGCTGCAGCTTGTCCACACACCTGGACACACACCATTGTCTTCTGTTTCAGTCCCATTTAACAGTCGTCAGACAACCGTTGACAAATACTGTTCTGTGGAACCAAAGGATTCCATCCAAGGCTGTTATTTGTCTCTGGAAGCCCATAAAAATCATTTATGAATCTTCTAAAACATGCCATATGCCCTGTCCCTCCCCTGTAGAGAAGGGTACACAAGCTCCTATCTCCCATTCAGGCAGCTGACAATTTTTCAATGGGATGGCCTCCATACATGCAATAGGTGCCTCCTGTTTTAAGCTATGATCCATTCTTTTAAGTGAATCTTCACAAGATTAAAGAAAGCCTTTGCTTTCTTTGCTTGCTTTGGACCCATCATTGTCATTCTATTCAAACATCATAGCAAATATTGGGGCACTGAGACTGTAAGGCAGCGACAGACTGCTTGACTGGTATGGGCCAGGTTCTACTTTTGATCCCCAGGGACTGGGGAAGAGCCACCATAATAAACTTTGGTTCATGCAAGAATCTTCAGTGGAAGCAACACAGCTAACTGACAAGGCTAAGGATGCTAGGCAAATAGAGCATAACTCAAACTTCATCACGGGGGAAGTAGCAAGCAAGCACAAAGTAAGAACGTCCTATGAAACTGATAATGCTAGAGGGGAGCTGGTGGCACCCCAGAATCTGCTAATTTAGGGTCGAAGTTTAAGGCCACCTGGCAGCTTAGTGAAGCCCTGTGTCAAAGCACACAGCTCAGTGGTGCAGTGTTTGCTTGGTGCATGGCAGGTCCTGAGTTCAAGCCCCAGCAGTGAAAAAAGCAAACTGTTAATGAAGCAGAAGACAATACTGACCCCAGACTGGAATGATGCGGCTCTCAGGGAGGGAGATGAAAATTCCACAAATGTTATTAGGGCCACTGAGGATACCAGCTAACGAATTCAGGGGTAGATGAGGAAGCTGATGGCCACAGTTAGCATTCTTTGAGAGCCCAACTCTGTCCCTTTTTTTCCCCTTAGTTATCTGTGCCAATAGGGTTGCTTAGGACTAAGGCAGGGGCTGGTGGCTTCTTAGATACTTAGATGTTGGTTAATCGCTAACACCATTCTTGGTCAATGGGCGAATTACCACAATTTTACCTTGTGATGGCTTTTGGTTTTGGGAGGGGTTAGGGATTGTTTTTTGGTTTTGTTTTTGAGGGTTGTTTGTTTGGTTGGGTTGGGTTGGTTTGGTTTTTGGTTTTTGTAGATTGGCAATCCCAGGCAAAGATAACCTTTCCTGGCTATCACTGGAGAATGGCATTGGGCACCATTTTCTAGGATCACAGGGCAAGACGAGGTTACTTCTGTCAAAAGCACCATTCCATTCTGATGTCTCTGGTTTTAAAATGGGCATGCCTCACCTAAACATTCCCTTTATTCTAGAAATTACATTTCATTTTTATAATGCTAGTGAAGTATTTGATGTTGTGCAAAAATGGGTAGTTTGTATGAAATGTAAGGAAATAAAAGTGTTAGCAATGCCAGAAGCAGTATGGCCGGAGCACCGCTGAATGGAGTCGACTATTTTTTTGTAGATTTTCTTTTCCCTCCAATGAGTCTGAGAAAATGCGCTGTCCAATCACATTGGAGAGTGTGGTGGTCAGATGACCTCAGTTACTTTCTGTTCCAGAGTCACTCATGACTCTTAACTCTGCAAGGCTGCAGGCCTCCTGTGTGTGTCTGTGGATCCTCTGATAGGTAGTGTAATCGGGTGATCTCGGCTGTCTTACAGTTCAAACGCATCTTCTTGGCCGACAGCTCTAGAAGATGGTGATGGTTCTTAGACGATGGTGATCTGGCTCTCTCTGGGCATTTTTCAGTTCCCAGAGCAGAAAAGAGACTCTGCTCATGTTGAGATAAGACGAAGGTCTGAGCAGGGTTTTGTTTTGTTGGCACCTTATCATCTAAAACGCACAATGCCCAATTCAAAGTGTGAGCACCCTCTGTCCTTGCAGCAGCCAGCACTGCTTTCTTCAGTCCTAGCACTGCCGAAAGCCTCAGCACTCTTAGCTAAACTTGAAACCTGCAGCTCTGATCTTTATAGTCATTGTGCCTTTTTCTCCAAAGCTATGAGCTCTCTCTTCTTTTCTTAAAATGCAGCATTTTAAGCCCCAGAGCTCCAGGCCAAATGAGGATTGAGACTAGCCTATATCAACAGAAAATGACATACAGCAGACTAAACACTCAAACCTGGGAAGAGAGGCATTCTTGGTTTGCTCTGCCTTCTCCATGGGAGCATTTGAATTTCTAGAAAGGAAAAACAAAAGCAGAAAATGCCCATGGGGAAACTTAGCTGTGGCCTCAATTGCAAGAGCTGAGAGATAAGCCTTCTCACTCAGCTCTGAATGTAACACAAGCAGCTGGAACTAAAGGACGATTTTTTAAAAATCCTAATTTCAAAGGAGCCCTGTTACACACTACTGATATAATTATCCTGCATCACTGTGATAGGGTTCCAAAGACATTGTTTTCTTCTCTCTTTCTGGCCTCCTCAAACCATCATCTTAATATTAGCTTAGCTTCCATCTTGATCCCTGATCTCTCTCTCTCTCTCTCTCTCTCTCTCTCTCTCTCTCTC
>NC_034602.1:22434907-22450299 GCF_900095145.1 Mus pahari
CTCCCTCTCCCTCTCCCTCTCCTTCTCCTTCTCCTTCTTCTTCTTCTTCCTCTTCTTCTTTTTCTTCTTCTCTTCCTCCTCCTCCTTTTTCTTCTTCCTCTCCCCCTCCACTTCTTCCTCTTCCCACATCTTATAGTTGTATCAGTTGCAAAATAAGCTTACAAGAAGCCATTGCTAAGGACTGTTCCTCCTGACAAGATCAAATAGGCTCACCGTGCTAAACAGTGCCATTGCCAACAGTGAATTGGGTGAGCTGTGTATAAAAGAGAGTCAGAGCAAACAATCAAAAGGCACCAAGTTCACTTGAGCCAACATGATGGGGAAAGACCTGATTTCACCCTGCAAGGAGAATAGTTTTGAAAAGCCCGTTTCCTCCTCCTCTTCCTTTTACCTTATGCCATTTCCTAACCATAAAGCCAAACATGACCTCCACCCAGTTCAGTGAAAAATCTACCCTGTTTTATAGAATAAGGGGTTCTGATACCACAGATTAAAGGCCAGCTTCTCTCTAAGCTGACTTGTAATTTGTTTTTTGACACAGCAAATATTATAGTTAAGACTAGCCACATATCTATGTGATCATGTATAAAGTAAAAATGTAAGATCCTTGTTCATACATTAAAAAAATTTTTTTAAGTGGCTTCTACATTTAAAGCCACTTCCATCGAAATCGATCCAGCCTGAGAGTTTTCAGAAGGTTCTTCTACTGTCTTGCAGTTAACCTCAGCCCTCTGGTCAGTACTCCTGTGTTAGTAACCTTCTTACTACAGCAACTCTCTGGTATAGACCAAGGAAAGAAAATGTCATGTGTGGCTCACAGTTTGAAAGAATACAGTCATTGTGGTGAGGAAGTCTTGAGGTTGGAGGTGAGGCACTGTCACATTATGTCTGCATCAGGTTAGCATTAGTGGTCAGTATATTTTCTCCTTGTACTCAGTCCAGGACCCAAGTCTGTATGCCACCCACATTCAAGGTGGTCTTCTTTCCTTAGTGAAACCTTTCCAAAAACAACCTCAAAGACATCCCATAAAGGTGTGTTTCTTAAGAGACTTTTAAATCCAGCCAAGTTGACAATGAATATGAAACACCTCAGGTCCCCATCGTGGTTTGCTCCTTCATACAGCATGACTGTTGTTGTGTCCTAGACAGGGATCCTAGGGCCTATCTTTATGTCAGGAACCAGAGCAAGAGTTGACTCAAAGAACATGAGACACACACACATATATCAAAAATGCATTAGAAAAAATAAAGCATCCAGTAGTCTGGCTCCTGGAGGGTCCCTGGGACCTCCACAACCAGCAGAGTGAGGACCTGCAGGAAGCCAGAAAGTAGTTCAGTTCAGAATGACTAGCAGCCAATATTCATCCAAACTTTGGGAGTCTGGCCTCAAGTTGTTTATTTTAGGCATACTTAAGCACAATTCAGTAAAGCCTTTGCTGGTGATAACTCAACACCATGCACGCAATAAAGTATAAATCTCCTGGGGAAACAAAGCAAGCCAAGTACCGAGCAGATGAGACCACATCGAAACTCTTTGTAAAGTACATGTGACACATTCCATAAAAGCAGAGTCTATGGGTTGACTGTATGCGACACCTTCCATAAAGATGGCTTCAGTAGATTGACTATATGTGACATCTTCTATAAAGACAGATTCTACAGATTGACTGAGAAAAACAAGTTAACAATAAGGATCCTGGAGAGGATCCAATGTGATCTCAGTTACACAGATCACCAGGCTATTAACCACATCTGCCCCCAGTCTTCTGAGTGGATAACAGTTGATGCATCCCTTCCTTACAAGGAACACTCTTTGTGTTTAACGTTCCAGCTTCCCTTCGTGCTATGAGCATAGGAAACTCCGTGCCTCCTACAGGCCCTGAACTCACAAGTTCTAGCAATCTTTCTGGTTAAGCCTCCTGAGTACCTGGGATGTAACACACGCAGTGCACCTCTTCTAGAAGGCACAAGGCAAGAGCAAAAAAGATGACTATATGTATTTAACTGTCACCTCACCACTGGGTTTCGGTTGGTTGGTCGGTTCGGTCTTGTTTATAGAACCCAGAACTAAAAGATGATTTCTTAATACAAATTTTAGGAGCTGGAGATGGCTCAGTGGGTTCTGCAAGCACCAGGACCTGAGTTCTAATCTCCAGAACCCGTGTAAAATATTGAGTGTAACTGTGTGCCTGTAACCCAGCACAGGATTCTGGGGGGTGGAGAGGAAAGGATCCTAAGAAACTGCTGTCTATCCAGCCTAACAAAACAGTGTGTGTCCAGTACAGTGAGAGACCCTGTCTCAAGCCATCAGTGGTGAGCTATGTAAGAAGATACCCAGTGTCTTGTTGTAGCCTCTGTATATCCATGCATTAACATACGTACTTCCACATGGACATACCACACAACACACACAACTCACATAATTAATTACTTAATTCAATATTAATTTAAATATTAATTTGGGGAAGCTGTCATACTTCAGGCTTCTTATCCCAGTGTTATGATAAGATTTCAGGGATGCCCCTCTCCTCACCTTCCTGCCTCCTCAAACACCATCTTCATTATTAAATGTTTGTAATGTACATTACAAACTTCCTTTATGTCTCACATCTTATCTGTCAGCTATAAGATAAATTTCTAGAAGGCCATTTATTATCTTTCTCCAACACACAGAAGCAGGCGTATCTACCTGGTTTGTTTTTTCTCTATTAGATCTTTGAGGCCCACAAAAGTGCTTGGTGCATATATGGGCTCAACAAATAATTTATGAAAGGAATTACTGCCCAGCTACAATGTTTAGGTGCCATCCAGAACCATGGTGTTTACAGGAAATCAATATACTAAGTCCAGATTTCTTCTTCATTCTTGGACTAAGTGGGCTCATTAATCAATCTCAACAGAAGCTTAAAACTCTACTACAAAAAAGGAAGTTCCTCTAACCGAGACAAGAGCAGGCCTCATCTTTGAGTATGCACATAAATATTTTGAAAGCAGTTTGACAGCATGCCCACTTAGCAAGATAATAGTAGTAAGTTCTCCCCTAGAGTCTATGATCTCCCCAGCCTTATGAAATCCATCCTGTTGGGTCGGCCTCAAATCCCATCAGAAAGCAGTTGGTTATCTCCATAACACTCATACCATTATTGCACCAGAGGGAACAGGTTGGCTGGAAGGTCAGTATTACAGCATGCAGAGTTCACCGCTGGGGAAGACCACTGGTGATTTTCTTCCCCAGCAACCTACATAGGACCTTCCTGGACTATGAATGGTGGCCATCAGGGAGGAAATTCCCGTGTCAGGTCCAGCCAGACTTCTCTTGATCTGTAGCCAAAGTGTGTCTGCACCTTCAGCAATGGGATCTTATCTAGTTCTGATAGGAAACCAGGAATGCTGACAGTTTTCCATGCTATTTGGGGGGGGGGCGGGCTCTGGGACCTTGACCAACAATTCATGGAGAAGTTTCCCCCACGTGGCTCTGGGAGTTTCATTTAATAACCTGTAACTTCTAAGAGACATGTTTTCTATCCATGCATGGTATTTATATTCCAATTTCTTTTATTATGATTTTTAATTAGCTTACAAAGTAATGTGTTTCCCCAAGGCTTTTTTACACATCCTTAGTCTTTCTCTCCCCAACCCCCAAGCCCTCAACACAATAAACCTTTATGCCTATTCTTTTGCCAACCCCCATGCCCTCAACACAATAAACCTTTATGCCTCTATTCTTTTCCTCTGCTTTTATGGGTTCTACTATTCTCTCCCACCTTTTTTCTCTACCCCACCCCCACTTTCATGACTTTTTCCAGCTTCCTACCCTCTACAGATACTCCAAAATTAACACACATATCTAAACATGTGAAGCTAGGATCCACATATGATAGAAAAGATGTGGTGGTATTTATCTTTCTGAGCCTAAGTTACCTAAGTCAGTACATCTCCCAGTTCCATGCATTTTTCTACAATTTTTATGATTTTGTTTCTCCCTATAGCAGAATAAAATCCTAGTGTGTATATGTGCTACATTCCCATTATCCATTAATCAGTTAATAGGCACCTAAGCTGATTCCATTTCCTTCCTATTGTGAACAGAACAGCAGTAAGCATGAATGTGCAAGCATCTATGTAGTAGGACATGGTGTCCTTTGGGCATGTGCCCAGGAGTGCTATAGTTGGATCTTATGGAAGTTCTATTTTTATTTTTTTTCAAAACACTTCCAAATTGATTTCTATAATAGCTTTAGTATATTACATCCTCACCAACAGTGGATATACTCCCTTTTCCCGCATCATCTGCTATCATTTGCTTTATTGATGGTAGCCATTGATGGTAAGATAAGATCTCAAAGTAGTCTGAATTTTCATCTCCCTAATAGCTAAGGATGTTGAAGAGTTTTAAAAATGTGTATCAGATGTGGTGATCATTCTTTGTTGTCAACTTGACTACATCTGACATGGACTAAAACCCAAGCAGCTGGGTATACCTGTGCACAATTTTTTTTCTTAATTAGATCATATGAAGTGGGAAGATCAAGTGTTATCTGGGTCTTTTGAGGAGGGCCACTCCTGGTGGCAGCCTATATAAAGGACATAGATGGAAGAAGCTTGCTCTTACTCTCACTGGCAAGTCTCCTCCTTCACTGGCATTAAAGCCCACTTCTTTGGCATTCCAATATATACTAAGAATCAGCTGAGACATCCAAACTCATGAACCGAACAACTACTGGATTCTTGGGCCTTCTGTTAATAGAGAACCATTGTTGGACTATCCCCACAAATGTTCTCTGAGCCATGGATACAGGACTTCTGGTGTAGTATATGCATCACTTGGGCCTGGGCACCCCTCAATCACTTACTTGTTCTTTACATTTTGGCCAGTTGTGGTTTTCTGTAACTGTATTGTGTGTTGCAAAAAGAGGTTTCTTTAATGCGCTACACATACCTATGGGTATAAGGATAAATATTTTAAATATAGCTTGAAATTATGCTTGTTCATAAAGTGGCAGTAGTGGGTTCTCCTCTAAGACTCATGATCTTACCAGCCATAGATGACTGACTACATTACCAGTACCACATATGACTTCCCTCCTGTTGAGCTGGTCTTAATTTTCAGTCAAGAGATCTGTTGGTTACCACCAAAATGTAAGTGTCATTATTGCTTTGTTAGAAATATCTTACCATGCTGATTATTGTGGCAGAGTATATATAGGAGAATATGTAGGAGAATATATAGGAAGAGCATCAGGCAGGCATATTGGTGTTTGACTCCTTTGGTATTATGATCCTCTGGTACTCTGAAAGCTAGTCCCAAGGAGGACTCTTTCAAGTCAGATCCAGCTCAAGTCCTCCAGATTTTCACACACGATTTTTATGTTTTTAATATGTGTCCCACACGTGTACACACTGGCATTTTAATTCCTTATACAGTCGTGTTGTAGGTGGGGCCCATCTGAATCTGACTCTCATAAATAAATGCCAGCTGCTCCCCTAGGAAGCCTTGACATATAAGGAAGCTCACTGGATAATGTTTGCCCTTCTCTTTCTGAGAAAGGATGCCCAGTTATGAAATGGCCCACCCCAGGCAGACTCTGTCACCCTTCCCCTGAATTTCCCAGGCTCTAGAAACATAAGCTAAATCAATTTTATTTATAATTGCTAATTCTGTGGTATTCTATAATTTAAAAACTAAAATGAAATGAGGCATCTTACACCTCACACTCCTCAGCACAATATTTTCCTAAGACCTAGCCCAAGAAATAGGAAGAAACCCTTAGGTGCCTGAGCACTCACTGGTGATATTCATTTGTGTGACTCTGTTATCCATGCAGTTTATACTCCAGTTATGGAAACATGTTAGAAAGAAGGAAAAACATGAAACTAATTGCAATCACATGATTTTTGAACTATTTCTTTTTCACCAACTAATTACATTTAACCTGGTGGACTTATAGAAGCTTTCTTATTATGAAACACTGTGAATTTTTTTTTTGTAAATAAATAATGCATTGGTTTATACTACAGCTGAAGAAAAATCTCCATACACTTTTTTATTTAAAAGACTATTTCAGTTGAAAGATTTCTTTTAAATGGCATAAGAGAGCTCTTGGTGGCCATACCTGGTAGCGTGTTCCTGATTGTGACCCTATGTGATTGTGGTCCTACCTCTTTTTTTGTTTTTTTGAGACAGGGTTTCTCTGTGTAGCCTTGGCTGTCCTGGAACTCACTTTGTAGACCAGGCTGACCTCGAACTCAGAAATCTGCCTGCCTCTGCCTCCTGAGTGCTGGGATTAAAGGCATGCGCCACCACACCTGGCCCAATCCTACCTCTTTTAAGGAGAGACAGAGAGAGGGGGGGGAGGACACACACACACACACACACGCCCTTTGTCTCTGTCTCTCCGTGTGTGTGTGTGTGTGTGTGTGTGTGTGTGTGTGTGTGTGTTTGCGTGCGCGCACATGCATGTGCATGTGTGTGTGTGTGTATGTGTACTTGGCTTGTGTCCACATCTGAAAATTTTCCTTAGCCAAATTCATCTTCTTGGGAGATAATAAACAATTGCTGGTGTTTTATCTACTAAGTTCTCGGCAGTTTGATCCAAAACAACAGGTCTTTCTGTCACCTTGCTGAGCATTTCCTGCTGTGCAGCATCAATTCACTAGCTCCTACCTCCAGGCCTTTCTAAAGAGTTCTTCTTTCCTTGTACATATCTTCCTATTATGTTTTAATTCTTTCTCTATAGAATCTGTCTGGCAATATACATTTTACATATACGTATTTCAGTATACTGTATGTATATTGTCTCTATGCAATTCAATAATATAATCTATCTGTTGTTAGTGACTGCCCTCTGAACAAAGCAGCTGTCATCATTTCAGCATTTAGCTGCGCCCCTTACATCTAGCTTGTTAACAGTGTGTCCCTCCACATGAACCTTACTATCCAACTGCTTTCTACCAACTGGCAACTCTGTGTGTGGCCCAGGGGAGGGCCTTGTTTGAACACATAGACACAGAGAGAGGGAGAGAGGGGGGCATGGATTATAGAGGTGAGGGCGCCATCTATGTAGTGATAAGGAAACCCTCGTCCCTACAGGACAAGGCTTTCTATGTTGGCTGGCTTGGGGAAGAGTGGCCACACTCCTGTAGGCCACACCCCTTACCTATGCCCTGGAAGATAGTTCAATACACTCCCTCATTCTCCAGAGTAAATGTTGGTGTCGTTGGGACCTTAGAAAAAGGGGTAGACATTGCTAACTCTCCCCTGAGAAGAACTTCGCCACACTGTCATATAGCTAGTAGGTATTCTCTCTCTATAATTCCATATAACATGTCACAGCCATCTGTAGTATCTTCACATCATGTCACGGAAAGATGTTCCTTTCTGCAGCAGAATTCTGCTAACTGACCCTTCATCCTTCCCTCCACAGTTCGCACGTGTTTTTACTCTGAAATGTTACAATCCCCAAATACATTTTATTGCTTTTTCTTTAAATAATAAATCGACCGTGAAAGGACTCTTACAAAAGAAAGCACACTGGCTGATATCATGACTAACATGCCTACCCTGGCCCTTTCTTCCTTCTTGTTGGTGGGAAGGGCACGCTTTCCTCCCAGCCTGAGACCCTTTCTGCTCCCAGGCAGTGAGATCTGCTGATGAAGGGTTTTGCCACCTTAGTATGCGGGAAGCAACTTCACTGTGGTTTTGATTTTGGAAATCCGTGCATACAGGATTCCAGACTGTCCTTTCCCAAGTGTGTTCAATCTGCCTTATTTTCTTCCATTGGTGACAGGACTGAGAGGTCACTGTCACCGTCCTTCCCAGTATATACTGTGTCTTCTTCCTCCACCTTTTTAAAGGCTTAAAGATGCCTTTGGTTTTAGCAGTTTGTGTCTGGTTTGCCATAGGGTTCGGGGAGGGAGAGGACATCACAACTGTGTTTAGACCACGAGGAGCTTGTAGTGGTTCTTAAATTGGTGAATTGATGAGCTTTATTGAATTTGCAACATTTTGTCAAATATATGTATATTTCATCACATATGCTCCATCATCTGTCTCCCTTTTAGCCTTCCTTTGGCGCCATCACTCAGGTCTGACCACGAGGCCTTGTTTGTTGGCTCTGGGGCCCTGCCACTCTTGTAGTTCTTGCCTACTCAGAGGCCGTGCCGCAGTCTGGACAGCTTCTTCCCGCCTTTAAGCTCACTAGAGCTTCCTTCTGTTACGGACTGTCTCCTGGTGAAATCCAACAGCATGTTGCCTATCCATGCATACACTGTATTCAGTTCTCCTCATGGACTTCATAAGCATGAGCATCAAAAGCATTTCAAAGTCCTTCACGGCGCTCCCTCCCGGCATCTGGGTCCTCCGTGCATCTGTTCAGAAGGACTTGTTTTGCCTTTCTCTATTTTCCTTCATTATTGATATTTTCACATGTGCATATAATATGTTTTGGTCAAATCTCGCTCCCTGTTCCCTTTCCCCCAGTGTCTACCCTCTCTCGCACAAATGTCACTCCCAGGTTCATGTGCTTTTTTCCCCCCTTTTCTTTTCTTTTTTAAAACCCAGTGAATCAGAACTCACTCCTCTTGGCTGAGCTATACTTCCCTGGGCTCCAGTTAATTTTAACCGTCACTATGACATGACCTAAAGTTATTTGGGAAGGGTTCCTCAGTTCAGGAACTACAAAGACCAGATTGGCCGTGGCCTGTGGCCGTGGGAGTTGTCGTGATTGTTAACTGGTGTAGGCGGGCCCAGCCCCACTGTGGGTCACACTATTCCTTAGGCAAGTGGTCCTGAACTGTGTAAGAAAGCTACTTGAGCAAAAAGCCTGTCAGCCACCTGGCAGTATCCTCCATGGCTGCTGCCTTGCTCCTTTGGATGTGAAGGGAGTTACTTGGTTGGAAGTAATATTGTGTGGAATAGAAGAGAGCTGCCTTGACCTACCTCAAAAAAAAAAAAAAAAGGACTGTGGTGTAGAATTCTAAGCCAAATAAACCTTTCCTGACCCAAAGATGCCTTTGGGAAGGATGAAACTAGTCCTAGTCCTCCTGCTAATAGAGTCCCATGGTTTCCCAACTTACTAGGGAGAATGGTTCTCGAGACATCACCCCATTAAACGTTCTGTTCATACACAATTCAAAAACTTTCATTTTCATTCCAACTTTTAAGTTGACAGTTGCATTTCCCAATATGTCAAACATTTTCTGTGGAATAAATTTCTCAGGCCTTTAGACAGACCGTACAAAATTAGATGGGAAATATTCTATCAACTCATTTCCCACGTAAAGCTCTTTAGTGTTGCTATTGTCTTGTTTTGCTTTGCTTTGCTTTTTTCAAAACAGGTCTCCTCTGTGTAGCCCTGGTTGTCCTGGAACTCTCCCTGCGCAGCAGGATGGCCTGTAGCTCAGTGACCCCGCCTTTGCTTCCCAAGTGCTGGATTAAAGAAAAGCAGGAGCCACCAGGCCCGGCCTCTTTAAAACTCTTACTATCGACTGAGCTTCATTTTTAAGCCCCCCCCCTTTTTTTTGCAACTGGAGATCAGGGAGTGACAGACATGGCTTTTCCTGCAGCAGAGAATCTGGAGAAGTTCAGGGGACAACTGAACTGGATCCAAGCCACTCGCCGTACACAGTCAGGGCTATCTCCACGAGCCTCTCCCACTGCATTCTGGATGCTTCTCCTTCACGTGATGAGTTCCTAACATGACTGCCAACTTTGAAGCCAAAACTTATTTTCCTTTCAGGAAGTGGCAACCTGATGCCTGCTGTCGGGGACACTACGTGGGCCTTAATTTCACTCCTATGTAGAAGTTGGGAACTCTTCACTCCACACTTGGTTAGCCAAGCCTAGGACAGCTTCTTAAAGCCCAAGGTGGCAATCTGCCTCTCTTACCCCATGTTCTTATGTGGCATTTGTAAGAAAGCACTATCACTGAACACCTGGCTTCAGGACAACAGGGGAAGGCTGCGGGAAGCCTGGGCCCTGTGGACCCTGTCCTAACGTATCCTTCACTGCGAAGAGGTGCTTTAGGAACTCTTGCCCTCGCCACACGATTCTATCCTGACTCTTTAGGGGCTTTGCCTCATCACCTAGGTCTAAGAATCTCCCTTGAGCTTCTGCTGTAAAGAATCTGCAAAGCAGTGGATCTCTTCATTCTCTCCTGAATAGTAATCATAATGGAGGTAACAAAACAAAACAAAACAAAACAAAACAAAACAAACCCAAATGACTGGGGGCCATAGCGACCTCCACGTTTGCAAGGGAGTATCTGGAGATCTAAGTGGCCTTTCTAGACTAGCAAGGTACACTACCATTTGACTGCACCTCCCTGTCATGTCAAGACAGATTGCGCCCACAGAGCTCGAGTGGCTTCATAATTTATGATGCACACTGCTGTGGATAATAGACTGCCGCAGTTCTTCCTTCACTCGGCATTAGTTCTCCCAGGGTGGGGTGGCCCCCTGTATGTAAATCGTGGTCCCCACATCCATGTGCACTATGAAAAGAACTTGATCCCTGCGGTGGCAGATGTCACCTTGCTCAGCGGGAACCTCTGTCTCTGAGAGGTTTTCTAAGTAGATATACATCTTTGATGGAGGCATTAATACTGCATGAGCTTGGGAATGTTGCTTAAGGGCAGAGTTTTAGTTTCCAGTCTCCATTAAAATTCATGTGCAAATTATTTGGGGGGAAGTTTTAGGTCCGTAGCCCATTAATAACTACAGAAACATGCATTATTGCATGTGCCACAAGGAAAGGCATGGCCAGCCAGCTCTATAGAGTGGAGGTTATAGCTTCGGATCTTACGTTTCAGGGGTGGTCGTTTACTGTGGTGAAGCTGAGGAAGTTTGAAAGAAACATGCTCTTTACAATACAGATATAAGGAATACATGAATCCAATTCTGGAAGGTTAAGATTGACACTTAAAGAAGTGCTAGGTCTGCTGTGACAGCTGGGTTCTGTCACAGACACCAAGGGATACCTGCTAGGGAGTTTATATCACCTTAATATGCCTCATGAATGCCAGCCCTATCTGAACTGCACTCAACAGGACCAAAGTGTCCGGGGGGGTTGTGGGTGTTTTTGGTAGTGGTGGTGGGTTGTTCCCCACCCACCCCCCACCCCACCCCCGTGTCTGTTACAGGGGCTATGACTCAAATCCAACTAAACCACGGATATTTATGGAGTCTTTGATCCCTGTCAGATACAACGTTGCCACCAGCGGGAGATTCGGATGGATTAGGTATGGCCCTGGCCTTAAGGAAGATTGTAAGCCGGTGGAATCCACTGACCAGAAGCAGGAAATGCTGTAGTGTGTGGGGAAAGAATGAAGGTGGGTGGGGAATGACATCCTGGGGACAGGACTAGAAAGCAGCACCTTAGGCAGTTTGGAGGGGGTGCCTTCAGGTACAATCAGCAGGCAGGCACTATGAGGAAGAAGGACAGCGTGTGCCAACCCCATTCTCTTTGCCCTGGTGTAGATTAGCCATGTCGCCCCAGCTAAATATGAAAAAGGGGTGTACGACTTACTTACTTACCTATCGCTGTAATAAAACTCCGTAACCAAAAGCAACTTAGGGAGAAAGAGTCTGCTTTAACTTGTGGCTCTAGAGGGTAAGAGCCCATCATGGCTGGGCATCAAGCAACACGCGGCGGGCACAGAGCAGGAAGCGAAGAACTCCCATCATCAAGCAGCGGAGGCACAGAGCAGAGTAACCTAGAAGCAGGGTGAAGCTTAAAGCTCCAAAACCTGCCCTCAGAGGTATGCCTCCTCCAGCAAGGCAGCACCTCCCAGACCTCCTCAAACAGCCTGCCCCTGGGGCCCACAGACTCACATGCCTGAGATGATGGGGGCATTCTCAAAGGGTACCCACATACCTTCTGTTTGAGCAGCCTCATAAATGCAAGACGTGGGAAGCAGTGGGCGGGGCCAATATTCCTCAAGCTGAGCCTCGGGTTCCCTAGAAAGGGCGAAGCAGAGGGTTAGGAAGACCTTGGGATCACAGGCCCTTGGTATACACAAAGAAGTCCGGAAGTGAGCCAGGAAGGGCATCCCTTCTCTCCCTCCCTGTGTGTTCCAGTCATGTTCTCAGCTACACCGCCGGCTTTAGAGTGAAATGGCTGCAGTGCAAATGGTTCTTTTCCAGCAGCTGTGGAAAGCATTTGCAGCACATGGAGAAGGGAATCCCAAAAGACGCGCAGTTCACCTCCTCCCAGGATGTTTTAACCAGGATTTTTAACCTCTGAGGAAATTCATCTCAGTAACTGTTTGACTGGAACACTCTACAAATAAATGTCTTTCTCAGACCAATATTGACGACACCGCACTAATTTTCTCAGCACTTAATAACTGGAAGTTTTGAACCCATTTCACATCACACGGGAGTCCTGCGTTTTGTTTTGACTTACCTTCTTGAAGCCAAAGAGGAGGCTTAGTGTCGTGTGTGTGTGTGCACAGCCTGGCATTCATCTATACCACCTCTGCCCGCCATGCTGTCCCTGATCCCCTCCCCTCATACCCCCGGCAGAGGCCTCAGCTGTGACTCAGTGGGGCTCTAGTTTCTCCCACAGAGACAAGTCCTGGGATCTATCACTGTGGCAGCTGGGCTGTTCTGTTCCCACTGAGTTCAGTGCAAATCTGTCCTCTTTATTCTGTCACTTTCGTTTCTGTAACTCAACCTAAGCCAAAGTGGGTGCCACCTCCCCTCTGCTTGCCTCCCCTCCCCTCATTCCTCATCCCTCCTCCTCTTTCATTCTCTCCCCTCACTGTAATCTAAGCCAAGCTTGGGAGAGGTGGAGGGGGTCTGCCTCCTGTCTCCTGGTTCTCCTCTGCAAGTGTTCTCTAAGAACTTACAACTTTCAGTCCTGTGTATGGGTTTAACCAGTACGTTTGATTTTACCTGCCTCTTGTGTCCTCCTTGCATTAGTCAGGCCAGGCATCCATGACAAACACCATCAACCCAGAGACCTGGACAGACTCCCTCTCCGTGCCTGCCTGCAGGTGGCTTCTTGCCTCCCTATGTCCCCTCTGAACGCCTAGTTCCCAGTCTTCACTTATTATATAAGGATATCAGTAAGACTAGATTATCCCCCAATTTTAGCTTGGTTTTCTCTCTAAGGATATGCCTTTCCAAACACAGTCCTATACAGGAACCCTGAGGTGAAGACTCTAGTCTGTGACTTTGGGGAGATACTTCTTCACCCCAGGTCCTGTTTCTCAACCTCCTTTCCAATACACAATATTATCAGACTTTAATTTTAGCACATAAAAGAGACAAAATAGAGGTCTTTCTGGTCTTCATTACCATGTTGCTAAGTGATAACACAGAAACTTGATTTTTCCTCTACTGCTGCACAGGCAACAGAATGCTACATCTTCATGTTGGTTACTTTTATACTGCCATGAAAAAAAAAAATGCCAAAAAGCAATGTCTGGAACAGAGAGTTTATTTTGGCTTAAGGTTCCACAGGGATAAGATTCCATCGTGGCGGGGGAAGCATGTGGGCAGCAAGCAGCAGCCATGACAGCCAGGGCCGAAAGCTGAGAGCTCACATCCTCAACCACAAGCACAAGGCAGAGAGAGTGACCTCGCAGTGGCATGAGGTTTTAAACTCTCAACCCCGTCCCCCAGTGACATGTTTCCTCCAATGTCTCATTCACTGTTCTGCTGCTGTGAAGAGACACCACGACCATGGCAACTCCTAGACAAGAAAGGATTTAATTGAGACGGGCTGTCAGTTTCAGAGGTTCGGTCCATTCTCATCATGGTGAGGAGCTTGGCAAGACGCAGACAGACATGGCGCTGGAGAAGTAGCTGCGAGTTCTACATCTGGATTCCTAGACAACAGGAAGAGAGAGCCCATGGGCCTGGCTTGGGCTTTTGAAACCCCAAAGCCCAGCCTCAAGGACACATTTCCTCCAATAAGGCCCTACTTACTCCAACAAGGCCACACCTTCTAATCCTTTCAAACAGAGCTACTTCCTGATGACTAAGCATTTTAATAAATGAGCCTATAGGGGCCATTCTCATTCAAACCACCACTTCAATGGGTTGTGCCTCCCATCGCCCTTCCAAACAGTGCCACCAGCAGTGCTGAGGTTATGAGAGACGCTTCCCATTCAACACCAAACTCATGTGTGGTTCTTTTCGCACCAGAAACCAGTCTGTTCAGCAGGCACCAGGCAAGTATCATCTTACCTAACTCACTTCTAATGCTCTGTCTATAAGTAAGTCACAGACTCAATCCCACCAAATGGTCAAAAATCCAAGTTCACAGAACTCAGGGAAATTCTAATGTCTACTTCTGCGTTGGAAAGCCTATCACAGAGGACACAGGTGGATGGCCAGGTCTGGAGATTCATAGAGCCAGCCAGGTGTGAGGTAAGGGCCAGAGATTCATAGCTTCCATGCCTTCTCCGGAGATTCCTCTTCCAGGAACCACAAAGTGTTCAGTGATTCAGAAATGTCCTTCACCCATTCTGTTGTTTGCTTACTTGTTATGGAAACCACTACATCTCATAGTAGATTTCATCATCAGCTACTGTCACTAGCCCAGCTTTCTGCTCTCGTCCTCTCCTCAAAGGTTAGGAAAGGGGTTAACAACCTCTAATCCTGCCCTCATGTTCAGTGACCAGCTATCTGGGTGCTGCCAACCAGCTGCCAATCATCAGAAGATACTCATCACTACAGGATTCCAGACATCTTAGTGTCCATATGTCAGAGGCCCAGGAGTGACATGCATGGACTTAATGTGTATCTCACAATAGCATTCATGTCTCTTATATGCTATATAACATTGTATCTATTATCTTTTCTGCCATTTGGTAGCTATTAGTTTCTCTGTCTATGAGTTATGTTTGTATCTTTTGTCTATTATTTTATGAAGTGGTTTATATTTTTGCAATTGGCTTGTAGGGATCATGTATATCAAATACTGTGAACAAAAGTCCCTGGAAAGAACTACTGTGCCTTGCACTGAACCTTCTGCAAGGTTGATTAACTGATTAGGGCTTCAATGATTGTGGGAATGCTGGAATGTCACAAGCCCAGAGCCTCATGAAAACTTAACTTGAGTTATCTTTAGCCCCCAAATTGTCATTTATTATCCATCACTATTCTCGACCTGACATATTTGTGACCATTGGATAAGTCCTCCAAAATGTACAAGCAGTTATCTAACTTCCCCCAGCCGCAAGGCTTAGAATGCCTTCAGGTAGTATCTGAAACCTATAGCTGGGGTTTCCCTGCTCTGCTGTGACCCACCTCTCTGGTGTCCCCACCAATGTCTTTGGAAAGTGCCTTGATTTATAACTGCCTTTATTCTGTCTCCATAAAAACTTCATGAACAGCCACCAAACCCAGATACTAATGCACATGCCAGCAAGATTCTGCTGAAG
>NC_034602.1:22450469-22456995 GCF_900095145.1 Mus pahari
TTGGTCTTGCAAACTTTATATGACCCAGCACAGGGGAAGGCCAGGGCTAAGAAGTGGGAGTGGGTGGGTAGGGGAGCAGGGGCAGGGGGAGGGTATGGGGAACTTTCAGGATAGCATTTGAAATGTAAATAAAGAAAATATCAAATAAAAAATTAAAGTTAAAAAAAAGAAAATTTAAAAAAAAAAAAAAAACTTCATGAAACTTTGAGCCCATTGGCACATGGAATTTGGGGCAACCTGAGTTTCTGTTCCTGATCCACAGTCATTTATAGTTAGTTGGTAGTTGACTTTAGATTAAATTCATATCCCCTTGCTATGAGAGCCGTATTACTGCATTAATGATACCAACCACCTGTCTGGAGAGTGTTTATTTATCTTCTATTAATCCATGACAGGTATTTCACTTTTTGTTTTTAAATTTTATATCATTCTTAAAGCATGGAGATTTCCTTATTCATCTTGTAAGGGGGTCCTGTGCAATATGGTGCTAGTGCAGGTCAGAGGGCAACTCATGGAAGATGGTTCTCTTCTGCTACCTGGTGGGATCTGATGAGAGAATTCGGATAGTCTGACCTGCATGTGCACATCCACCCCCAAGCCATTTCACTGGCCCACTTCCCCTTCTTAAATGCTATCCTTTCCTAACATAAGTTTAAAATATTTATGTAGGCACTGAAGTGCTGGCTCAGCAGAGCACTTAATGCTATTACAGAGGTCTCCTGTTCCATTCCCAGACCTGTGACTTAAGCTCCGGGGAATCCAATGCCTCTTCTGGATTGTGGGCACCATGCATACATGTAGTGTACTAGTGCTGAGGAAGGCTAGGCTCCATCCAGTGTGCTAGTCAAGGAGACAAGGGATGGTGAAAAGCCAGCAGAGGAGACTTGACAAAGTACGCTGAGGAGTAGAGGCAAGGGTCTCAGGGCCCCAGGTTCCCCTTCCAGGTACTGACATGAGTGTCTGGTTTAAATAGAGAGAGATCTAGGACGGGGGTAAGCACATGCATTATTAAGCAGTCCTGGTCAGGCTGCTCCTGGCTAGCACTGTTCCAACTTTGTCTTGCAAGATAGTCTGATAAGCTCTTACATGTGTTAATGGCTGTGGTCACCTGTGGGAGCCAACCAGGTGCCTACAGTAGGATGTGCTGGGGTGTGACCTCTCAGGCAAGAACTTCTTGGGTGTGGACTGTCCTGCCTGAAAGGCCTTTATTTCCTGATGGGCCTATTACATAGGTATCCACTCTCTGCCGACTGGCAGCAAATCTATAAGTGCAAATCTTTCTGCCCTTGGTCAGGTATTTTGTTTTTATTTTTGTTTTTTTGTTTGTTTGTTTTTGTTTTGTTTTTGTGTTTTTTTAACTTTTCAAAGCTTAAATTTGTGTTTTTAATTTTTTTTTGAGACCAGATCATTTATCCCATAAATTAATTTAATATTCACTTCATGTCTTTTCCATGTGTGCACCAGCACCGTGTTTGTTAACGCAAGTTTTACAATCGGTCTTCACAGGTGGAAGCATTTTCTCTTGTTCTGAATAATCACACATCTAGTTCCACAGAGGTCCGGAGCCGAACTTCAGGGCCCTTACCCAGCATGTGTGAACAGCTTGGGAAACAGTCAGCTGCTGTTGCTTCTATGATATTGTATTTCTCAGTTAAACCCAGATCCCTCTATACCAGTGGCCTTTACAGGGACAGCTTATCATACCCTACATACCAGAGATCTACATTACAATTCTTAACAGTAGCAAAATTACAGTTACAAAATACCAACAAAAATAATTTTATGTTTGGGGGCCACTACAACATGAGGAACTGTATGTAAGAGTCGCAACACTGGGACAGTTGAGCACAATTGTTCTATGTGGTCTTCTTAAAGCACTGGATGATAACAGTGCTCATATTTTGTTTAGCATTTTTGCATCTAAGTTTGAGAACAAGGTTCATTAATGAGTTTTTCTATCTCATGACTAATCAGGATTCAGATTTTAAATGCAAAGCTCCAGACACATTTTCCATGTTTATACTCGCTGGAATACTTTTGCTAAGATTAGAGTGATCTGTTCTGTGAAATTTTAGAACTTGTTCCTAAAACCCTCTGGGTCTGATATTTTCTCTTGGGCAGAATTTAAATTACTAATTTGATTACATATATCACTGCTGAGATTTCAGTCATTTTTTCTTGGTAATTTATTCATTTCAAATAAGTGTTCTGGCATACTGTTCTTTGTAATATTGATTTAATTATTTCAGGTAAACTTTACAGAACCAAGAGGGAGAGAGAGAACGGAAGAATGACAAAGAATAAGTATTCCAATTGAGACAAAATGCACAAAGCAAGCAGTATCTATCCTAGTTGGGGATTTTTTTTGTTTGTTTTGAGGGGGTTATGTTTGTTTGCTTGGGGTGTTTTGTTTGTTTTGTTTTGTTTTGTTTTTTTGTCAACTTGAAACAAGCTAGAGTCACTGGGGAAGAGGGAACCTCAACTGAGGAAATGACTTCATCAGAGTGTTTCTGTGCATCTCTATGTGAGTATAAACTCCTGAGTGCAATTCCTGTAGAGGCCAGAGGAGGGCAAGCTCCTGGAGCTGGAGACACAGGTGGCTGTGAGCAGCAGCTGCCTATCATGCCTATCATGGATCCTGGAAATCAAACTCAGGTCCTCTGCAAGAGCAGTGCGTGCTATGCTTTTTTTTTTTTTTTTTTTTTTTTTGGTTTTTCGAGACAGTGTTTCTCTGTATAGCCCGGGCTGGCCTCAAACTCAGAAATCCGCCTGCCTCTACCTCCCGGGTGCTGGGATTAAAGGCGTGTGCCACCACGCCCGGCTGCATGCTATGCTTTTAATCAATGAGATACAACCCCTACCCTCCATCCCTGAGATCTTAGAGACCATTTCTGACCCGGAATGAGAATGACCATGTTTGGAGGTATAAGCACTTTCAACTTTCCTGGGCCAACACTTGAGGCTGTTTCCACTTCCCTTGCATTGGTGCTCCACTATGATCTATAGTCTCCTCATCTGTTCTGAGTATCTTCATGCAACTGATATGATTTCTCCTTTTGTTCGTGACCTCCTCAGATTTGGGTGAGGCTTTATTTCCAAATGCATAGTGTTTTTCTCATTTTCTTTTTTGTCATCAATTTCTAACTTAATTGAACTGTGGTCACTAGCCACAATTTGAAATCTGCTGAATTCAGCAATGCTCAAGAAGAATATGTCCCGTCTAAGTGGGTGCAACACCCTGTAAGTGCTCATTAGCTCTAGACTGTTAATTTTGTTGCTCAAATCTGCCGCATTCCCACTGACTTTTGGCTTCTTAGATCTGTGTATTAATGAAAATGTGGCTTAAACCAATCATAGGGATAATGCTTTTGTGTCGTGTGCCTTGTTTCTTGGCTGTGTCTGCTTTGTGCCATTTGAGGAACTTAAAACAGGAAAGAAGAGAGATTTCTCTCAAAGCAGGTTAACTTGGTGTTTGGAGGCAACACCAGCTTTCTGCTGCTTAGAGACAGTTTGATGTGTGGCTTTAGATGCTAACCACCTCTGTGCACTCAAGTTTTTGTTGTCTCTTTATGTCTTGCTCTCTTTATAAAGCCAAATCTTTTAGGGTGAGTTTACAAAGTTCCTGCACAATCTCTTTGTCTTGCCATGACAGTTCAGCTACTCATGCATTTTGACAATGCACATGGCTATGTGTCATGTGACAGTGCACATGGCTATGTGTCATGTGACAGTGCACATGCCTGTGTGTCATTTTGACAGTGCCCATGCCTGTGTGTCATTTCATCATCCCAGCAGTTTTCCCTGCCCTCCCTTCACTTCCATCCTGATTTCTTTGCTTGTCTGGTTGTTTTTCCCACAGTGTGTATTTGAAAGTTATAAGATTTTCCTTTTAGGGCTGGTGAGATGGCTCAGCGGTTAAGAGTGCTGACTGCTCTTCCAAAGGTCCTGAGTTCAAATCCCAACAACCACATGGTGGCTCACAGCCATCTGTAACGAAATCTGATGCCCTCTTCTGGAGTGTCTGAAGACAGCTACAGTGTACTTACATATAATAAATAAATTTAAAAAAAAAAGAAAAAAGAAAAACCAAAAATAAATAAATAAATAAATAAAAACCATTAAAAGAAAGATTTTCATTTTAAAACAGTATTCACACTGGACACATTAGATGTGTTTCTATGTCTGCTTAATCACCTCTAGCAACTCCAAGAACTCAAAGTTGCTCATTGACTTATCAATCTGACCAGCTTGTGTGTTCAAGTATTAATTTTAATCTCTCAATTTTAACTTTATCCAGGCATAAAAATAAATCATTGTGAAACCCAACTCACCATGCCAAAATAGCCAAAACTCAAATTCCTACTCAAACTCCTCTTTGATCCCTACTTTCAAAGGCCTCTAATTGGCTTGTATAGAAGAAATCACAGCAATGGTAGTCTATATTCCGTGCCATTGTATGTCAGAAGCACTGAATTTGCCTTTTGACTTTACAGGAGGTACAGTTAAGAGATTGCTTTGAGTCTCAGAAGAGACTTTGGAATTTCAAGTGTTGAGACTATGGGGACTTTGGAACCTTGGACTAAATGCATCTTGTATTATAATATATGTCCACATGCCTAAGGGGATGAAATGTCCTCCATCCTCTTGGGTATTTAAACACTTGGTCTTCAGTTGATGACTGTTTGAGGAGGTTTAGGAGGTATGGCCTTGCTGGAAGAAATATGTCTCTTAGGATGGGTTCTGAAACCTCAAAGACTTGCACCATTTTGATCTTTTTCTCATGTTTGTGGTTTGAGATATGCGCCTTCAAGTCTCAGCTTCCAGCTCCATCTGCCATGTCTGTTAGCTGCCATACTTCCTCCTGAGCCCATGAGCCTAAATCAAACCCTTCCTTCTGTAAGCTGCCTTGGACATGGTGCTTTATCACAGCAGTAGAAAACTGACATACATCTAGGAATAGGACCAGGGAGACTAGCTCAGCTCCTGGTGGGGATCTCATAGTACAATTACAGTGGGAATGTGGAAGAAAGGCTACACAAGACTATTTGCATAGTAACCAATCCCATTCCTCTAGAAGAAAAACTCCCTTCTGCAAGAAGACATTCATTTTAACGTTTGGGATTTTAATCCAGCAACATGACTGTTTTGGTAAGGGATCACATCCAAAGACTTAGGTCTCTGTGATCCAGCTGGAATGCAGACATACCTGTAATACACACCTTTACGATAAAATTAGTTTTTAGAAGAAAGCAGCCATATTTGAAAATGATGTCTAGTTGAAGAGCAGACAAAGTGACAAATCAGAGAAAGATTTGACAGAATGAGTTCTTTTAGAATAGTGTCTGACAGTTTCTGCTCAGCTGTTCTGGCTGAAACTCTTCTCCAGAAAATAAATTTCTCCCATTATATAATAGTCAAAACACCAAATGCACAAAACAAAGAAAGAATGTTAAAAGCAGTAAGGAAAAAAGGTCAAGTAACATATAAAGGCAGATCTATCAGAANTNCACCAGAATTCTCACCAGAGACTATGAAAGCCAGAGAATCCTGGGCAAATGTCTGCACACCCTAAGAGAACACAAATGCCAGTCCAGACTATTATACCCACCAAACTCTCAATTACCATAGATGGAGAAATCAAGATATTCCATGGCAAAACCAAATTTACACAATATCTTTCCACAAATCCAGCCCTACAAAAGATAATAGATGGAAAACACCAACAAATGGAGGGAAACTATACCCTAGGAAAAGCAAGAAAGTAATCTTCTTTCAATAAACCCAAAAGATGATAGACACACAAACATAAAATTAACATAAAAAAATAACAGGAATCAACAATCACTATTCTTTAACATCTCTTAACATCAATGGACTCAATTCCTCGTAAAAAGACAGACTAACAGACTGGATATGTAAACAGGACCCAGCATTTTGTTGCATACCAAAAACACACTTCAGTGTCAAAGACAGACACTACCTCTGAGTAAAGGGCTGGAAAACAGTTTTCCAAGCAAATGGTCCCAAGAAACAAGATGGAGTAGCCATTCTAATATTGAATAAAACTGTCAACCAAGTTATCAAAAAGGATAAGTAAGGACACGTTATACTCATCAAAGGATAAATCTACCAAGATGAACTCTCAATTCTGAACATCTATGCTCCAAATGCAAGGGCACCCACATTCATAAAGGAAACATTAGTAAAGCTCAAAGCACACATTGCACCACACACAATAATAGTGGGAGACTTCAACACCCCACTCTCAATGGACAGATCATGGAAATAGTAACAAGACAGAAACATGGTGATACTAATAAAAGTTATGGACCAAATGGATTTAACAGATATCTATAGAACATTTTATCCAAAACAAACAAACAAACAAACAAAAACAAGAAAAAACCACCTTCTTCTTCTTCTCAGCACTGCATGGTACCTTCTCCAAAACTGAAAAACTCTAACCCTATAATCAGTCACAAAACAGGCCTCAACAGGTACAAGAAGATTGAAATAATCCCATGCA